>NC_136361.1:24439047-24934047 GCF_037039965.1 Doryrhamphus excisus
GCTGATTAGCATTGAGAACCACAGCACCGCGGGGGCGAGCCAATCAGACCAGCAATTAGCCATCGGTGTAAAGACGGGGATGTTGGGACCGTGGAGCAGCGGCGTTTTATGACAACAGTGGTCAACTCATTTCCATTACAATCAATTAGTACTTGGCCTAATTTGATTGAAGGCCACAATACAATTAACCATTGACATGCTGGCAAGATGGAGACTATTTGTTTGAGTTTGTTGCCACTGTAGCGATTCAGGAAATGGATTAGTCATTAACCTTCGGTCTTAAGAACCTCCGCAAATTTTCCTTGACAGTTTATGTACGGATGATCACTAGAGGTGCTAGCGGTCGCAGTGGTAGGTAGCGTTTGGTCACTATGACAACGGGAGGACCGGTACTGTAAAAACAATAACAATAACAATCACACTGACTGTCAATCAAACCCTGCTTCCCTGGATCAGCCGAATGCTTTGAGCGGAACTGGAATAATAACTGGAACATTTGACAAAAAACACAATAAGAAAGCGGAGTACCCGCAGAAAAGCCATGCATGACGGGGAGAACTCCACACAGAGCTGGCCGAGGGGGGAACACCAACGATTCAAAACATGGCAAATATTTATATGGAATGAAATGATTGAACATCTAATAAAATGTGTGCTGTCACTGTGAAAATCAATAATGATGCTTAAGATTAAGATAGATATAGATATAGTTGTTTGAGTCCCTGCTTCGCCACTGGAGTGTTCTCCACTTGTGACTCCACCTCCACCTCCATTTTAGTCTGATCCCAAAAACACACCCGAGCACTTAGCCCTTCATTTAAGGAGAATTGGGATACCACTTGATTCTGGTGAACGCACAAAACCTAGGACTAAGGGGAAATATACGGAGGGAGGGGGATCTTGGGATTCAGCATAAGGACACACAATAAGGTGTCATTTTCTCAGCAGCCTAAGGGAGGCAGACAAGACCTTTGTAAGAAGGATACGTGAACATTTGGACTGGGGAAGGACAGTTCCATCTACCAGGCCTAATGAGACAACAACCACCAATATTTACACTCCCAACACAAACATGATCTTCATGCTCATCCGTGTTCCACTGGTCCAGTGCATGGTACCACCTATCCTCTTTGGGGTCATGCTGGAGCCTTTCCCTGCTGACTTTGGGCCAGAGGAGCAGGGTGCACCAAGGACTGGTCACCAGCCAATCGCATATCGACAGTCCCACTCGCATTCAGAGTCCACAAGTGGGAGGAGCCCGGAAAAATCTCACTCCACAAAAATCCCTTCCTGTGGTTGAGAAGTTAGTCTGTGAGAAGTTAGTTTGTGTGTTAGTATGTGTGCACGAAAATAACAAAGAGTGTTGATATGACTGCGTTCCTGTGTCTATCCGTTGGTGGTGGAGAGCAGACCCATGCTGGGTTCCTCCCAGCCCTTCCACCGCTGTTGGCCATTCATGGCCTTCCTTTCTCATTTTTCTCTTTTCCACTGGTAACCATCATGTTCTGTTTTGGGCACATCCTTTTTGTGTGGATGCTCATGAATTTATGGATTTCTGGAGGCTGTCTTCCAAGAAAAAAATGATTCTGTAGCCTGCTGTGTGGAATATGGGTAGGAGCTCAAAGCCTCACGCGACTGTTTTGTCCTTGTCCACTACCTGCAACCCGCCCCCAATTACAGCAGTTGATGACCTTTATATGAAAAGGGGAGGGGGGGGGTACATGATGTTGAAAGACAGAAGGGCCATCAGGGTCACGGTTCTCCAGCCAATTTCTAGGGGTGTCAAATGATAGCATGAATTGTGATGAATTACTGACAGTCAGTGTTTTACTTTACTTGTTTGCATTTCTGGCATTGGGCTGCTTGTGCTTAAGTTGTTGGAGATGGAAGCCAATGTTCAGTCACCCCCTGAAGTGGATACTGATTGGCTGTCATTTTGTTTGGGCTTGTTTAGCATCCCTTCATGGACTGTGAGGGCAAGGCGAGGAGCAGAGAGTAGTGGAGAGGAGACGTTGAAATGTGAGAGTTATCGTTCTAATGAATGGGAAATTCACATTTGAAAAAAGCTTACGTACTGTACGTATTACGTCATGTTCTCTGATTGGTTCATCACTGCTAGCCCATGTGCTGCACATGCTAAGTACTGTTCTCTGATTGGCTTATCACTGCCAGCGTACGTATTATTGTCCCTGTGTCAGCAGGAAATGGTCCATCATGGATGTTGTTCAACATGATGTTCTTGATTCCTTCTCTTGATCTTTTGATTGCCTGAGTATCTTTCACTATCCACTCCACTTCCTCCTCCAAGTACATGTCAGTTTATTCTTCTCCAAGGTCTTCCCTTATCATCCCAGCACTGACTCAGTTGTGTAGCTCTCAGATTGACCGTAACTTTTATGTAGGCCAAGCCACCCGTATATCACAAAGAAAAAGACCTCTTTTGGACCAGCTGTCTTCAGCACGACAGAACACTCAACGAGATTAACACGTGTTGATTTTATCGCAGGTTTTAGAGATGTATTCACTAAGAAGAGATCTAAAACTGACAACAGGTTCACTGCTACTTACAAAAGCAGGGCTCACCGTTTCAGGTCAATTCTAATTCATTTCAAATGTACTAAGTGATAGATTTGGGCATCGTTTGAATTTGATCGATGCCAATTTTGATTCAGATTACTCTTTTTGATTCTGGTACTCAACAATCCTCAATATGTTTGTTGAAGAGGCAGGGTCATAAAAGTATGGTTTAAATGAGCATGTCCATGAGGGCGCATGTGGGTACTACGTCAGCAGTGGACCTACAGTCTTGGCTTTGGCGTCTTTGGCATGTTAGGGAAGTCCAACAACAAAGTCGGCCTCCAGCAGCTCAGACAGAAATCACGCCTCGAGCCCGGCCAAAACTGAGGCTAATTCTTATAGTTGGTGGACTGGACATCAAAACTCGGAATCAAACATTACACATTCGAACAATTCTGAGAGAACCGGAATGTTAGTCCCAGTTCTCATTGAGGGTCAAGACTCTATGGAGTAAATTAAAACAGATCAGGAAGCACAAATCAGATGAAATACAGCTGGAATAGGTGCAGATTATGCAAAATGTGATGATAATTCCATTTAATGACATCATAACCCCCACCTCAGCGTCTTAACTAAACAGCCCATAATATCCCTACACCATCAATACTAGCTGTATTCCGCCCGCAGCTTGCACATTCAACTATTGAAAATAGTCGACGTCAGTCAATTCTTTAGCTTTTATATGATGCCAAGCAGCATCAGGAAAAAAGGCAAGAAAAGGAAGGGATCAGTTACAGCCCAATAAATTCCTGCACATACTGTTCTTATATGACATGTCAATCGTGTTTGATCGACACAAATCCCTGTGAAGGATAAATGATCTCTCCATACGCAAAGAATACAGAAAAGTTTCCATCTTAACGTAATCCTACATTTATATCTTTCACACATTGATGGAGGTTTTCCTATTAACTGTTGCTCAGGAAAATGAAGGCGGAAAAAAAGGTCAACTCTGTTTGGAAAAGCTACTTTTAACGCTAGCTGAATTATTCATTGTCATGTCTGGAATGCCACAATAGCAACGTTTTAGGATATCCAACATATAGAATGTATCGTCCATAGCATTTGGGCTTGGTTCATCAGGTTGATGTCAGATCTTTGTTGGGTCATTTTTCATACATTCTTATTTAAGGATATCACATATGATTCCAAAGCAAGAACTCTTGGCATGAATAACATTCACACATCCGCTTTCTGCACCGCTTGTCCTATTCAGGGGTGTGGACGGCTGGATTCTATTCTAGTTTGGTGAAGGCAAACCACTCCCTCGACTTGTCGCCAGACAATCATTAAGATTGTAAAAAATGGAAGAAAGCTTTCAATTTCTGTACGCAACACGCTTAACATGAACTGGCAAAGCGAGTAATGACATAAGACGTTAAATATCAATCGTCAAAGCATCATGTAGGAAATGTATTTACAGTGCGAACACCATGGAAACCAAAAAATCCATCCAACAGCACTGGTCTCATGGAGATTTGAGGATTTGCTGTTAGACTCGATGCGCCTCTTCTTGACCTTATTGGTCAACAGACCTTTCCAGTGCAAAGAGCAAACTCAATAAAAGTCTAAACTCAGTGGTTGGGTTGAGAGTGTGGAGACAGAACGAACCGAGCGAGGGAGGGAGGGAGGGAGGGAGGCGAGAGGAAGCGTTACAAAAAGTGTAGACCAATAAATAAATAAGGAAACAGATGGGGGAGAACAAGATATTGAAATTGAGAGACTGAGGCAAAATATAAACCAGGGAAGAGGAGATCAAAGATAAACAGCGGAGCAGCTGAGACGAGGGGAGACACGTTGAACCCGGAGAGGGAAACCCAATGGTGGAAAAGTAATTCAGCGCTGGAGGGAGAAGTTGTGTTCCGTTTCTGCTCTTGGCCTCCCCAGCCGTAATGAGCCTGAGATTACATCGAGGCCTCGACCCTGACATGTGCGAAAGGCATTGCTGCTCGGGCTGGCAAAGCTGGAGACGGCGCTCACCGACTCCGCTCATCATTAAAATATATTGCCCTCAGTCAGAATAATTGAAACTGGAGCTGGGTACTGTACTTTTTCTGGAAGAAAAAGACACACAATGAAATTGAGAGCCTGTGGACGCCATTGTTTCCGATACTGCTATTTTTCTTTGATATTTAGGCGTGCAGTATATTAGGAAACGAGACCGTCAAACTAAGGGCATTGTTTGATCAACTTATATTCATATTGTAATAATAAAATCATTCTGGCTGGTAGATGATCCATCGCTTCACGTTAAAATCACTTGAATTAGTCTGAACTGGAATAAACTCACATGCTTGACAAATGAGACATGATTCTGTTTTCTGGGATATCAATAAGTGATATCAACAGTTTTTTTCTAAAATACGTTTTCCCAAATAGTCCCACATTTCGTCAGTAGATGCAAATCTTCGCCCCCTCTAATCTGTCGTTTGGCCCTATTTCACTGAGCAATGAAACGATGTGATGACGCCAAGCAGTACTGCAGCTCCGTCGGGAACTTCCTCTCACGTACTAGTACACAGCAAGTGAAATTTTACAAAATGTGAAATGGAGCTAAAACACAAGGGAAATATGTAACACAATCCCAACAAGCACTGTAGCGAGGCAATTGTGAAGCAGACAGAAAATGAAAAATGTGGTTCTACTGTAGTATATGTGCATGCTCAAATTGATGAACGTTGATGGAGTATATCCGTGCGTGTTGTTTCTCCAATATTGGGTGTTTACTTGCTGTACCTTCTCAATATTGCATTGCCTCACAACATACAGCCTAACTTTAACAAATTTGCAACCCGGAGACACAATTCCACCCAACTACATTGTGACGTAGCACCGCTTCAAAACTATCGGTTGGCGCCATTAATCTCTTCCGGAAGCACCGACTCAAACCCAAACCTACTCTGACCAAATCATTATTTTCCATACGAAATAATGCAGATGGAAATAAGGTTATATCTATTTTGCCTCTGTTGTCGACCATCGGTTGTATATTTTGTATTTCCTTCATCACAGCACAATTTGATCATTTCTATTCCAAGTCCTTAATGCAGACGTTCATTCTGTGCTATGATTCTTTCTTTTGTTTCTGTTTTCAGCGAAGAAAGACACCACAATCCTCTCACCATTGCATGCAATTCCATGGTTTTGTTGTAAACACCAAGATGCATCGGTAGAGGTCCAACTAATCCCCGCCCCTGGTGATGCCTCAAGTTAGGAAATCAAAAGGAATTGTCTTTCTGATTTAATGCAATAGGAATCAGAAAAGTGTTGTCTGCCAGGAGACGTGCACACACGCCGGTAGACCCGTGCACACACGCTGGTAGACCCGTGCACACACACTGGTAGACCCGCGCACCCTTCAGCACTCATGCTTGTTAAGACCCTATCTATCTGGTGAGAGCGGGTGAGAGCCCTTTAGCCATACTCGCAGGGCGTATTTCCATTCCCACACACAAAACATATTCTCACGCAGCACGTAACAACACACATACACACGGATACACACCTGTGATGGGATTCTCCAATCACCTGTAGATTGGAATGGGACAATGAGTTCTTTTTGACCTTGCAAGCACCAGAAAGTGGTTCTTGTCAACCTCCAGGAAATGTGTGCTTGAGGTCCATGTGTGTTTTGGTTCTGGTGTAATATCTGGGCGTCCCATTGTGTGTGTGTGTGTGTGTGTGTGTGTGTGTGTGTGTTTGTCCGACACCGAGGCTGTATACTACAACGAGCGGACACCTGCTGCTGTGGCGACTAGGATATCACAGGAGAGCTTCATAAATATATATTAGAGTCAGAGCTGATATTAAACTTGGGAATAACCCAGGGAATGATCTTGCTTGGTCGGTCTGATCCGGTTTGATCTCTCCTCATCTTTCACCTGTTTTCTCTCGTTATCCCATAACTCCGTTATCCCGGTCTCGTCATTCCGGCTCTATGCATTACTATTAAATAAAGTTTGGATTGATCGTTTTATCATTCGGAACACTTTTAACTCAACTATCTTCTTCCGCTTACATCGAGTATTTTGACATCTTGGTTTTAAAGATGTAAATGATACTAGCTCAGTTGTTGGGCTTCGGTTTCTGACATCTTATCCTTATTATTATATACTGTATTATTATATATTATATTATATTATATTATATTATATCTTGATAATGACTGTCCAGGCAACATACTTTTATAATAGAATATATGAACGTATCATTTAAATGACAATGGCTTGTCTTGCAGGGAGTATATTGTCTGGTAGGGATGGGCGAGTACACCACTATCTGTTAACTACTTGAACGATGTGTTCCCCCATCCAAATTATCCGGATCTGTACTCAGAGTGGGTGGGCGTGGTTTAATCGGAAGTGTGTACATAATAATGTACACCTGTACATTATTCTAAGTGAAAAGGAAAGAAGTTGACATGGATTGATCAGAAGTTGCTACATGTATTATTGTCCAGCTATATGTGTACTGTAATCTGTAAGACATATTATTGAATTATGTTTTCATGATCTGTGTGAAGTTGGTGATTCATGCAAACATGCGATGATGGCAAAGACAGAAATCATCTGTCAGCCTTGTTTACTGTATTTTTCTCAAAAAGCCCAGCATTCAGTACTTGAAGTAACGTTCCCCAAGTGACCCTACCGCAGACGTGCTACTGTGCAAGTGTACCTAATATTGTGGCCAGTGGATGCAGGTTGCTGTTACCACTGTGTACTGCTAACTGAAAATAAACACATTCCTTATATTGTAGGTAGACGCCTGTTTTGACTTTAGGATGTCTTCAACTTCCGAATTGCACCGTGTACGTGAACGAGGCACCGCTGCTTGGGATTCGCTCTAGGGAGCGGCGGTCGCTAATCACAGACTGTGAAGAGTGAATACATCACAAGCATTTTCTTTCAACACGGATACGGATTATGACAAATGGTCCTCCTTTCATACTCATATCCGGCCAAAATGCATTATGCGTAACGGACACTCCTTTATAACCATCCCGACTACTAATCACCTAACATTTTGGTGAATTAATGACGCTAACAACGATTCCACTGTGAAGCGAAAAGCCTTAAAATAAGAGTTGAGAGCTCCATTGACTGGGAATGCCATTTTCCCAGTGTCCAATAAATGACCTGACTAATATCACAAAGCACAATTGCAACATTACCTCATGCTTAAGACAATATATGGACTTTTAAAGGTGATATATTGCTTTCCCTCAGGGCGGCAGACAATGGAGATACTCAAAGACATCAAATCCTATCAGACTCCACCATTCGCCTGTAATTAGAAATATAATGAAATGGTCCAATGCGCATAATATCGGGGGCCTGGATATGGGGAGGGATTGGAAGTGATCCTCCATGGTATGGTGCAGGCTATTCATATTCTATCTGAAGATTCCTTTAAAAGTAGGAATGCCATGTTTTTGTATGGCAGCTGTGTGTGTGTGTGTGTGTGTGTGTGAAAGAAGCTCTGGTTTCCTTGAAATAAATGTAGAACATATGCAAAGCAAACTTATGAACAATAATATGAAATGACATGAAAAGACATTTAAGGTAATATCACCTTTATGGTATTAGAATACACCATCCGTTCATTTTCCATACCACTTGTCCTCATTAAAACCAAAGCCAAGGTACTTTTACTGACGCCTTCTCTATGTGATATTATTGTCTTATGAACATTCAATATTCAATAAAATGATAAATGCTCAAAATATTTTTGGAGCTTATGGAAAAAATGTCTGAAATGACAGCAGTTGGACCTTGAACTTGGTAGATGAAAAACCATTGAATGCAAACCGCCATTGCATTCATCCCACCGTGTCTGCGTTATCAGAGATAGCTTGCTCTTGGTGAACGTGGAGAACGTGGAAATTTCTTGAGGTAAATAATTGCTTCTTCATGTTTTTCATATGCTCGCTGTTCAGGGCTTTCTAGGGATGCCAGAAACATCACATTTCTAACCAAATGAGACAGGGACTAAAACACGTCACGTCTGTTCAGTACGTACGTATCTCATTTTATAAAAGGCAATAAAGCTAAAACCCTTCATTTGATATCCGTTGGAGCCTCGGTGAGAAACGTACGACATTTATGTCCAAATATTGCCTCGGTTTGCTTACATTTTCTCGGGAGTGGACAACATGGCGCACGTCTTTCAGTCCAGGCCGTTTGAGATGGTTTTCAAGGCGTACAGAGTATTTAGTTTGTGATGGTTTGTTTATAGTTTTCCATTGCGATGTAAACATACCAACCTCCCAAAAGAAAGTTTGGACAGAAACCAAAAGTTTGCTTCTCCTCTTTTGCATCATGCAGAGGTCATCAGTGGAACATTAGTTTCAGGAAAATATCAGTTCACAACACCAAAGTGAGAACAACAGCTTTTTGTGAAAATGTACATTTCAAACGCCTTTTCGACAATTCAAAAGTCAACAACTGCACCACAACATAAACCAGATAAAAATTTGCGTTACGCTCGTTACATTTGGCTGAGCACCAGCGATCACTGGATGGCACACCTCTTCCGTTGACGATTTATTTAGCGGCATGGTCACTATATTTAGCAAGAAGAGCTACGTACGGAAGGTGAGAGTGTCCACTATATCAACTTTATTGGAGTTAGCATTTTGTGGCTGTATTTGTGTCCTTCAGTGTGAGCGACTCACCTGGTCATTCAGGTATGAGTTGCAGCTTCCACTAATGTTTGACTCCATACCACGGCAAAACCGACTCATTATAAACTCCGATAAAATGCGCTTTCAACATCACAGCACCGAAGCCCAAAAGCACTAAACTGTGGCACCAGAGCCCCATCGTTAGCGGTCCACATGACATCATGACATACGCTGTATGAAACTATCTTATCACTTTGCGGTTTGAGGACAAGTCAAAGTCAAACCTATAGCTCATTCCATGTGTGGGTGCCTCGATTCATTTTCTCTTGACTTCCAATTTAGAGAGGTAAAAAAAAAGTAAACCCCATGGCAGTGACCTCTGCTGTAGGGCCATGAATAATGGAGACTATTAGTTGCAAGATACTGCACTTTAAGGGGGAAAAAAAGTCATTTCTGCCGCAGGGTGTCTAATTTAGACGTGGGATTGAATGAGACATCCTCCAAAAATGTTTTGCTTGTTGAGAAATAGATTTCTACTCCTGTATGTCGAAATGTAGAACATGCTGCTGCTAGCAAACATGAATCTCCATTGGTTATTTCCTCCTTCCCTCTGGTACGCTTTTCAATTTCATTGGGTCTGTCTGTTTTTCTTGTTCCATGTTCCTGTACCCCATTTCATAAATAAACCTTCCTTGTCGTTTTTTTACACCCACGGCAGCCCCCTCCACAAATTATTTCAAGCAACAAATACAATTACAATCCAAGTAATTAACTAAGTGAAAAAAATCATGAAAACCAACCCATGAAATCACGAGGTGCCTCCTCAACCTTGTCTTCCCGTCCTAATCAGCCGACTCATTTGTGGTAAACTTCACACTTCATTAATGAATTCATCACCTAAAAGCTGAGTATTGATTGCCAGTAATGGCTTTACAAATCTGCCGCGCACCTTGCGGCAGAGATAATTAAAAATAATGCTTCGTTTCAATAAATCATCTTTAAAAGGGTTAAATGTCTTGGGGTCAACGGGCAGATGGCTTACAATAGCAACAAACAGGCCGTAATGGCCGCTGCTCATTCAGGACAGCAAGGACAGCTTTTACCATTATTACTTTTTATTGCAGTAATGTCAACCAAAGGGAGCCCTAATGGATTTGGGTATTGATCCCGTTACTACAGTACAAGTGACTAAAGGTGTACTGTCAGTAAATGAGGATTACCTTTATTTTGACCTAAAATGACTAAAGTGATCAAATTCAGTTATTGAAGTCAATTATGATAAAACAGGTTTTAATGTTTTCTATATTGTGAAATACTGTTGACGTTCCGGTGACTTCAGATAAATACGAATCAATCAGGGCCGTCAAACAAGTTTTCACCGTTATCATCGCCTGTGAAGCTTACGTTGAAGATCAGCTCCATAATTATTGAAGCAAACACCTTTTATGCATCAACATATGCACAGCAAAGTACAGTACCGTACATGTCTTTCAAATCTGCATGCACCGCATCCACGCAGCACGTAGGTGCAGGCGGGGGGGCGGGTGTCATTTAGAGAGGATTCTCCGTACGCACGCACGCTCGTATCTGACTAACAGCGTGGAACCAACCAAATGTGGCAGCCAACTGTTCCCCCTCCTCAGGACATCCACTCACGCGGCCCAGCGTCAACATATTGGACGATCGGAGCACGGCCCGCTGGGGGGGGGGGGGGCGCACAACAGTGGGTTTGTCAGCTAAGATGATGTCATGTGATGGTATAGAAAACTCATCCACGCAAGGGCGTCGTCGGACGGTTGCTACCATGGCGCTACCATCCCTTCTACCGTCCCTTCTACCATCCTTTCTACCATCCCTTCTACCATCCCTTCTACCATCCCTTCTACCATCCCTTCTACCATCCCTTCTACCATCCCTTCTACCATCCCTTCTACCATCCCTTCTACCATCCCTTCTACCATCCCTTCTAACATCCCTTCTACCGTCCCTTCTACCGTCCCTTCTACCGTCCCTTCTACCGTCCCTTCTACCGTCCCTTCTAACATCCCTTCTACCGTCCCTTCTACCGTCCCTTCTACCGTCCCTTCTACCGTCCCTTCTACCATCCGTTCTACCATCCCTTCTACCGTCCCTTCTACCGTCCCTTCTATCGTCCCTTCTACTGTCCCTTCTACCATCCTTTCTACCATCCCTTCTACCATCCCTTCTACCATCCCTTCTACCATCCCTTCTACCGTCCCTTCTACCATCCCTTCTACCGTCCCTTCTACCGTCCCTTCTACCATCCCTTCTACCGTCCCTTCTACCGTCCCTTCTACCGTCCCTTCTACCATCCCTTCTACCGTCCCTTCTACCGTCCCTTCTACCGTCCCTTCTACCGTCCCTTCTACCATCCCTTCTACCATCCCTTCTACCGTCCCTTCTACCATCCCTTCTACCGTCCCTTCTACCATCCCTTCTACCATCCCTTCTACCGTCCCTTCTACCGTCCCTTCTACCGTCCCTTCTACCGTCCCTTCTACCGTCCCTTCTACCGTCCCTTCCCATGTGACTACACTTCAACCAAGTCAGACCTCATCATGAGCGTGGAAACAATTAGCTGGTTTCTTCATTAGGCCTTGTCACAGGTTCAGCCTCAGAACCATTCATTAGTACAGATTATATTAGATGATATTTAACGATACATGGCCGGCCCTATCAATGATCTGATTGGTCGTTTGTTGTTGTCTTTGACTTTACTAAAAAAGGCTGATTATGTTTGCCGAGTGTTTAGTAGACTGATGATGCAGGATTTCAAATAGTTTCCATGCGTATGTTTTTCAGATTAAAATATATTAAAAAGAGATAATGAAGTAAATTTGGGATATAAATTCAAATGAGGTTATTGGAGAAAACATACTGTATGCATTTCGTTCGTTCCTCCACATGGCAACGCGTGGAAGAACAAGGCATGGCCGCATGTGGGGGCCACTCTGGTGGGGCAATTCATTAGGAGTTGATGGTAGATAATACGGACGCATTGGCTCACACAGGAAACAAAGTCTTGGCCGGTTGCTGCTACATTTCTTACACCGCAGAGGCTGAGATTAATGATGCTGCAGTTCGGTCTATATGAGCCGCGCATTCAAACCCATTGGCTCGCACGTATGTGAGGCAATTATGAGACGGAGAGCGGGGGCTGGTCAGGTAAAGATAAATTAAAGGTGCTTGTCGGAGGGTGTAAAAGAGGTAAAGGGAAAGAAAACAACACGCACGCATGGAGGTGGGCTTACGTGAAAGACTGAGAGGATATTGCCATGTAGGGAAAGATTAGACATCAGAGGTACCCAAGTGCTCCCAGAAAGCCCTAAATAAATCAGATAGCCTCGCAAGGAAGCCACACTGCATATATTAGCATCACACAGACCATTGTCTTGGCTTTACTATGAATTAATGGCCTATACAGAGAACGCTTCACACAAAAAAGACAATAAAGTACAACTATCAGGGGGGGCATTTATCTTGCATAATGGCAAAAAGACATTACAGCTATTGTCATTAAAAACACACCCACCCACGCACGCACACGCACATGCACACGCACGACCGACGTCTAGCCGTAGTTCATGTTAAGATAAATGGAATGAGGCAACGTGAGTGAATATTGCCCCGTAATACTAACCTGCACCCCCCAGTCAAAATGTTAACTTTTTCTATTTCTAAGGTTCTAAATGCAGCTTCAAAATGCAAAGAAAGGAAATGGGGTGAGCAAAATAAATATAAATATATATATTGCAAAGAAACTGGAATATGCTGTTCATCAGCTGATCGAAAGTTTAAGACCATCGCTCCAAAAACCCCCAAAGCCTCTAAATGTCAAATGTAAATATCATCTATTCCCGCTTCTCTTCATGCCTTTCCTTTCTAACCGCTATGGAAAACTGCTATTATAAAAGTAAAAACTGTGTTGTCAACCGCTGGTGACGTTATTGATGGGTGACATAACTTCTGGTTTCGGCCGCCATTTTGTTCATGAGCTGATGGAAGTTTAACGAGCAAGGGCATCGAAGCTAACATGTTTTTGGGATGGGGGAGGAAAACGGAGTGCAGGAGAGAACCCACGCATGCAAACTCCACACAGAGATACCAGGTGGAGATTCCAACCCAGGCCTTCCCATCTCCGGCATTCCCAGCAGGATACCTCCTACTCTTATTCTAATGGGCATCATTGGAAGATTTGAGAGAGGAGAAACGCAGCAATAATGGCCGCTCTGTTGATATTTCTATTTAGTGTGACCAGTATGACCAGTATGACCAGTGTGGTCTCTGCCTTCCCCTGTGGAAGTGAAGTAAGAAATACTTCCCGAAGAACGCTGGGATAGGCTCCAGCATGCCAGCGGCCCCCGTGAGGATAAGCGGTATCGAAAAGGGATGGCTGGGTGGGTTCTGTACTCAGGATACATTCAGCATTAAGTCGTGGATAATGGAAAGAATACGTCAGATTTTTTGCTGACCTGGTACTTTCCTTCTCTCACGTGCTTTGGTTTTGCGTACGTGCGTTCGTGTGTCGCCTAAGGACTGCTAATGTGCACATGTGCAATGGAGGGAAAAGAGCAAAAGCAAATAAACAAGAGTAATAAATGAAGATGAAGATGAACATTGCGAGGCCTCCTTTGCCTTCCCGGGTTCTCCTCTCCTCCACAGCCAAACGTCTATTGATTGCCATGCATATTTATAATTCCTCTGATCTAGTTGGTCTCCAGTGCCTTCGGAGGTGATGGGCCTGCTCCATGAAGCGGAATTAACTTCAATAAACATCCAACGTCTTTCCAATCCGTCCTGTGTTGATATACGTACGCTATTCATTCCTTTTTCGTTGTGTGTCTTGTGTGTGTTGGAGAACATGCTTGGAAGTGGTGTTTTAACACGGAACGCCTCGGTCTTCCTCGTCTTTAGTTCACATGAAATACACGCACTGTCGGGTCTGACTTATGCTAAAACTTCCATTGCAGTCTCAGAACTGACTTTGTTCCTAACCCGAGGACTACCTGTAAATTTAGTATTTACATTAATTTTCCCAGACCTTTAGACCTTTAAACAACTACTAATCCAATAATAATAATAATAATAATAATAATGGTTGTGGTGCTCTATCAAAGGGTGAGAACAAAGAAATGGCATCTTCCTTGGGGAGAAGCGGTTGACTTCTTCCATTTCCTGCGCATCAGATGGGATTATACCTTCACGCCTTTGCAAATCTTTCTTCAGATGCACGATGTTGCAGAGATAACAATCATCCGCATTTGGCCCACATGATAAATTCCCCTCTAATGCTGTTATGATTCCTACGTTTACATTAGGAGCTTCCAGTATATACGTCTACTATGCCTTCAACATGTAATACTAAGATGTCTTTTCAAGATGACATTGAATGCAGCCATAACTTCCTTGTTTATTCCCAATTGAAAGGCTCTCGGAGTAAAGCGCTCTCAAAGGGAGCCCGGGATGAAGACAAGAGACAGGTCCCCTAAGTGGCTCTTCATCTGCCTGCTGTCAGGCTTGACCTTGTTCTGACGGCTCGGCGAGTACGCGTGTTGTGGCGTCTTTTATGCCGTGTGCTGTAAAAGTGAATCTGCGTGTTTGCCTTTGTAAGTTGTCCTTTAAACCTTTTGTATCGGGGTTGTCTTTCGCTGTAAAGCATATTTGTTGGGCCAATATTCATCTTTGGCTGGCTGCTAACTCTTGTGAATAGCCCAAGCGGCGCAAAACATGGCATACGTAACATTTTTCCTTTGGTCACATCCTTCCACTTGTTTCTCTTGTGTCTTCAGCAGCCTGATTAAATGCTTGCTGAAGCGTGAAGCACTAATGGCTCCTGGAAACATTTCCCCTGCTGTCTGTTTTCCTCACGCGCCGCATCAAAAATCAGACAAGTGATGGAAGGCCGCATTTGCCAAAATCTATACAACGTGTACCAAAAACTGTACTCAGACATGCTTAGACTTAGACACACGAAACCCTTTGGACATGTCTGCGAAGGGGTATTTCAGCATTTCAAATATTTCTATTTAACAAGATATACACAAGCATATATATACATATAGTATATACTATACATCAAGAGAGTACCTGAGGTTTTGGAGTCCTAGATAAAGGCCCAAAAAAGACGGCGTCATGCCACGTCTGTCATGTGACCATCTTTACCATCAATTCATTTGGAGCCGTTAATACATTCATATATGTATATAATCTATATAATATGTATGTATATATATATATATATATATATATATATATAATCCTGTCTTGTCATTGATGAAATACAGGAAAATTGGCACATTTCAGACATAGTGGATAACTGTAAATAATCATGATTAATTCATGTTAATGATGATTAATGATCAATATTTGTATCATTTGACAGCCCTACTGCCACCAAAAACTTGACTCATCTTCTTTGTATGGAAAGACATTTTACACTTTCAGCGGTGGCCTCCAGTGTAACGTATAATGGTATAATCCATAACTAACTATACCAACTAATTGGTATAATCACTAACTATACCAACTAATTGGTATAATCCATAACTAACTATACCAACTAATTGGTATAATCCATAACTAACTATACCAACTAATTGGTATAATCACTAACTAACTAAACCAACTAATTGGTATAATCACTAACTAACTATACCAACTAATTGGTATAATCCATAACTAACTATACCAACTAATTGGTATAATCCATAACTAACTATACCAACTAATTGGTATAATCCATAACTAACTATACCAACTAATTGGTATAATCCATAACTAACTATACCAACTAATTGGTATAATCACTAACTAACTATACCAACTAATTGGTATAATCACTAACTAACTATACCAACTAATTGGTATAATCCATAACTAACTATACCAACTAATTGGTATAATCCATAACTAACTATACCAACTAATTGGTATAATCCATAACTAACTATACCAACTAATTGGTATAATCACTAACTAACTATACCAACTAATTGGTATAATCACTAACTAACTATACCAACTAATTGGTATAATCCATAACTAACTATACCAACTAATTGGTATAATCCATAACTAACTATACCAACTAATTGGTATAATCCATAACTAACTATACCAACTAATTGGTATAATCACTAACTAACTATACCAAGTAATTGGTATAATCACTAACTAACTATACCAACTAATTGGTATAATCACTAACTATACCAAGTAATTGGTATAATCACTAACTAACTATACCAACTAATTGGTATAATCACTAACTATACCAACTAATTAGTATAATCACTAACTAACTATACCAACTAATTGGTATAATCACTAACTATACCAACTAATTGGTATAATCACTAACTAACTATACCAACTAATTGGTATAATCACTAACTATACCAACTAATTGGTATAATCACTAACTAACTATACCAAGTAATTGGTATAATCACTAACTATACCAACTAATTGGTATAATCACTAACTAACTATACCAACTAATTGGTATAATCACTAACTATACCAACTAATTGGTGTAATAACTAACAGCTGGCTGCAATATGTTTTCAAATTAAAATCTTTTTTGGGTTAAGGATGTGCATTTCTGTACTAACATAAGTAACAATATTTATATTTATATTATATTTATATTAGTATATTTATATTTAGTAGAGTATAACAGTATTTATTAGAGTATAACTAGTATTTCTCCTGATGAGTTTTGTTGATGAATAAATCAAAGAAATCCAATGAAAGCTGTGACGCTGCCCGGCAAACAGCATGCACCACATCCATGCTCGATGTTCCGTAAGCCTTGCTCAGCGTGAGGCTGTCAGCTCGTTGTTCGACCCCGATGACAGAATGATTTATCTGACTACGCTAAAGTCCTGATGTATGTTGCAGGAGAGCTTTAGCGTTCAAGTTGAGGAAAGACACATATTGAGGCGATGCGTGTGTGAGGGTGTAAAATTGGGGTAGGGAGACCTACTACGCCTGACCCCCCCCTGACAGCGGCCCGATGATGCAGGGGCCTTGATGGTGAACTGACAGATAATGTGTCATATCTGATGGTGGAACTATCCAGAGAATAGATCTGAAATATGGATGTGCAACAATAATACACTGCAGCAATGGCGCCCAGGAAGTGTCCTAATAAATGGGGAGTTGTGGAAGAAGTACACAAAGGAAAAGAACGGAGAGAGATGACGATCGTTGGCTGATCAATTACAGCTAACGCAACTGGCCCTGATCCCGGTGATTGATAGTCAAGCACAATTTCACTGTACACTTGGGTTGTACTGATACAATAACCGCTTTGTTTGGACAACATCTGCACAAAATCAATGTGTGGAAATCAACATTCTTTGTAAATGTTGATTTCTACACATTGATTGAACAGAATTGAACATAATTGAACACATCAGCTTCCTTTGGTGTATCTATGAGGGCATCACAGTCATGAATACCATGTATCTATTCTTGAAAGGCGATGAAGTCATGGCTGGGCCACAGCAGTCTTAACCTGATGGATTTGGAGTAAAAGTATCCAGATGGGGACATGCTTTATTCAAATGTATAATTGCAATTCATTCATTAGGCATAATTCTTTCTAATTACGGTCGAACTTCAGTTTTCGATGAAAATGATTACCAGTATTGTGTTATTTTTCGTGAACTGTCTGGTTTATCGTACGGCCAAAGAGTGCCTCAAGCATCCATGTGGTCCTGACTCAGGTCGTGTCCACACGTAGCACGGAACGCTTTGGAACTGAGATCCACCGCATGCTACATTTCTCTTATTTCAATGCAAATTTTATTTTAAGGCATTGCATGACATGGTTATAGTTAGGCATAGTTCATGATGAACTAAGTTCTAAGCGGCCATTTAAGCCAAGATGACAGAAAAACACAACTTGATTTGACATTGCAGAAAGAAAGAATATAGAATGTTAATCATCTGTAATTCACCTTTAAAGCTCTTTTAAAGACCTTTAAAGACCTTTCTAGTCTCAGTTGCAAACAATCTCACCGGGATCCTCGCTGGACTGTTCCCCGTCTACTTCCACCTCACACAGCGTCAGGTATTCCCGCCTTCCAGGAATCACGATGTTCACGTAGCGGCCTTCCATTCCATTGCACGCAAAGGTTTTGGAGACACCAGCCGGGATGGATACGATCTCTGTACATCTGATGGAACATAATTATAATTACAGTTGTGTACAATATGAAAAGTACTGTAGATAGGTATCAGTGAGATAGTGGTGAATTATGTGTGATATCCGTTCCAGTATTAGCTTAAACCTTGACAGGACGGTGCATTTACCTCGGATTAGCATTGCCATTGTCATCCAGGGAGTCTCCAATGCGGATCTCAGCTCCATTGATGCGCTTATGACAACAATCTTTTCTGTTTGTAATAGTGACAGTGTTTATCTTGAAGGTTTTCTGGAGGTCCAACCTCCACCATGGTTTCATATCTTTCTTTGTGTGAGTACAGGACTTCTGCACCCATCGGCTGGCACGGTTTCCATCAATGGCCCTTTGAGGGAGCCCTTTGCCATGCAGCGAGGATTGAAAGACCTTTCCGCTGCTGGCAATGTTATTACCTGCCCAAAAAAGCACAGCATAGTGATGGGGATGCAGGGATGCAGGGATGCAGGGATGCAGGGATGCAGGGATGCAGGGATACAATGATACAGGGATACAGGGATACAGGGATGCAGGGATACAGGGATGCAGGGATACAATGATACAGTTTTTGACCAAACATACAATGATACAGGGATACAATGATACAGGGATACAATGATACAGGGATACAGTGATGCAGGGATACAATGATACAGTTTTTGACCAAAGTTTTGGGGAAAACTCATTCATTCATTTTCTACCGCTTATCCTCACGAGGGTCGCGGGGGTGTTGGAGCCTATCCCAGCTGTCTTTGGGCGAGACGCGGGGTACACCCTGGACTGGTGGCCAGCCAATCCCAGGGCACATATGGACAAACAACCATTCACACTCACATTCATACCTATGGACAATTTGGAGTGGCTAATTAACCTAGCATGTTTTTGGAATGTGGGAGGAAACCGGAGTACCCGGAGAAAACCCACGCATGCACGGGGAGAACATGCAAACTCCACACAGAGAAGTTGGGGAAAACTTGCCTCTAAAAATGTACAAATTCACCAAGTGGACTGTTGACTTTTATATTTGTATTTATATTAAAGGTCAAAAATGTCAGTGAAGTGAAGTAAAACTGTCTTTCTGTCCCTCCCCACCAACAACCTCCTCTTTGGCCTTCCTCTACGCCTCCTTCCTGGCAGCATCCTTCAGCCTTTTATGCCAAGTACCCAGCTCATATAGCTCATAGCCCTAATACAAACCTACAAAATCTCTTCCTCATCATTTCAAACAAAACAAAACGCTTACCCTTCAAACCGCTTGCCTCGTCTGTAAGAGCCAACAAGGCGAGGGCCACAACTGCAAATATCATCCTGTGGGAATGGGTCAATATAGACGTATAATACGTACGTATAATGTACTTGTGTATCTCAGTAGATAGATTAAGATGCACCTACCTGAAGATCTCCGGTAACTTGGGAGCTGTAGTCTGCTTGTGTCTGGTTGGAGAGCAACTCCCTGCAATGTTGAGAAGTGTGCTATTGGAGTGTGTTATATGGAGTGTTATTGGAGAATATCCTGGTCAAATACGACGTGTTGCTTTTATTCTGTTTGGACTGCGTGAGGCTGGCTTGTACGGTTGTTGGATACTATCAATGCCATGTGATTTTTATGATTGTAGTTCTGTCTATCTTTTTATCTATCTATATATGTAGTTCTTATAGTTGTATCTGTTAACCTTGAGAGGACAACTGTCCCAAAAAAGCCTCTGTCGTCAAGAAGTTAGGTTGGTATTACCCAAATCCAAATTGAAAGTTTAACAGTGGCAGAGCAGGTATTGATAGTACAAAGTATATTTGCTTTCTTTTAAAAACACGGTTCACCGTGAGAGGTTGTTTTGATTGTTTAGGACGTTGTTTGAACGTTTGTGGTTGTCAAATATTTGACTCTTTCTTTCTCCCGTTTTGCTGTGTGGGTAAAAACAACACTTCCATTGGTTCCTGCCAGGTCGTACCACCAGCTGGACTGTTGAAATACCGTACGTACGTACGTATGTACGTATGTAGTATATGCCTGCCTGTTCTAAACGTTCTGTAACTTTCAATGAACTTGAAATGAGTGAGTGAAAATAAGGCCGAGCCCTTTTGAGGTCGATTTCTTTCATGTCAAACAGTTTGGTGATGCAAGTGTTTTACTCTTTTCAACACATATTGTTTGGAGTAGATTTACTTTTGGGACGGCGCCAACTAGCCGGAACTACTTTCTTCAATGCCAAAAACTAACCAGAATGCAGCGGCGTGGAGGAAAAGTCCCCATTGATGCGCTGCACTGCTGATGGGGATGTCACCCAGCTTCGTGTCAAAACTTCCAAACTACACCTTGCAGTATTTTCCCCATAAGAATATGAAAACAATTGAAATGTATACAAATACAGGCCAAGTAACGTAGTCACTGGTTCCGCTTGTCAGTTTCTTTAGCTTGCTAATAGGACGCTAACCAGAGCGGACGCTAACCAAGGTTCCATTACATTGCACAATATGGACTTGATAACTTCATGATTTTAATTTTTCATTTCTTTCTTCTACCCACACCACCAATTTGCTTTTGTTTGCACTATTTATTTCCTTTTGCACAATTCTTCTTTTCTTGTCGTTCTTTTCCATTTGTCACCTGCTCTCCCCCCAATACCTTAACCCATCACTCTCTTTCCTCGGCTCCCTGGGGGGTCAAGTGTGCTGGCTTTTGTCTAAAAACACGTGGAGGGAATTAATTGGCACGGCGCTTAGCTCCTTTGGCCCAGCTGCTTCTGTGCGGCTGTCACCTGGCTCTCTCTCCTTGCCGGTGCGCCTCATCTCGTCCTCATTCTTCTCATTTGCTCTTCTTCTTTGGCGCCGGCTCCTTCTTTCACTCACATCCTCTCTACGCCCCCCCCCCTTGTAGGATCAAGCCTCGGCTGCAGCTGAAGTGCTCTCGTGTCGCGTCTAATGGCGGAGGATAATGTGTGCTGTTGAAGTTGCTAGATACCAGGAAGTGAAAAGCAGTTGAGATGGATGCACTGAATGTGGAAGTAGTGTAGATGTCAAAGGACATAAACAAGCGGATCATATCATGCGATGAGGACAACCTTCGCCTACGCCAACTCCTCTCCTCGTATGTTTATGTTCCACATTCCGTATGGCAACATTTTCAGTGCATGCTAGCTACCGTTGCTAGCCATCGCTGACAACACATCAGCTCTCTTTCACACCCGTCTACCTACCTCACTGGGAAGGCTGGTATAACATCAGCTCATTCCACTTCTTGATCCCCTTTTCACCCCCCCCCCATCCAACCACCCAAACCCTTTCACTCTCTACACTCACACCTCCTACTTTGGATGCATTCATTTTTTAAAGTGCTAATTTCACCTCATCCAACTCTCCAGTTTTCTGGTGCCCCAATTACCCCCCCCCCCCCCAGTTCATACTACTCGTCTACGTTCCTACGTACCCGAAAAGACCAGTCTACATATTGATGCTATTCAAAGCGGAGCCATGTGCCTGGCGTACACCCTGTTGCCATGACAACTGGCTTGGAATCCATAAAGATTAGAAAGAAGGATTAAATAGAGCTGGGAGGGATGGGGGGGGCACCCCAAAAGAGGATAAGCATAATCACAGTGGCATAGAAAGACAGTCAAGAACGATGAAGTCTGGAAGCAAGCAAGCGTCCCAGACAGAAAGTCTATATCGTGGTCTGGGGGTAAGACCCCCCCACATCATCAACGTTTCCTTAATTAGTCACTCGGCATATGTACCGTATTATGTACATTATATACCGTATTCTCCGCACCACAAGGCGCACTTGAAAGCCACTTGATTGACTGTCGGACCTGTCAGTCCTGCTGACACAAGGATGAAATACATACGCTGGCAGCGATCAGACCAATCATAGAACAATATGTAATATGTACAGTATATATGCTCAACGCCTGCCACACCCGTGGTAGGTATACTACCGGTAAAATAAATAATAAAGTTCAAGAAAAACTCGCCGTTTTGTTTGCATTGTCTTTTTTGCGAGTACAGAAACCAACCCCCAATTAAGACTGCGTCTTAACGTAAGCTGAGGACCACCAGTTTTATATTTTTGCTGTTGTTTGGCATTGACTTGTTAAAGGCCACTGGTGGATTAAGTTTAAATGATATATTTGAGAAATATTCCAGTTGTCAGAATGTAAAGGTTCTGGCTATCTCCAACATGAATATTATTTACACCCTGGGAGATATGACAGTTAAAACGAGAAATGTCGTGGCTTCGTCCTTCCACTCATACTTGCCTCAAGATTGGTGCTGTCGCCTAAGAGCCCAATTCCAGACCATGTTTGACGGATGAATGAACAAACAGACACAAGGATGGAGGGGATCGATGGGCCGATAAACGAATTGACAGCAGATGGACGGATGAACAAATGGATGGTTGGATAACTGGCGGAATGATTGGATGGATGTGCTTTTTTACACACGGCTGTGTCTCAAGTCCCGTTGTGTCCAAGGAGCATTATCCACGCATGCGTGGATGTAAAGGGTTGTACATCCACGTGTGCTGGCATAGATAGACGGCAAACAGCTGCATTTAGCAGTACGTCTTGGGGGGAGGGGGGGGTGCTTCAGGTCAGGTGAGATTATTAGGTCAGAAATGCAGATTAATTTGGTAGCTGGAAACCTAATAATATGTAATATACTGTAGTGCTGTTCCACTTTGCAGGGTAATAGATATGGATTTTAGAAATATATACACCTGGGAATATTTTGGTTTGTGTTTTAAGTCATAAAAGGTACTATATGCACAAAAACTGTAGATCACAGCTAATGCCCGACTCGCTTTTACTTTACTTAACTTTTTCCTATCCAATGGAGCCACTGTAACCAAGCAATGTCCCTTGTGGATCTGGTGGACGTCCGTCTAAGTCAATATTCCCAACAATAACACCATAACATTCATTGAGATTGTGGTGAGACAACGATAACAGACATAAAATGGCCCTGGGTGCGTACAGGTCCGCTGGACCGCCAGCGTGTGACATAGACGGCTGGAAAATAAAAGAGCAGTTTGCTGTGGAACGAAAGCCAGTCAACAAATATGTATTTACTCCCAGAGTCTGACAGGTTGACTGCAAGATAGGCTCGAAGGACACGGGACAGCAAGCCATGTTGTGCAAGCCATTCAGGTACACAACACTTAGGGGTGACACTGACGACTAACAAGGTGCAAACAACCACAGCCACGGACGCACGTGAAGAAAGTGACACATTCCCAACAATAATAGCATTATTATTGAATATGAATGGATAGTCAATCAATCACCATCAAGTTTTAGAATGACTGTATAAAAACGATGCATTCTGTTCACCATGCTTGAACTGCGTCCTACACTAAGACACGCCATTGGCCACAATGCTATGAACTAAGTAGGTGAAGGTGGTCAATACCTGGCGACAGCTAGTCAATCTCGGAGACAAGCGCTAACTCCGGTCTCCTTGGTGGGAAAGAATCCCACCATGCACATTCAATCCGGACCAGGATGATATACTGTGAAGGTTTCGGGGTGGGAAGAGTTTCATGTAAATTGGACTGAGTAGGAATAAATTGCTCGGCAGCCTCAGTAAATAACTTTAAGTCCACCTGTCCCTGTTGGTAAATTGGTTCATGACAACGTGGACTGAAAGCATTTGCATGCGGGCGAGCCTGCGGTGCTTTTACATGCCTCGACTCCAAATGAATAGAAATCCTGACACATCAAGAAACCGGCTGAATCTTCTAAGTCTTAAAAAAAGCCCCTCAGCAATGGGCTGGGAGTGTTGACACACACGGAGAAAAAGCAATTTCAGTCTTTCACGGTACTTGGATAAATCAAACGATGCATTTCTATGTGCATGCAGGACTTGATTTATCAAGCAATATCAGAGTGTGGCAGGAAAATCCTCCACTAAGCTGAGGTGCGTCTTATCTTCTGGTTCACTGCCCTGAAAGAGAATTCCCGATTTTGGAGCTGGCTTCTAAGATTATTAGTTTGGCCTTTTTATTTCACATAAGAATGTCCTCAACAGTTTATGGTAAAGGAGACTTCATGTTTCAGTAAAGTCAAGTGTAGATGTTTCATGACCTTCAGACGTCTGCAAACAAGTCAAATAAATGTTGTACCACCTCAGGTTTTTGGTTTTTGTTTTTTTTAAATCAGACAAAGACTAAAAAACATCAAAACCAAATCAATTTCTCAAATGAATGTGTCATTTCCAGACACCCAAAATATGAACCAAATATTTTATGAAAAATAATATGCAGAAAACGATGCAAAGTAATGACATGGATAACTTTATTTATGGAACATTCTAGTTGTTTGGGGGGGGGGGGGGGGTGATTTGAGTGATCAGCACCTCCTTCCATTTGAGCGAAGGAGCTCGTCAATGAAATGACCTGCCGGAGAAACCGGTTGTCGGTTTGGCCTCCATTGACACAGGTGAATGGGCGGTGCTGAATTCCACACAAGAGTTGAAGTTACTGCGTGGAAAATACATGGAACATATCACCCGTACGAGCAGTCAGCAGTCAGTCAGCTCTTTTCCCCGGAGAGAAGAAAAACAGTTGAAAAGTCAGTGACCTTGAGAGAACATTCTTGACAACATTCAAAGGCAACTCGTGTTGTTTTGACAAGTCCTGCCCAATCAGACCTGGGTTTTTCATGCTGGCGACTGGTGGCTATCTGGCTTATGGGTGGCATGTATTTTTAAAGCGTGTGCGTGCGTCAATGGCTGGGTTAGGGATCTTGTCTTAGGGGGCAGTTTGCCGTTGGTCCTGGTTCTCCACTGATGGCAGTGGCATGACGAGAGACAGCCAGGGGCCGGGAGACCTTCTGCTGAATAAAAGACTGCACGTGAGCGGGAATCCATAGTAACTAGCACCAGAGGGAGACATTGCTGTACCTTTCCGTTGGATGCTGTCCTGAATCCTAAGAAAGAATCTAGTTGAGCTGATAGTTCACAGGAGCGCACGGGGACCAGTTGTCCTCTGTGTGTGTGTGTTGCTGGGGGGTAGGTGATGTCAACCAGTGACAGGTAATTTGGTCCCAGCCGCGCCCCCTGGGACCAACAACACACATGTACTCATCTAACGCATACACCTCTTTGTACGAATCCACAGCCTGACGCTGGGATGGCAGACGCTGTGCCAGCATCTCACGCAGACCAGTTGGTACATCCTGATTTGTTACAGCACACTACAGTACTACAGTACTACAGTACTACTGCAGTGGAATCTTTGTTTTCAAACACCCCCGCTTGTGTCGGATTGTGCTGTCTGTCAAAATGTTGCCTTGGTTCTTGTACATTGTATCGGTTGCCATGCAGTATTAGACATTACCTTTTTTATTAAGCCCTCTTGGGTCACACGCCAGATCTTACCAGACTTATTTTACACGATGGCATCCTGGACGCTCAGTCAGTTGGCAAACTGGGATGAGTGTGTTGGACAAAGTAGTTTGTCAGCACATCATATCATCAGTGTTGGTAACATGCCTTTGCTACAAAACGTAGCAGTTAGCCTGCTCTCGACTGGAGACCCAAACCACAAGTCCTTGGTTGTGTCCAAGGCCAGGAGCCTACCTGGTTTAGGAAGGCCGGACGTTCCGAGGTTCCTCCGCAAGCCGTGACCAACCTTGAGAATTGAGACGGTCTAATCTCCCCTGCACTCCCTGGTTGTGTTACGTGTTCGCATGTTCAGACTTGTCTTCCTCCAAGACTGCTCTAAAGGCAGACGCAAGAGAAATGTAAACACAAGGTCCTTGGATCTCTCCTCCGCTCAGTCAATGTAAGAGTGACATTAAATGTTCATTCCTCCTTTGGATGACTTTTGCATCATTTTCTACACGTAAAAACATTTTTTGTATATTAGGACCCTTTTGGTTGGAACAGATTAGTAACAAAAACTGAGATTCCACCGAACGTGGAAGATTGGCACTCAAAGGTCAAGCAAGCCACAGTCTCCTGAACCATCTCATTCCATGTCTGTCACCTTGACCTTGACCTTGGTTGGCGGGGTCCATCCAGGTTCATGGAAGACATGACAAACCCAACTGTGGCACCGTTATGATTCTGGGCTGCTGGACTAGAGACTCAAAAAGTCAAAATATGTTCCTGCATCCACATCTTTGTCCTTATCCACACCAGGATATCGGGAATTTCTTCCACGCGTCTACAAAGTGTGCTGGATATGTATTTTGGGGGTAATACTGCTAACTGCTAATTCATGCCAAAATGATTGCAGTACTTCAGTACTTCAGTACTTCATTCATCTTCATATTCATCCCTAGTGCTGTGGATATTGAGGGTATTGTATGCGACAGATGCTCTTTTGATAGATTTTCCATATGCGACATCATTTCAACTTTAATGTGTCATAAAAATAATAGAATAGAAATAGTGTTGGCCTATTCATGAATTATGTTGCTTATGTTATTTCCAAAGCCATCAGTCTGATGATGCATTTACTCTAAAAATTCTTGCCTCACTGCCTGACTGCTATTTCATCATAATTGTTTTCTGGATTGATAAGACGCTAAATTCCTTTACTGCCCACAGCCACTGACTGCACATATTTCATATTTTTCAAAAACAGGACTGTGTGTCTAAACCTTGAACACCTGAGTCTTGCTTTTTTTTTTTTTTTGCAAAAGACTGAACACATTTTTTGCTCACTTTCACTCAGAGGAAAAAGTGAACAAAAAGTGAATGCTAGTAGGCAAAATTCCGACACTGTTCCAACACAACCAGAATAGAATATTCTAACTACATTTATAGGACAGAAAAGTTCAAAACACTCTTTAAAATCCATAAAGATATTAAAAAAATGCAAGGTATTTGTTGTTGTTTGGAATAATGTTCATTTAGAGGACTGTTGATTCGGGAATGGTTTCATATCAACCCTCAAGTTGTTGTGGTTCTTCGGCCACCATATTCTCCCTTTCTGAATCCCAATGAAGAATTCTCTCCATGGAGATGGAAGGTTTACGAGCGGCAGCTATACATTCGGGAAAATCTCTTGCAATCACGGTCTTGGCATGAGATGTTTCACTTGATGCATGTCAAGGCTGGATCAGACACGCTGGGTCTTTCCTCCATCTTGACCGGCCAGAGAAAACATAGCTTGTGATGTTGAGGTCCTGTGGCGTAACCAGGCTGAAAGACTTAGTGGAAATATTTATATACTGTGTATACTGCGCTGTATTTTTAGTTTATGTGCAGCCATTTTTAGAATACATTTAAGCTGTCATTTTTGAGGAACATCATGTTTTTTTATACGTACTTCATGTCAAAACGCCAAGAGGAGTGTTTTGTATTTAGCAGTGCCGTGTCCTACTTTTGCTTTGTGTGTAGTCATTTTGAAGCACAGTGCTTCGTGAATTGTCCTCATCAAGAAAATAGGGTGCAGTGTTTTGGCAAATGTGCTATTTTTCAGGAACAATGTCTTAATAGAATAAATCTGTCTAATCTTTTGAATCATTGAGCATTTCATCATTGCAGTCAAATACAATTGGTACAACTGCATTTTTACTTGAAAGTTACAGTTCAGGAGTAGGACAATTTTTTGTGATTGTCTTCGAGGTCAGTCCTCCTGACTTCAGCAGGTTCTCTACGTTCCATCCCTGGTGAGTGAAATGTTGTCAACACGCTATCTGGCCTCTCTGGACTTACTAACAGCATAGCTTATGTCTGTGTGTCGGCTGTGGAACCTTTTCCCTGGTTTGGCTGTGTCCCGTCTGTCTCCCGAGCAATTATTTTCCTTGCCAAGAGACCCCGTGACCTCACCTCTCCTCGGCATGGTCACTCCGGCTCGTGCCTGACTTTGAATGATCTCTGCTTCTTAGAAGGAATGGAATGCATCAGGACATTCAGGCATCTGTGTTCTTGATATTTTGCAACTTATTCTGCGTTCACTGGTCATCTACAAATTCCATAAAACCATCCCTAGATTGCAATAATATTATATCAAATTCTACCCAAGATTTCATTCCATAATGTACCGACAGTGATTGGCGTGTGTCTGTTTTGGTCCTTGTGTGTCGTGGTAATCTACGACTGCCCTGGCGTTTTTTACCTGTCCGTATTACAGCGCCCAATTATCTTCCCCGGGCCAAGACCTCGGACCCTCTGGAGGACTGAGATGGAGGAGTGGTCCTGTGGAGGGTCATAGTCTTTGTACAATGTGCAAGGAACTGCAAACACACACAACCTCAGACAGAAAAGGACACATGGCCCATTATTGTCCTCACCCATCACTCAGTAGACTTACGCTCTGAGGTTGGCCAGTCCACAGTTATACATGCGCACACATGCATGTCCGTGCAAGCCAACGCGTACATGCACACCGTGTACATGCATTTGCCCTCTAATGAGTTCACCAGAGTTCAATGCCCAACCTCTTGGGATTAGAAAATACTGGGAGATTTAAACTGGAGTGAAGCTCCTTGGCAGGCTTGGATGACGTAACAACACCATACCTCACTATATGAAGGCTAATAGCCTTAGGTGGACCTGTACACCATCCAATCAAACAGCTGTATTCAACATCTTGCTTTCCAAGGACAAAACACTATATTGAATGAAAAACTGAATGAAAAAGTCAATTTTGTAGAAATGTATTCATTCACAGCCAACAAGTATTTGGAAATGGGACATTTGCATCCCAAGCCACAGGAATAGGAAAACTTTTTTGATGGGGTTGAGGTCAGGGCTCTCAGTCTTTGATGGCCAACTTATCCAAGTAAGACTTTATGAACATTAAACAAAAAAGGGCCTTACCCAAACTGTTCTACGATGAAAGTACAGTACACAGTTTACTGTGTTTACTGTTTACTGCAATTAATTCCTGACCTGACCGTACATTTTGGCAAAGTAGGATTCCTTGTTAATAATTATTTTCATAGTTAGAGCACAGAAAACCTGCTTACAACCTTCGATTCAGTATGAGCGTGAGATTAGGCCAAGAATACTTCCGATTTGCTGAAAACATGTTTTTTACTAATAAGCCATATTCAACCACCAAACCACAATCAATTGATATTTGAAGGACCGTGATAAGCGAGGGCGTGAGGTCCAAACCGTGATGTAGCGAGGGCCGACTGTATACACATTTTATTTTTGACAAACCAACCTTTTAGATTTTTTTGCCATTTGAGAGTGGAGACTTTGCTCGCTGCAAACATTTGTGGAGATGTTTCGGTGGCATCACCGGCAAGACAAGGAAGCATTTCGACATTACCTCATTATTGAACCTACTTTCCCTCTCTGGCTTCACCCCCCTCCGTTCTTCCACACACATCCTCAATTCCCTTGGTGGCAGCCGGGAATCCAACTGAATGCTTCAAGGGAGACCAAGAGGAAACAAGATGCCAAGACGGAGAAAAAGAGGCAGATAGTGATATGCGATTCTGGCAGCAGAGAGCATTGTTTTCTCTTTGCCGTTTTTTACATTTCCACTACCTTTGCCCCCCCCCCATCTCTCCCACTGCTCTCTGTCTGCCTTACTTTTTAGCGTGTAGCGCTGCAGGCACATCAAATTGCAACTCACTGATGTGTGACTAACGTTAGGACGCACAATGCAGAGCCACAAACTCCTTGATCATAATTCCGTTTAACAATGGTACCGTTCATGGCAAATAAAAGATGCCAAAGACGCTGTTAGCCAGGAGGTGACGGAAAGGGGGGGTTGCTGTGTTAGTCTGTCAACCGTTGAGCTGAATCGAATGAAAATGGAAGACTGGAGAATCTTTAGAAACTTCAGAAATGTTTGTTTGTCAACTTACTATACAAACGACCATAACCAAATTTGAAATAAAAATAGATGTGAATACTATTACTTGAAAGGCTATTAGAAGCATACATGAAGTGTTTTACGCACGCTATAAATCTTGCAATCTTCCCTGCATTCCGTGTCCCCAGCGTCACTCACTATCAGTATCGTTTTTTTCCCATCCATCCCAGTTCAGCAGCTACCGCTGTGTTAATGTCCAATCTTGGGCTGCCAAAGTGGAAGTTGTTTTTTTGGTTTGTTCAAGTGTGACTCTAAAAACCTGCTGGGTTAAGGCCTGACCACACCGGAACGCTCCTGAGATTTGTTATTGTTTTTGGCAGGATGAAAAAGATGTGGGTCCACACTGTGCCGGATTAGATAAGGAGGCATGAGTGATTCTTATCAGAGTAAGGGGTAAGATATCCTTAACAACCCTTTTATTGTACGTTTTGAATTGCAAGAATCTCGTACTTTTCATTTGCACAAAAGATTGTTTCGATAAAAATTAGTTGATGGCAACATGACTTGGTCTCCGGGTCCTGAGATGTGTCGTGAAAGAAAAGCACCTTGGTATCTGGGACTGTTCAAGCCTTTTCGGACCCTATGGATGGGGAGGGTACCGTACATGGCCTTGGGTGTATGCTATTTATTGGAGCACAAATGACTCACACGGTGAGGCAAATGAAATGGGAAACGACCATGCGTATTCAATTGAGGCCAGTATTTAGGCTTGCATGCAGATGCAGACACGCGTTCTCAGTGAGTGGTTCCTTGGTAAGTACGGCCACAAGCGTGTTTAATTTCACTTTTACACTCCAGGGTAAGAGCTGCAGTGTACGGCAAGATTGTTACATTATTATGTTGACATTGGAAGCAATTATAATATACTTTATGGTTGCTTGGTTACCGCATTATGATGAACTTAAGAAATGCATTATGTATATAAAAGGTCATAACGCCTGTAAATAAGAAATAAAATATTGAATCAATTGTGGATTAAATGACATTTCTAAAAGAATCCTTAAAAAGGCAATAGTCTCCCACTTGATGACGTTGTTTTATTACAAATCATCTAAAAAAGGACATCATCATAAACCTTGGTCATGCCAAATACGTCTTGCTGTAATTTCGTATGTCACATCTGTTGGCTGCAGACTCCTGATATGAACAATACCCAACCCGATATCCGCCACACACTTGGCTCAGCACAGAAAATATACAAATGTGTTGATGTCGGCTATTGACATCACAGAATTGAACTTAGCAGGTTTTAGCGCTACGCTCTTCAGCTAGAAATCCGGTTCGTGGCACAATAACTCGTGTGTGTTGAACACTACGCCCTGAGCGCCCGCTGAAAACTGGCAGCATCCTCCTCTCCTACCCGGTTCTTCTGGGTATTCCCTCGCCGCCTTTGTTTTTCTTCCTCCCACTCCTGTTCTCCTTCCTGTTTTTTTGTAAGCACTGGAGGCCACTCTGATGTTAGCATACATATATCAACCATACAGAATTTTAACAACTTTGGGAAGATCCTGTTTTCTGTTTTGTTTGAAAACAAACCAGCACAAAAATCTTGGAACAAAACGTGAAAATAAAAATGCCTAAAAATGAACAGGCAGTCACCACTTTCAGCATATTTGGCTCTTAGCTGCTGATTGAAGAAAACAAATAAATCACATAATATTGAGATTTTTTTTATTTTATTTTATAACACATTACTCGTTTGTTTAAGTGAGAACAACTCAGAGACAGCCATGTTTAACCATCACGTAGCCACTTCTTAGCCACAGCATTTAGAACTAATAGAAGGGTTGCTAATAATAATAGTAATAATTCATAATAACAAAACAATGTGATGAAGCATGACAATGTGTCTTAAAATTACTGGAGAAAAACATATACTGTAATAATAATAATAATCATCATCATCATCATCATCATAATACTGACTGGCCACGAGCCAGGGATGTACCTCGCCTCTCACCCAAAGCCACCTGAGATACGGCCCACCTCACCTGTGACCCCAAGTGGAGTAGAAAATGGGTAGAAATACCAACAAACGCCACAAAGTGCTATTTGTTTGCCAATTTCTCTGGAAGATTGATAACTTTAACGTTACAACCCACCGGCATCACACATGGATGGTTGTTGTTGTGGTTGACGGTAGCTGCTAACTGCTACCAACGCAGGAAGGAAAGCCAAAGACCCTCAAACCTCCAAAACAGCCGTTTGTTCCCCACATGCGCCACACCAACATTTCCCTTTTGTGGTTTTGCAGTGTCGCACGTTTGTTCACCACCTCTGCTGTCAAGTTTGATTCTCTGCTGCACTTTTGCACTCCCTGCCTCCATCTGCCACTCTACCTGCCTCCGGCACCATTCCACATCCTGCTGTGGCGCCACTGGCTGGAGAGACAGGAGACACTTCAGTTCTTATGGAAGATGGAGAAAGGAAGCCAGGATGCAATCCATCATTTCTATGAAATACACCTGATATGGAGGGATTTATGGTATTGCTCATTCTGGGGATTGGGAGCTCCTGGTAGATCGCCACCATGGAGATGTCATGTGATCAGTCAGCTGACATTACGCGGCGTGTCAAGCTACTTTCATCTTTATTTTTCTGATTCGGGATAAAGTAACTCGGTAGTAAGAAGCTTTGAACTACGACAAAAGTTATCCCTTCAATTGTTGATTGGGTTAGGGTTGAATTGAATTGTTGCGATGAGGAACATCAATAAAGTCTGTAAAGATGGAACAAGCATTTTGTTGGCAATTTCCCTCCTTCTTAGCGATGCCATCCAATAGTGGTTTTTACAATTAGGTGCTCCGTATTGATCCTCCACCGTGACTTGCAAGTATTTTCAAGTTGGGGGGGGCTCTCCACTGGGGCCAGAGGGGGCTCTAAACTGGGGCCAGAGGGGGCTCTAAACTGGGGCCAGAGGGGGCTCTAAACTAGGGCCAGAGGGGGCTCTCCACAGCCCCCTACACCCAAACCCCAGAGAAAGTTGCTAGCATGCTATACTGGAAGGAAGAGGACAGAGAGAAGGAAGGTGAGCGGTATCTCAGGGAATCCGTGTGATATAAAGGCCAGCGTGAACACACGTGTACTTCCTGTACTTCCCGTACTTCCTGTACTTCCTGTACTTCCCGTACTTCCTGTACTTCCTGTACTTCCTGTACGGTGTCATAAACAGCCTGAAGCGTGCACGTTGCCACTTTGAGGTTCCACACGGGAGGCAGCTGTGATGTACAGCTGCTATGGCTGCGTACCCCAAGAGATGCATGAAAACTCACTCACACACGTATGAATATTTCCCATCATACATCACACCCACACACCTTTCCATTACCCCCCAGGTGCTGCTGGCGGTTACACGCGTAGTCACACATCGGGGGGGGCACACACCGGGGGGGCATCCTACCTCTGTGAGTAAGGACGGGTGACGTGTGAGTGATCCCAGGACGAGAAAGCGGTATTAACTAAATATTAACCAAAATATTGAATATTGAGCGATATTGAATTATTAGGCAGGTTCCATCCACGATGCCCACGAACGCCCCTCTAGGTGGCACCATTGGCGTTGCTAAAGGACTTTGGATGTCGCTATTGGCTCATCAAAGATATGCTTTTTACAAAGCAAAACCAAAAAAGCTTTTTGCTTCTTTGACTTTTTTACTTTTTTTTTTTTTTTACTTTTGACTGTTTTGCAAAAGCAAATCAACAGACCTTCATGAAGCCCAGAACTCTCCCTATGGGTGAATCCCCTGATAGGTCACTGGGAGTCACATGGATGGGATGCATACGTTTGCATGGCAACGATGTCAAAGTAGCTTCCAGTTCACCCACTTCCTGCCATTCCACCTGGCAGGAAGTGGGTGATAGGAAGAACAGCAATGTACTCTAATATAATATTTGCACTATAGTATCAGTCCAACTGCTGGTTGTGTTGTCTGAAGTTGAACTCAAGTATTCCTTCTAGTACTACTGCTTGCACCTTGGTATACTTGGTATACTATGCTACCTACTATGTACTACTTATTCATCACTTCAATGTCAAAGCGACTTCAAACATCGGAGCAACGTTTTCCACTAAACATGATGTCACACTCCATCCTTTTTTTGTGCTGTGCCTGAAGCCCATGAGCAGCAGTGAAGGCCCAATGCAGCCGTGGGCCAGCAGGTGGAGCTATTCCACACAAGATGAACAATGGCAACCACCAGTGCCACTGGGAGGTCTGGACTGGAGTTTGTTGAACGTCACATCCCAACCTGGGATCCTTGGAAGACGGCGGCTGCATTGGCGGCACATGGGCTCGGGTTCTGCCGGGTCTTCCAGACGTTTGTTTAAGTCACCGTTTAGAGTAGCACAGGAGGGGAAGGTCAAGGCCTTCAGACGAGCATTTGCAACACTTTTCCAAAGGAACACAGAGAAGCTGAATGTTTGAGTTATTAATATATAATAATAATATATCATAATAATATATATATTAAATATATAATATTGGTGTTTTTATTCCTATTAGTACTATTACCTACTCATAGTTTCAACTAGTCCTAAAAGTTAAGAGGTGAAATGTTTCTATGGTCAGTGTGTGTGTGTGTGTTTGTGTGTGCGTGCGTGCATGTGTGTGTGTGTGTGTGTGTGTGTGTGTGCATGCGTGTGTGTAAGAGAAACCATAACACGCGAGGCAATGGGCTCATCATCTCACATAAGTTGACTTTTTTAGCCTTGGTCTCCTCTCCGCCTGTTAACACGTCTTCATCAAATGTCTTTGAAGGACGTTGCCTTCAGGTCCATCTGCCTTCAAAGTCCTGGTGTCTCTTGTTGTCCCCCCTCCCCCCCACTCTCGAATGCTAAGCCCACACATGTGATGCAGAAGGACGAAGCTCCTAATTTTGCGCATCCAGAGGCGTAGCTGTGTGTTGGAGTGTGTAGGACGCACACAAAAAGCCAAAACCTTTAAATCGTGTTTAGGCTGGAGGAGTTTTGTTGGACATTATAATTACACTTCTGATATCCGTCTATCAGAATCACTTATCAGAGAAACGATTGCATAGCACAGTTCAAAAACGTATTTATAGAATGAAAAAAAGACACTTGGTGTTAGATTTTAGTTGGGAACCAGAAATGAACCGAGAGAGTGTAATCATAATGGCCTCTGATGATATGAGTGTACCCTAATCTCAAGCTAGGACTAGCATAATACTTGCACTATTTATTCATAGGTTTGCTTCTAAGCTTGAATATCAAGACCTGATGTCCTGACGCTCGTAATTTGATGAATGGTAGGAAATGTGAAGCAGCAGCCGCTTCGCCCTTCACATGTTCAACAAAAAGTTCCTTTAGGACACGAGTGATATTAAGTCAACCCATAATCTTTCTCCTCACCACATGCCATGACGTGGTCCACCCAATCAGTGCAGGTGAGGGTGCCAGATCACACGCTCTTGGGTTGTTTGAGAGTGCATGAACTTTTTGAGGGGAAGAACAAAATCGTTTTTGGTGTTTTTTGAACACGGGATGCTTGCAGGGCTGCAGTGTTCCGAATCGCCATCAAGAAATCTGTCAGGGAAACCGAGCCACAGGACTGGGAATGTCTAACTCATGACAGCTTTGGGGAACACAGGTAGTCGTTCTTCAACAAGTTCTTCTCGTAGTGCCCAGACTGCAGCAGGTCTTATGAATGGTGGTGGCGAAATGACCGATCATCAGTTGAGGCTGAGGCATCATGTCTGAGGCGGACCGCTAGAGAGTCTCATCGGTATTACCAGGCGACTTGCCCCAAGTCAGCTGGGATAGGCTCCAGCATACCCCCACCACCACGAGGATAAGTGGTATAAAAATGGAGGGACGGATGAATAGATTTACCCAATGTACTTGAACTAAAAGGCAGTTGTCTGAATCCGAGGTGTGTGTGTGTGTGGGGGGGGGGGGGGGGTTGTGGTTTGAATTTGAATGTTCTCTCTGAGCTTGCGTGGGTTTCCTCCAGGTACTTCCTTTTCCTCCTACAGTCCCAAAACATACACGTTTTGTTAGTTGGCGATTCTGAGCGCGTACTCACACAAGGCCGTTCAAACCGGGCTGGACTTTGCCCCCCCCCACCCCGCTCCTGGCCCCCACTGACTTGTTTCCATGTCCCATCACTTCCAGTCTAACTTTGGGAAATATTGATTGACTGGTGTCCAGTTCAGGGTGTCCGCCTTTCATCCAAAGTCAGCTGTAGTAGGCTCCAGCTCCCTGTGAGCCTAAACAGGACAGGCAGTAGAAAAGGGATGGATGGAAGGTGTGTTTTGATAAAATCAAGTCCATCACAAAGAAAATATGATTTGCCTGATAAGACGTTCTCTTGATAAAAACAAGCCTATGAGAGAGTAATTTACTTATTCAGTCATCAGTACATTTGAAAAAGGTACAACTGATACCTAAAATAATATGTGATTTCAGTGTAAGAGTCTTTTCATTGCGTATTCTGTGTAGTGTACTTGAAAGTAGCTTTCGGGTGTAAAACACGACGGAAGCAGCTCAGCTGTGATGAAAATGATATCAAAATGCAGATTAGGGGCTTCAGCTTCTGAACAAAATACCTCTTAGTTCCGGGCCTGCTGCATGGCAGGCACACACAAATACACACGCATGTGAACTGGAACTCACACAAATACACAACTACCGCAATCCATACGCTGCCCGCACACAAACATAATGCTTTCCTCACGAGGCTTACCAGTTAAATCAACCTGATTTGCTGCCATTGTGAGTGGAAATTAGCATAACAAGGATGGGATCAAATGAGGGAGTTACAGATTGAATCATAAATTACAGCCTGAGTCAATGTGCTGCTGCAAATGGGTTGGAGTTGACATCAGTCCTCATGAAAGGGCTGAAAGTACGCTTCAAAGTGAGGTTTTTTTGCCATTGTTTATTTCTATTTGTGTCATTGCCCCAACGATGCTTAAGGACCCGTGTTCACGTTTTTGGACAGTACTGTAAAGTACACACACTATGTACACACTATACATTGTGTGCATAGTCATATCATCTCTTTATGTAAGATTATGAGATTATATGTGTGGAAAAATCATGCACTGAATTGGTAACTGCTCTGGGTTGGATTTAATAAGCTTTGCTTCTTCCTGCTCCTTTTCATCGTGTAGCAATGAAGTGTATATTGTATATGTTATTGTATATGTTTTTATATGTGAAGAACTATAATGAAAACAGCGGTACCTTGGTTAATGTCCGCCTCGGTTAGTGCATATTTCGGTTAGCATCCAACATTTTTGCTAACATTTTGCCTTGCTTTGCATTTGCCCGCTTGTTCAGTACCATCCGGTCTGTTTATGCCTCCATCTTGGATCATATGCCAAAGATGAAATGTTGTGAATCTTGCATGTGATCATGCAATGCATTGTGGGCCAGGCGTGCCATTTTAGAGCGGCTAAAGAGAAGATTGTGGTCATTTCAGAGTCATGGCTCACAGGTGTCTCCGTCACCGGCTGAGATGCATACACCAGTGTATACACACCTCTGGTCCCGGGTCCCGGGTCCCAGGACCTGGGACCCTATCTGACCACATGTATTTGTCTTGTTAAATTTGGCTACATTTGCTTGTGTTTTATATCTGCATTCCGGGTTATTGGAAGGATTGAAATCAAACTGACTCCATGCTAATCGACCCAAGTGAAAGTGTTGGGTGTGTTACTTCAGGTACCCGTTGTGATAACCTCAGGGTGTTCATGGCAGGAACTGCTGTCCCTGTTTTCCAAGGGCAAGCTGGGGGACCACAAAGCTACTTGGAGTGTGAGCCCATCATCATATTTCATATCACTAACTGAGACAGGTACAGGTGAAGCCATGTTGCTGATGCAAATGACAAGGAGCGATGGGAGCAATCACCTGCATCCCACCAACTTGCCGCCTCTGTTCTCGCCGCCGACGCGCACACGCCAAACACGCACACAACGTGCAGGATCAATGAGCAGGAACAGACACTGGCAAACGTCTTTGCTCCTTGGCATCAAGTTGGCCTCTCACGATACGTCTGACGGGCCATCGACCAGACATGTTGGCCAGTGCGTGGCGTGGAGCCATTGACAGTCCTGATGGTGTTAAAAGCTCGCGAGAGATCAACACGACGGCGTGAATGTCCATTTGCTTCCCTGATTGACTGTTGCATGCCAGTAATTCCTGGCCTGAATCTGAAAGCTATAAAACGGTGGCGATGTAGACATTTGCAAAATCCTGCCTCCAGTTGGGAATCCCAAAGGATGTCCTCATAGACGTAAGCAACATGGCTGAGAAATATCATTTGGCAGCGGCCCGCCTCAGACTTTTTCCTTTGCTGTTTCATCATCACCTTTTTTGCAGTGAACAAAGTTGCAGCGAAGCATAATATGACCTATAGTACTTCATGAAGAAACAAACATACTTTAAGACGCCACAGGGACAACAGCTCAGTCTAGCTAATTAATAGTCTGTTCCTAAAGAGTCTCGGTAGCCATGTCCGGGCTCTGGAGAGTCTGTATTGTCGACCTTTCAACCTGGTCAGGCTAATTGGCAAGCCGGAGCCGAGAGCGGCTGAGTCAGGAATGAAAGGCTGAGTCCAACCTGGGCAGATCACCCGTCAATCACAGAGCTTCACAATCATGTCAAAACTGTGACTCTTTGTAGTCCACCTATTCCACCTAGTGGTCCACCATCAACCCTATACTTCTGTCCAGTGTTAAACCCTAGGCTACGGAACCTGTACCTGACGTGTTGTGTCAGTGTGAACCGTACAATTTGGATATTTTCAAATGCGACCCAATCCTTGAAATCAGAATGTGAATGCCCTTTATTGTCATTTTGCATACAGTAGAATGAAATTGCAGCTGATCCATTTTCAGTGTAAGACAGTATGACAAAATATAGAAATTGGAAGAATAAACTGAAGAAACTGCCACAAATGGGACAGACTCCCAATTGACTTCCAAAAATACACTCATGTGTGTGACGTCTGCCTTTTGTGTGCATGCGCATCACTTCCTGGACGCGTTGCCTTCACATTTTACACAAATAAATGTTTTGGTAATGTCAACAAATAGATACAAAAGGATTGGTTTGGGCATCGCACCCTGCCGTGTGAACATGGCCTACTCCATTTGTCTCCTGAATGTGAGAAGCTATCTGGGTGCAGTGGAATCGGTGATCATCTACCACATCTGCTATGTTTGGTGCGAGGAACTACAGTTGGAGGGCAGATGCCCAGATGGATCCCACGTGGATAGAAATTGGGAGAATAGCTTTTCTCATCGCCCTTGCCGCAACTTGTTTCATTCTCTCAGTTTCACACAGTACGCAGGACTTCAATCTATTTGTGGCCCACCAGTCGATAACAGCAACAACAAAGTCGAGGAAGAACAAACCAGATGCTGTGTGGTTACAGAGGAGGCTTTGGACGTCCCTTCATGTTCCTTTTCCTCACAGCGAGTCTATCATGTTGTTGCTATCATCACCAAAATAAAAGTAGGATTCAACTCAACTTTCTGTTATGTCTAACGCATCGCAGCATCGCGGCATCGCGGCATCGCGGCATCGCGGCATCGCGGCATCGCGGCATCGCGGCATCGCGGCATCGCGGCATCGCGGCATCGCGGCATCGCGGCATCGCGGCATCGCAGCATCGCAGCATCGCAGCATCACCAACAAAGTCATCTTATATAATCCCATGGATGTTTGTAGTGGTGTGCAGTCAGGGCCAGCAAAGCCTTCTCTGCTGGCCAAACCACTATCTACACAAACTTCAATTGTAGTATATGTTTCATGAAATTGGACGACTGTATTCCCAAGTCTATCATTTTCATTTTGTGTGTTAGCTACACTGCTTCCAGTAGCATTCGTGAATGTTACATTTTTGGCAGCTGTCTGCGTCTGCTTCTCCATCTCCATCTCCATCTCCATCTCCATCTCCATCTCCATCTCCATCTCCATCTCCATCTCCATCTCCATCTCCATCTCCATCTCCATCTCCATCTCCGTCTCCGTCTCCGTCTCCATCTCCATCTCCATCTCCATCTCCATCTCCATCTCCATCTCCATCTCCATCTCCATCTCCATCTCCATCTCATCTCCATCTCCATCTCCATCTCCATCTCTATATCTCCATCTCCATCTCTATATCTCCATCTCCATCTCCATCTCCATCTCCATCTCTATATCTCCATCTCCATCTCATCTCCATCTCCATCTCCATCTCCATCTCCATCTCCATCTCCATCTCTATATCTCCATCTCCATCTCCATCTCCATATCTCCATCTCTATATCTCCATCTCCATCTCCATCTCCATCTCCATCTCCATCTCCATCTCTATATCTCCATCTCCATCTCATCTCCATCTCCATCTCCATCTCCATCTCCATCTCCATCTCCATCTCCATCTCTATATCTCCATCTCCATCTCCATCTCCATCTCCATCTCCATCTCCATCTCTATATCTCCATCTCCATCTCCATATCTCCATGTCCATCGCCATCTCCATCTCCATCTCCATCTCCATCTCCATCTCCATCTCCATCTCCATCTCCATCTCCATCTCCATCTCATCTCCATCTCCATCTCCATCTCCATCTCCATCTCCATCTCCATCTCTATCTCTATCTGCATCTGTACTTGGGGCGGGCGGGGCATAAACAGAAAGTGGGCGTGGCTTAACCAGAAATGTGTGGGGCTTACATCTGTACATTATTTGAAGTGTAAAATTGAAAATGCTTTATTTTTTATTATCCCGCATACAAGATGGGGCATACGAGATGGGACATACGAGATGGGACATACGAGATGGGGCATACGAGATGGGACATACGAGATGGGACATACGAGATGGGACATACGAGATGGGGCATACGAGATGGGACATACGAGATGGGGCGCACGAGATGGGGCGTACGAGATGGGGCGTACGAGATGGGGCATACGAGATGGGACATACGAGATGGGGCGCACGAGATGGGGCATACGAGATGGGGCATACGAGATGGGGCATACGAGATGGGACATACGAGATGGGGCGTACGAGATGGGGCATACGAGATGGGACATACGAGATGGGGCGTACGAGATGGGGCATACGAGATGGGACATACGAGATGGGACATACGAGATGGGGCATACGAGATGGGGCATACGAGATGGGACATACGAGATGGGACATACGAGATGGGGCATACGAGATGGGACGTACGAGATGGGGCATACGAGATGCCGAATAGGAGATGGTCGTGCCTCCTTTGGTGTCAGCCTTGATGCAGTATTGATGAAATGCAGTAAACTTTGTATCATAAAGTAAATATTGCTGAGCCGAGTGACACAAGCCTTTGCTTTGAATGGGTTTACTTCCTCAAAGAGAAACATGCAATGGAGGATCATACATGTCATATTTAACATGCATTTCTGGATGCTGAGAGAAACTTCACATAGTGTCAAAATATTTTCGTGATAGAAGCATAAGTAACATGAAAGAAATATTCCAACAATGCAGCAACACTGTACTGACGGTCAGATTGAGAAACATAGCGAGCTTCCATTATTAGAAAAATGTTCAGTGTTGATAAGTTGCATAATGAGTGATTCAATATCAAAAGGTTAATGCCATATTCCCGTGTGACATTTTGCTTGCTAAATATTCACCATCCTGGATTTGGAGAGCTTAACCTTCTATATGAATATGAGGTTATTGAAAATACACGGCATCCTCCAGTCAGAAAGCCGATATTAGCTAATAAAACTTGCAAGTCAAAACAGAAACTTTAGTTTTAATCAAAAAAGCCTTCATTATACATTCTCCTCCATGGCTGGTGGTGACGTTTCTGCCACTGTAATTAAACTTGCGCCTCTGAGGATAAAAAGTAAGCTTGTTAATGCGTCCTGGAAGTGATGAATAAAATAAAGACAAAGAATAAAGTACACACACGCGCTGCCTACCATTTATTGCTCCAGAAGTAATATTCTCTCTAATAAGTCAGAGAGTTGAGAACATGTAGCAGGCCATCATTATAATAAAAACACTTGGCAAGTGAAGGTTACATGACAGAAGATACTGTACATGCGGTGGGAAGAAGACAAATAATGAAGTGGACAGTAGGAAGACTGGAACGTCTACTAAGGTGGAGCTGAGAGGACGGTTAACAACGTGATGAAATGTCTTGTATTTTCTTGTACTTCCGACAGTAAACAACGATACAATATGAGTGAAATGAAGTTGTCATTACTAACAATGCTAAATTCATCACACATCAACTTAACACTAAAAAATGAGTGATGTTACATACATTGTGATTATATACATACACACATACATACAATGATGTGACATTTAACATTTGACTATTCTGCTGCTTTTCAAATAGCCAAATTAGTTTCATCACTGCATCTAATTCCACCAATCCTTCAATAATAGAATGTTATAATATTATAGTGTTATAATGTTAATAATAGAATATTACATCTGCATTAGGTTTTAGCTCATCCAATTTTGAGTTATTAAATATAAACTAAGTCAATTATTCAGCCTTCTTAACCTATTCCTTGGAAGCAGAATATTTGAACTACATGGACTAAAGTTCATTGAAAACCTCGTTTGAAAAGAAAAATAAAGGATAAAAGATGTGAAAGGAAGCAGCCTGGGGCCCACTAATGACCCACAATAAAGGTAGTAAACATAAATGGCAAAGGAAATACCCAGCTTTGCACAGTAGCACGTATCATGGGTATGAGTGTGCATTTTAGTCAAACGTCAACACACACACAGATACTAACACACTGGTGCCCCCCCCCCCCCCCCCCCTCCCCCCCCCCCCCCCCCGGAACCTGCTTTTCTAAGGGAAAAGGCAAAACAGAAACAGGGATGCAATCTCTTCAGCAGCCTGGAGTCCTCACAGCGAGTCACTCCGAGGTCGGCTGGAGAGGGATGGAACGTAGCGGCGGCCATGGATTGTTGTAATTGCCACAGCGTTTGTGTACGGGGTAGAAAGAAAAATGTGTACGTGTGTGTTGTGTGTATTGCCTTCACCTCCTCCGGGCTGAACTGATGAGCTCATTATTTTTGCTCCCAGAACCCCCTACAGTCTCTGGAACGGCAACACACAGCAGAGCTCCACGTGTGCTTGCCTTTGTGTGTGTGTGTGTGTGTGTGTGTGTCTGTGTGTGTGTGTCAGCGTGGCCTTTACTTTGGAGTTGCGCCTCTGAACTATTTATTGTAAAAGCAAAAGGCCTTCACAGGGATGTGAGAGAAAGGACAGCGAGCGAGGTGTGATGTCATGACAAGTGAAAGGTGAAGGGAGATGAGTAAGATGTTTGCATGAGTCCAACCATCCAAGTCAATAGAAAAGCTCCACGGGTCCCACCCGGTACGGATACGTGTAGAATGGGATGAACATGCCATGAAATATGTTGTGTCAGTCCCGTCGCTGGGAGGGATTGTACTCAAGCGCATACTCTGTTATTGATGTACCATTAACACCATTAAAAAACAACATTGTGACATCATAACTTAAATGTGTTTATGATCTCTAATTTATTTAAAATGGTCTAATTTGGCTGGTGAGATAAAGTCACTTGGAAAACTTCAAGTACTGAATGCTGTGTCTTTTGGGGAAAATACTACAGTGAACAAGGCTCATCCTTTCCTGTTTGCCATCATTGAATGTTTGCATCAATCATTTCAAAATACGTCTTACACAACACTTACACACATACACAGTACACATAGCAAAATTATACTTCTTACCATACCGTATACAACAAGTAGAGTCCTGTAGTACCAGGCAGTATGATATCATGTACGTACTGTTGAATGGCATTACTACAATGAGCCGCTAATCTGGTCATCCAGGTACTGTACTTATACTTCTTACCATACCGTATACAACAAGTAGAGTCGTGTAGTACCTGGCAGTATGATGTCATGTATGTATTACTACAATGAGCCGCTATTCCGGTCATCCAGGTACTGTACTTATACTTCTTACCATACCGTATACAACAAGTAGAGTCGTGTAGTACCTGGCAGTATGATGTCATGTATGTATTACTACAATGAGCTGCTAATCTGGTCATCCAGGTACTGTACTTATACTTCTTACCATACCGTATACAACAAGTAGAGTCGTGTAGTACCTGGCAGTATGATGTCATGTATGTATTACTACAATGAGCCGCTAATCTGGTCATCCAGGTACTGTACTTATACTTCTTACCATACCGTATACAACAAGTAGAGTCGTGTAGTACCTGGCAGTATGATGTCATGTATGTATTACTACAATGAGCCGCTAATCTGGTCATCCAGGTACTGTACTTATACTTCTTACCATACCGTATACAACAAGTAGAGTCGTGTAGTACCTGGCAGTATGATGTCATGTATGTATTACTACAATGAGCCGCTAATCTGGTCATCCAAGTACTGTCACGGCGCAGTACATCAGTCATATCTGAGCCATTTGAATATGGAGTGCAGCGAATTGTTAATATTCAGCGACTTGGCAGATGAACAGGGATGAACTCTGAGAGGGAATGTCATCCAGGGAAGGAATGTCATACAGCGGGCATGCTGGGCTACGAGGTTGATTCCCAAATGGGAGCAAGTCATTGTGTAATTAGAATTTCAATGTTTTTGCATAACAAGATTAGGGAGGCGCACATGCAGGCAGCGGCACCAACGTGTATCTCATCCCATCCCTATCATTTTCATAATTAGTGTCAAAATAATAAAAGGCAGGATGTTCTCAATGGGGGCGATAGACATCATGTGTTAAAGTCAAGCTGCTTGACGTAAAACCGCCACCCACCCGGGCGTGCTCTTATGCGGTTTCATGAGTTTGATGTACGTGCGTTCCTCTGTGTTTACTTATGTTTCGCTTCAGCACCACGGAAGAATACTTTTATTGAAGAAGGATTTTACTGAAGTGTTAAGTCTGTAACTAGTAGTCATTGAGTAACTAGTAGTCATGAGTAACTAGTAGTCTTGAGTAACTAGTAGTCATGAGTAACTAGTAGTCTTGAGTAACTAGTAGTCATTGAGTAACTAGTAGTCTTGAGTAACTAGTAGTCATGAGTAACTAGTAGTCTTGAGTAACTAGTAGTCATTGAGTAACTAGTAGTCTTGAGTAACTAGTAGTCATGAGTAACTAGTAGTCTTGAGTAACTAGTAGTCATGAGTAACTAGTAGTCTTGAGTAACTAGTAGTCTTGAGTAACTAGTAGTCATGAGTAACTAGTAGTCTTGAGTAACTAGTAGTCTTGAGTAACTAGTAGTCTTGACTAGTCCTCTCATCCCACCAGCACCATGTGTGGCGAGGCACCGACGCCTTTGGAGTTTTTATGTTTTTTTACGTTCTTATGTTTTAATCCAGGTTGCTCATTAAGACGCCAATAATTACCTTTGGTAATGCTTGACTTTATTTTGAGTTGACTTCCTGTAGTCAGCATATACCCTTTTAAAAAATATCTGCATATTTAATAGTGATGAGCTGGGTTCTTGTTATAAATGAACGTTTACGGACAATGCATTTTGGACGAGTACGAGCATGAAGTACATATCATGGTTATTCGTAATGGTGTATTCACGCGTCATTGAACAGGAACCTGAATTGACAGCCAAACAAAAACCAAAACAATTATTGTGTTGTTTATGTTGTGGCATTGTTGTTTAGACATTTTGGCTAAATGTGTGTCAAAGTGAAAGTTGTGCTTTAAATGTATCTTTTTTTTGTTGGGACTTAACGAAACGTCAGCATTTGGGCAACTGACTTTACTTCTCAAATGTCTGCACCGTTTATGCATGAAGCGCTCGTCTTTCTAATTGTTCTGTAGCGCATCGTCATACTGTACATTGAAGATGGAAAAACAAACAATGTGCATTGTTACATGCGTCAAGAATCCTTTTTCATTCCAAATAAATCCATATCAATAGTCCCATATACGTAGACTAATATGCCTTAAAGTTCTGATCTTAATAAATAATCCTTCTTTCAAACCCTTTGCCCAATTTGTCTCCATATTTCCTTCCCAATGTAATAATTCTATTTCTCTAAGCCAACCTTTAAAGGCACATCAAATAGTTTTCGGATGAGTAGCATCTCGTCGAAGATTTGTGGTGTCGGTTTGCATCTGTATTTTAATGGCAATGTCCAGGAACTGCTTTTCTCAGGCTATGAACCTCGGATTTGTGTCCTTGCCAACAGCTGGAGCTGCAAGCCTCATTTGCTAGATTCACATCGGTTGTATTGCACCACAGTTTAACTGCTGAAAAATACAGGAAAGGAAAGTCAGATACCATCTGGACTGAAAACAAACCCACTGAAATGACGGCAATGCGTGGCTATTATTGTGCTGCTCAGCTTTGAAAAGTTGCCAAGAGTAATATAGCAATAATGGAGTCTTGTCGGGAGGGATCAAATGACTGCAACATACTCCTGTGGCTGCCTTTTAATTCAGTGATTCGGACTAGAAGAATAGGAATGATACACGGTGTGACATCGATGACCCTTTTTAAAGAATGTTGCCGATATGAATGAGATGACGGTGACCTGACCTCGGGCGTCATGAGGGCAGACCAAGAGCACCCATGACATCCGTCACAATTTTTCAGAGGCTGCATGTCAACGTGTTGCTTCCGTCCAAATATTTCATCAGCTCTAAACTTCGCTTGCCAAATCATCCGATCTTGGGATCATCCATTCTTGGGATCTTAGGAAAAGGCAATCCCGCTTGGATGGGGATAAGCAAACGTGATAAGTAACATGCAAACACTTGGATGTTTACCCCCTGAAAAGAAAATCAAAGTGCGTATCGTGTAAACGTCTCCACGATAGCAGCGGACTCGACTGCAAGACGTTTTCTAGGAAATAAATGGAGTCAAATAAAAGAGAAGAAGCACGAGTGAGAAAACAACGGTGGATAGAATAATAGGCTGAGGCAGCAGAGAGATAAGAATGAAATGTGAAATGGAGGCTTGATTGGGGGGAAATGAGATGACACGATGAGACTGAGAGGAAGAAAATGGATATGACATTCACTGACAACGCATACACATACGTATAAACAATTGATCCATAGAACTTATTCCGCACCATATGCTTGTCCTATTTACTTATGCTGTCACATGCAAGCAGCGCTGTGGCTGTGATTTACCAATCATTTGTTCCCGCTGTTTGATACGTCTGCATCTTATTGCTAGCCATATGGCCGAGCAGCATGGCGTTGCAGCATGGCGTTGCTCCGTCGTCAACATCTCCATCAGATAACATTCGGGACAGTCGCACACGATATTGGATGGCCTCTTTCTTTCTCTCCTTCTTCACGATGTCTTTTTGATTAGGCTATGCGGGGCCCTGCAATTCACTTGCAAATTCTGCATGTATGAGAACGCGTTATGCTTTATTGGCAACTGAAAACATTTGGAATATAAGACAGCGGGGGGGGGGGGGGGGGGGGTGAATAAGAAGGCAACTTTGTGGCTCAAGCTTTAACAGTATACTTTTTGTTCCGCTCCCCCCTGTTTTGAAGAGGAAGAAATATTGCAGTTTTACGTAACTAGCGGTGCGGTGGAAGAACTTCTAGGCTATTCATCCTTAGCATTCCCATTTAAAACTGAATCTGAACTCCGTATGAACGTTGATGGGAATGCTTTCTCGTGGATTCAAATGCAAGCATATAAAACAAAAATGCGGCGGACGTGATAACAGCCCAGTGAATAAAATATTAGGTTATTATGAAAATAGCACAAAAATCAAGGATTTAGCGAAGTGAACAAAACCAGGTAGCGACAACTGAGCCAAACTTCCTGATACGTAGTTGTTAAACCGCCAGGTTAGGGTAGGCGGGAGTTGATTGGCTGAGACACAAGAGGGGCGGGGCCAACACATGAGACCATCTGAAACCACTGGCAATGAGCGGCACAAGAAAAAAGGAAAAGGGAATTGGACCTCAATGACTACGGAGATAATTCAAGAGTTTGGACGGAGATTAAGGAACTTAAGTTCTAAGGTCTTACGTAAACTAACCAATAATTCACCAACACACCAAGGAACTATGACTACGTGCTAAGTGCTATCTCTGTTGAGCTTTGTAGCAATTCCGCTGGCGGCCCCGGGTTTGGGGGTTTCAGCTGAATGATTTACATCGAAAGCCAACATTTCTCCATCAAGCGCTAAGAAGCGGCCACATCGACACCGGCAGCAACAGTCACGGTGAAAATTGCCTTCCGGCTGTGCTGTAGGAGTGAACAACAGAGACAGCCTGTGTCTGCCATCAGTGTAACACACTCACACACACACACACACACACACACACACATCCCATGTACAGTACACACAAACACTCACATTGATTTCCTGCACATGCACACCGCGCCATAGGTGGTCTGACAGAGGTGCTTTATTGTGCATGAAGGAGCCCCCAATATCACAACAATATGTTGCATCAACCTGCCAAATGTCTTTTCAACTTGTCTGCATGAATGAAATGAAATATTCAAATGAAAAACAGTATATACTAAAGTAAAGAAATAAGCAATAGCCGTTATTGATGGGATGTACAGGTCCTGTAGCTATAAGTAAACATATGTAAGTTGGTAAGCAGACCATAGAACCGCTGTAAGACAATAAATGGTAGTGCCCAACGTCATTTTAGAGTTTACCATCCTTTAAAGTTGCCTCAGTGGAGTTCGACATTTTAGTGACCCGTATCTGATATCCCCGTGCTTCCATTTTATGAACGCCTGATACAACCCGTGTGAGGCCTGAGCTTGATACGGAAGTTGCCTGATTGTGTGTATGTTTCTTTGCAACGTAGCCAGCGACTCGTCTCCTCTGAGAGCGTGCACCACTTGGCACTGTTTTGTTGATATTTGCCCCACAAGCACCTCAGCAAGCGTTGACGGTCGGGACCGAGGCGTCATTGCAGTTGTCGGCCGTCGGTGTCAATGCGCCCCCCGTGTACATTCTGTTTAAAAATGACATATTCCCACACTATGGCTGTGGGATTCACCTTAAAATCGCTTTTGTGTAGTCAATCATGTTAGCATATCCTATCTCACAGAGCTAACCGCAGATAGGGAAGTAGCTACCGTAGCTAGTAGCCCCGCCGCCACAAAAAATCTGAATGAGCCCACTCTCTGTTCATTCTACTTATAGAACCAATGCAGAGTGAACCCTCTCGTCATCCAGCCTGTGTCACGGAGAGACGACACATACATACACGCATGTCAATTCAATCATACGTCATACAACATCAGACGTATCGACACGTTTCTTTTTATATATCCAATATTGTGACAAGCCTAAATCTCGGTTTTCAAATGAATTATGATCAATCACCATGTGACACTATGTTAACTTATATGACCTTATCATACTGTATACCTATGGCTCTTCAAATAGAAAAGAGTACATTTGGAATACAGGAAGTGAACAAATGATAGCACATTTGTATTTCAGTATTCATGAACCTGCAAAGCTGCATATTTTTTCTCAAACAATTGTTGTATTTTTTAAATCACCATAATTCTGTGCTGTGAGATGCACACGTATATTTTGCCTACAGAAGCGCTAGTTCCGACTGTCAGTCCGGTCTCAAACTAGCAGCAAGGTGAACACGAGTCAACACAGAATCGGAAGTGGGAATGGATTGACAACAAGCAGGCAGAGTGGAGGATGTGGACACATCTTGGCCAACCGCCTTCCGTAGTCTGCCAGCGTCTCACGCTAGCCAAGGGCTACAGCGGGACTCAGATTCCATCTGTTCATCATTCATCTTCCATTATCATTAATTGCCGATGAGTACCTGTATATTTTATACTTTACATGTGTTTAAGACGTGTGTGAGGCATATTTACAGCTTAAACATGGAATGTGTCACAAATAAACTTAATAATAATGAAGTAAAACAAGGAGGAATACAAAGTTGGTTGTTAAAATCTGGCTGTAGGATCTATTTTTTATTTTTCTCAAGGAGGATGAGGAGGAGGTAGCGCCAATATGCCATCACAGGTTCTTCTATTTGACCCCGTAAAGCAGGAATGCTGGGGGAAATCAAGTAAGATGCTTGGATTAGCCTGCTGCTGTGTTTAATGTGCGGTGGCAAGGTTTATCTTCCATTAGCATACAAAGTGTTTCATTGGTGTTGGGGGTTGTCAGGGGGAGGGCTAGCGGCCTTTCCGCATTCACAGGGTTGCTTTCTTCTGTTCCTTCTATTGTTTACACTATTAGCGGTTAGCAAACAGCTCACATAGTTAGCTAGTTTTCCAGCCATGTATGGACATTACCACAACAGGAAAGGGTCTACAGCCAATCAGGATGCAGGAGACTACAGCACTCAACTTCCCACAATGCAATTCCTCTAAAGGTCCAAGTTTGGCCTGTGAAAGTCTTCATACACTGGAATTTTTTGTATGCACATTTTTCACAGGCCGGCTTTTGTCAGAGAAGTTATCTAGTGCTGTCTTTCATCAGTGGGAAGACAATATGTGATGGATATGACAGTTTCACATCCACAAACACCAAATAAGACACGACTCAGCTGCTATTTTTATGTGTCTTAGTGTGGTCTCATAGTTACTTTAGATTCTGCTTTTCTAATCATTTATTTTACTCCCTCTCTCTGGATCACATATGGTTTTAGCATCAAGTATCAGGTGCAGTCAATGTCAGTTATTACTCTGGTGTCAGTGGTTCAGCTCAGGCGTTACCTCTTTTTAGGGCTGATCTCATTTATTGCACATTTCCTCCGTTGGCTTAACGGTTGGCACACACACACACACACACATGCACACACACACACACACACACACACACACACACACACACACACACACACATCCTGAGGAGAAACAGGAGAGAAGACAGAGTGGGACTGAATTACTAAATGCATTAGAAGACAAATATATGTGTAGATAACGCCTCCAATTCTTAGTGGGTAGTTTTAGGTGAAACAGGCAAAAACAGCTCAGGTTCCCTGCTGAAAAAAACAGCATAGACCAGCATAGACCAGCTACTAGCATGACCAGCATAGACCAGCTACCAGCATGACCAGCATAGACCAGCATAGACCAGCTACTAGCATGACCAGCATAGACCAGCTCCCAGCATGACCAGCATAGACCAGCTACCAGCATAGACCAGCTACTAGCATAGACCAGCATAGACCAGCTACTAGCATAGACCAGCATAGACCAGCATAGACCAGCTACTAGCATGACCAGCATAGACCAGCTCCCAGCATGACCAGCATAGACCAGCTACCAGCATAGACCAGCTCCCAGCATGACCAGCATAGACCAGCTACCAGCATAGACCAGCTCCCAGCATGACCAGCATAGACCAGCTACCAGCATAGACCAGCTACCAGCATAGACCAGCTACCAGCATAGACCAGCTACCAGCATAGACCAGCTACCAGCATAGACCAGCTACCAGCATAGACCAGCATATGTTGTGTTTTCGTGCTGGCATGCTGGTCTCCAGCCCAGCTTAGAACGAGTATCACTATTCTCTAACATGACTAATTACAGTGTTTATTTGTCAATACATCCAGTGGCATCATCATCATCATCATCATCATCTGGACAATATGGGATATCGATAGGAAAGCCAATTTCAAGCATTTTTAATTTAAATGTTTGAAAAGTATGAAAACCAACACCTTAAACCTGGTTTGTACTCATTTTGCTGTCTGCCCCCCCCCCCCCCCATTCTTTCTGTCAGTGTCTGTCTGGCTCAGTACGAACAGACAGGCAGAGACAGGAGACGTTGTTGTGCTTGCAGTCTGACACTATCAGCTCATAAATTCCTGTCAACAGCTTGTATGTCTCCTCGTTCCTAGCTCTCTCCCTCCCTCGGTCCCTCCACTGGCGAAGGAGAGGAGGAACCCAATGACCTCACTGTCTCAGGCAGGCAAATGTTTCCACATGAGGGGGGAGCTACATCTTGGTGTGGATTTGGATAAATAGATGCTGTAGATAGACAAGTAGATACGCTCATGCCCAAAAAGAAGCCAAACACGCCAATGTTTTGGACAAAGATGCCTTTGGTTTTGTCTATGCTTGTATGGAATACCACAAAATCAGCCTTCTTTATACAATCATGGCCACAAAGATTGGTGTCGTTGGCATGACGATATTTTGGACCAGGTAGATCGTTAGATAGCAAGACAGATGGATGTTTTTCATTTGAAATCCCACCGCCTCTTCCTACCTTCCTGTATTTCTTTCCCTCAGGCAGTGTTTGCCAACAGACAGTCGTCACTGACAAGCACTTCCTGTGGTTGGGGGTAAACACCTGGCTAATGAGGCTATCCTGCAGAAAGAAAAAACTTTTACTGCTCTCATTCAATATTTGGGAATTCAGACAATCGGGTCATGAAAGCAGGATTGGGGCACCTCGTCCTGCATTCCACACGTCCAGATATTGGGAATGCGAGCCTGGGCATGGATACACACGGACACATAGCGCGGCATCTGCTAAACCAGCAGTCTGCCAACACCCAAAGATCCATACTGACTGAAGGGCTGCTTTGGGTCGAGGTGAGGGGGCGTCCTCCGGTCCCGAGTCGCCACTAATAGTTTATCCTCCAAACTTAGCAACAACTGCCACTGCGAGTGTTGACAGTGAGAGTTCGTTTGGACGATTTGCTGACTGACTACATCACAAAGTCAAGCATCAAGCTGGGTGGCTCTCGTCTTCCCGCCGCTCTTTGTTCACACAATCAGATCCTTCCGACCAAAGCAGAATTCCATAAAAGACGCAATTTATGTTATAAATATTAACATTTGCCGATAATTTGTCTACTATCCCGTTTCGGGTCACAGGTGAGCTGGAGCCAATCACAGCTGATGCTTGGTGAGAGGTGGGGGTACACGCTGGACGGGGGCTGCAACTAACAATATTTCAAGAACTGATTAATCGTAGGGATTTACGATGAAGCTGATGTTCATCCATGCATGATGGGATCTCTTCCTTCCCGACATCAGAGCACAAGGTGAGGAAGACTGAAGACACTAAAATTGAAGTCGAGAAGCGTAAACAACCAACTGCCAAACATCAGCAACCCTCTACTGCAAATCAACCAGTCACATCAGCCAGGCGCAGACTGCTAGTAACAAATGCAACCTTTTGGGGTAGGCTTTGTAGGGTAGGCTCCGGTTTGAAGGACGTAGCAGGATGATATGGCCTGACAGGCACAGCCATAGCTACTTGCAGTTCACTGTTCTACCACCAGGTTTTGTATGTAAGCAGGATAGGAGTAGTGCATGAATGTAAGCGCACGTACAAGCGCATAAATCCCAGACTTTCCCCGTGAATGTTCTTATGCACGCCTACGCAAACATCTCTGCAGTGGTTTGCTTGGCAAGACATCAGAGCGAGACCAAAGTGTCCATTGCTCTGTCCCACCTTGTTTTGCCTGAAACACAAAGATAATTGGTCTGCTTTCATGATGACGAAGGAAATTGAAAAAATGTCACATTTGAGAGGCCGAAATCAGGATTTTACGGTACGTTTACAAATGAAACAATGAATTGATAAATCGCCAAAATAGTTCAATGACTTGGATGATTCCTTGAACTAGTCGTGTTTGCTGCGCCTGTACAACTTCCATGCACGGCTGAACCTCGGAAGTCAAACACTAAATTCTGATGGCCATAAATTCTGGTGGCCGTGGTAACTCCCCTTTAACACGTGTTGCAGTTAAGGACGCTAATGTAAAGGGAAGTTAGATCATCGTGTTCTTTGTACTTGCAGTACCTGTACTGTAGATTCATGCAGGTTTCTCTTTTGGTGACAACATAATTATAACCTTTTCCTCACCCGCCTCAGAACATTATTTACACAAAGCCACAAAAATGTTTCATTTTCGAGTGCAAGTGATTCACACGATTCTCATCTTATTTTAGCAAAGGTTTAACTGGCCGGAAATCCAAGCATGCAGTCGTACGGCTGACTCTTGGCCGCCCTTTCTTAATGAATTATTAGTACTTTTGTGCACATGCGGTTGTCAGCAGCAACACACGTACATTGTGTATGTGAGGCCACGTGTTTGTGTGCAAAGGAAATAGCCGACAGTGAAAAATGTGACCAATTCCTATTTTAATTGCTCATAAAAAAGAGGCTGTCTCAATATTTATGGGCTCTACTGAGGCGAACAGGGGAGGTGAGTTTAAGCATGGAAGCATATTCCTTATCACAATGAAAAAGTCATTTGACATGTCTGCAGACCTTTGAAGTTAGATTAACGCTAATATTGGACAGATCAACCCCGGCTTCAAACAGCTGAACGTGAATTGGCAAATGAGGGAAGGGAAACGATTCAACAGAGCAACGGTATTGCGTCTCTTCATCGTCTTTTTTCCCAGAGTTAATTCAGATAGATTTTTCTTTTGGAGGCAACGTTTTTCCTTTCAACCAAAAATGACTTTTCAATAGACGTGAAAAAAGTGCACATGCTTGGAGCGTAAAGCAGGCCTCTGATTGATAGGAACAACGATGGAGATAGAAAAGTCATTTGACGGAAGCGTCTGGAATCTGTTGAGTGGCGGAAAATCAGTCATCTATCAGACACGTCTGTAAAAAGGACAATTATCATAGAAGGCCTTTGATTGTGAGCATTTAAAAGCATATAGGAACTGTGTTTAGCCACCACTAAGTGCGGGCTTGAGACTTAAAGCCCATCATCATAAGAAAAAAATGGCATTCAGCAAGGACAAAGAAACAGGGAAGTGAAAGATTTGCAATTACGATGGGAAAAAAAGACAAAGCTCAACCTCAACACAAAAAGAAGACTGCTGGAGAAGGTTGAAGCATTGTGTATATACAGTATGTATATATGTACTTCAGCTTCATGTACAGAAAAATAACATGTTCCCTCCTGACCCCGTGACCCGTTTCAAGAACCGTCCGTAGTGGACGACGGCCCTCACAACAGTCCTGAAACCTTTTGATCCAACTTGTATAAGCAGACAAATGCAAGCTAACATCGATTCCATAGAATCCTTGCTTACTTTGCTATAGCATGTTTGACCTTATGTCAGTTTTGAGTGCTTGGTAAACTATAGAGAATACATCAACATAAAAAACCCAGCTTGGAGTTCCACAACGCTGACTTTTAGGCCGTAGATGCTGACACAAAAACACAAGGCTCAGGCATTGGTAAATCAGGACGAGTGACAACATACGTTTATGCGGCCTGAAAGCGTGTATCAAAGGCACATGGCTGTATATTTCTCAGGGTGTTCACAGTAACGCTGGCAATAAAACAAAGACCGTGAACTGCTTTCAAGAGTTCATCGTGTGTCTCGCTGTGGTGAGTTGGGGTGAAAGTGGGACCGTAAATGATAAGAGAGAACAAGAGCAGATGAAACAAAAAGAAAATAACTTCAAGATGTGAAAAAAATACTACAAATAATGGCAGGCGTGTGTATTTTGGGGAAACACCAACGACTTCACCATCCAGTCGTGTCTCTGCAGGGCGCGGTTTTGGTGGAAACGCCACTAGATCTTATATTGGTGGTACTAAAGTCTACTAAAGTCGGTGGGTGGTGACTTTGCATGATGGAAATACTGGGAATGCCCTCTAAATCAATGAGTGGTATAGGAACCAGGAAAAAAAACTAGGAATAGTCTGACAAAAATCCCATAGGGAAAACTACAGCATGTACACAATGTAGTCTTACATCACAGTACTTTGTGTTTCTCTACAGCCAATTTATACTTAAAGCTGTAGTATTTATGAAGTGAGACGACACGGATGTTGGACCGGAGGGCTCGATGTGTTCCTCTTATAGCAACGTTTCTTGGCCATGCACTGTACGGAATACCACTGGAAAACCAGCCAGGGTCCATTTGAACACGTATGGGCAGCACATCAGGCAGTGACGCCCAGTATGGCAGCCATATTGGAGACATAGTAAATACTATAGACCCACAAATGTTACCATTGTTACCATAACTTCCTGTTCTGTACAGTACTTCCTGTGGTGGCAGTTATCCCATGAATAATTCAAACCTGTTGTTCCAGCCATCAGGTCTGGTGCTTGTGTGTCCGACTATTTGTGTTGCAGTGTATTTAGACGTTTGCATGCTTTGAGATAAAAAGCAACATAACATTTGCTTCAATATGCATTTTTTTGGACTAGACGTAAGTATTCAACCACCAAGAGAGGTGATTTATTAATCCATATTTTGTTGAAATAAACATGGCAGCGTGAAGCTGAAAGTGGCGAGGGATACAGGAAAGAGTGGCCATAACCTCATCGACGATGAGCCATATCTTCGCCGCCTTTGCCACATAGGCTACTCTACGTTGGAAGATGGCAGCCTTTTCAGCACGGTAGAAGCAAGGCACACTGTATGGGCAATTTGACATTTTATTGATGGTTAGGTGGGGGGGGGCATGTGGGTTAGGTGTGAACCAACACAGGTGGAAGATACCACTGCTTTGTGTCTTGTCAACAGTCAGGAACAAACACGGGTATTCCCTGCTCCTTCAGTCCTTGCCTTCCCGTGTCCCGTCTACTGACACGATGGGATTCTTGTAAGCTACATTTATGTCTTCAGGTCACATGATCCAAATGTGCTGACACGCGCTCCTGGAATTTTTCCATTTCTGGGAAGACATAAAAACCTTCTAAGAAAAAGGAGCTGATTGACAGGTGGTGAGTCGGCAACAGAGTGTTGCACACCACCCAAAAAGAGAAGGAAGAAAGCAGAGAGTGGGGCAAAGTGGCGCGGTGATTGATTGACAGCTCCCACTGAGCCGTTGGTGAAAATTAATTGGGTGGCGGTCACTTCATTTGACTAGAATTACTCAGGAAGCCATTTAAATGGATGCCAACTGGTGTATGGCAGCACTATGATGGTACAGTGGGCGGGACTCTTGGCCTCTGTTGTGGGCGGGACTCTTGGCCTCTGTTGTGGGCGGGACTCTTGGCCTCTGTTGTGGGCGGGACTCTTGGCCTCTGTTGTGGGCGGGACTCTTGGCCTCTGTTGTGGGCAGGACTCTTGGCCTCTGTTGGCTAACAATGGCGGTAAGGTCACAGGTCACATTTTGCTTATAAGTTAGAGACAAAGCAGCAACGTGGGGCAGAGATGAAGAGGGGGTGGTCGTCGGGGGTCACAGAAGACCCCATCATTCCCCTTGATGAAGAGTACTGGATGTAAAAGTCAAGACTTGGACTAAATGAAGTTGCATCCTGTACTGTATGTACTGAGTGTACTGTATGTACTGTATGTCTTATTGGAGGGCAGCGGGGTGTGCGGGGACTGCTGGGGTGCTGGGCACTCGGTGGGTGCACTCAGGGGCTAGGGGGGTCGGGGCCAGGTGGGTTGACTGGCGGGGTTGGTGGTGTGCTTCAGCAATGTTCTGGGGTTTTGCTGGGGTGTCCGATGTTCCCACTCTTCTTTTGTTGTTTTGTCTTATGTAAGATTCTGTGATTATAAGTGTGGAAAAAAAAAGCAAACAAAAAAAAAAAAAAACTTATTGAATTGGTAACTGCTATGGCGTGGAGAAGGGGTAGGATTTAATAAGCTTTGCTTCTTCCTGCTCCTTTTCAGACATGTGTAGTAATGAGGTGTTGTGTGTATGCATGTATGTGTATGTGTATATATGTATATATGTATGTATGTAGATATTTGTGTATGTATATGTATGTATATATTTGTGTATGTATATATATATATATATAAATAGATATTGTAAGTGCATATGTGAGAAAGAATAATGTAACATAGTATTCATGTCTGAAATAAATTAAGAAGAAGAAGATGTACTGTATGTACTGAGTGTACTGTATGTACTGAGTGTACTGTATATACTGTATGTACTGTATGTACTGATGTAATGACTGTAACTTCATTTATAGATGAGAAAAGTGTAAAAAGCATCATAGGTCCCCTTGAAAGCTACTATAAAAATATGGATATGGGGGATGAAAGAATTAAAGTCCACTTTGGATTGGATCTGTTTTTCATGGCTTGGGTGTTTATATCCAGTAGCAATTCTTGTGGACGCCCAAAACACTGAAACCTGAATCTGTTTCCAATTGAAAGGCCATTTTGGTAGCTAAACAAACGGAACCATTGGAATAATATGCCAAGTGTAAGAAAAGATGGTATTAAGTACTGTAAGATGAAAAGATTGAAGATAAAACTCGGCACGGCATCACAGTACCTTACAGTGAGGCTTCTGGTTCCCTCAGCAGACAGGAAATAGCTTATTTGGTCTGAGGAGGGCCGCCTGACCCAAGGAAGCGGCTCGCCACATGAAACTAACGTGTTCCAGCGTGTTTACAGGCAGACATTTGCACAGGTGAGGACGAACACAGCCCAGCCTTGTTTGGCCGCCGCCCGGCAGGAAAGCGCTTGGATAAGTCGTGAATTATGGCATTCATAGGTTTCTGACTTACGTACGCTCAACTTTTAATTCATACGGTCTGTGCAAAGCAAACACTTTGGAACTTTGGTGTTGGAATGGGTGGACGCATCCTGCGGGTAAGAGAAGAGGAAAATAAAGGCCAAATTTTGCTGGCTTTTCTATTTTTGTAAATCTTTGAAAATCGTGTGGAGACAGTCTGACAATAGAAACATTCTACCGGTTCATGTCTTTGTGGTTTGGGCTAAATAGCTCAAAGACGTAGTTTTGGCCTTGTTTTGTTTTGGCCACGTGTGCTGCGTTCGTGGCCTTGGAGCAGCACAAAATGAGGCACATACTTTTAACACAAAAACCTGCTTTTAAACACCACACGCGCTTTGTCAGTCCAACAAGTCATTCTTACTTAAAAAAGGGATGCCACTCAACATTCATTTACAAGTAATTTTCTAATTATTGCGTTTTAGTTCTCCAAAGGAAAGTTGATCACATCAGATGTTCACAAATTGTAGCGCATAAAACGTACTCGTATGTTTGAAGGTCTTTTCAAAGTGTCGTAAATTGCTTCTGAATGCAGTGAAAGCCGTTTGTAACCTTCCCCTTTGGAGACGGCAAAATTACTAATCTATTAAACGCAACAGATAATTACTGTGTCCCTCTCAGTGTTGAAGTTCATAAAAGTACCGTTCATGCAGAAAAAATACGTCTTTGGGAGCGAGCGGTCGGGTTGAAAACATTTAGTTAAATGTTAGTTAGTTAAATGATTCTACACTTTGTTGTCTTTGCTTTGGGGTCCAACCACGGATATTAGCCAATCCTAACACTGTTGCCGTAGTAACCCACACCAAGTGAGCTCAACTCTGAACCCACAATGTCATTTCCTGTCCACCCCCACTCATCTTCCCTAAGGAATACGTTTATAGAGTCTCATTTACTGTACGTCTTGAATGGCTTCTTTACTCTTATTATGTCCACGGTATTGGACAATACGAGTGGAAGGGTGACTGTAGGGATGCTCCACTAATGTTTTCTATGCTACCAATGAAAGTATTCCAATTATCATACAGTAATCCTAATTCATGAAAGTTCACTTCATTTGGTCATTGCCAGGTCATCCATTAATGTACTGAAAATAGATGAGATTTCTCTTCTACACGTATGTTGTATGTAACTGGGAATCGGCCCCCACTGAATGAAATGACTCTGAAATAGAGCCAAGTGAGTAAAATAGTCAGGATTTCCTGTTTGTAGACCATAGTTGCATATCGACGTGTCCATGTGTTCCCGGGAGCAATTCATGATTAAATTATTTTACAGGCATTTCATCAAACACACCACAAACGACAATATTGGAAATATTTGCTGGATAAGAGTTTTTACTGATCAATTCACGTATCTCAGCAACCCAATGAAACCAGTGAGGTTTTATTATTTGAGGAGGTTCTGTTTCTGCTTGTCAGACATTATGTGCCGCGTACAATAAATGAGTGCACATAAACATAAACATAAACATAAACAGACGAGCATCTCCTACATCCCATCTTTATTTTTCAGTTTCATTCTCACTGCAAACTCCTTTCAGATCCAACTTGCCCTGCTTCTGATTCTTTAGTGTGGGATTACGTAGAGTTTAGGCAAGAAATGGAAGATGGTGAGAAGGAGTGAAAATCGTGGTAATAACCTGACTTGTCCTCAGTTGCTTTTGATTTACGGACAGAAAAAATTTGTCAGAAAAACCGCAGGTGATCTTCTGTCTCGATGTTTGAATCGGGAGACAGAATGTTGGCAAAGATAGACATGAACAGTAAATCACGCCGATAAAAGGAGCTGAACACATTGAGAAAATGTACTTCAGAGGATGGGGGGGGGGGTCACCAACGAATGAATTTTAATAGCTTTGGATTCAGCCAGCAGCTCAATCATATTATTAATATGAAAAGTGCAGCCGCAGCATATTTTCTTGACCAAGATTATTCCCAATCAGTCAGCAAACACGACGGCGTACCTGACACCAGAAGGAACGAGGGGAGACCCTGGAAAGGAGACAGACAGGGACGGTGGGGCTTATGGGTAAATACGCAACCGCATGCCACTCACGGCACATAAACACCACCCTTGATTACCCCAGGTGTCTGCATTCACACTTGAAGAGCATTTGAATTTTAAAGTCTTCCCCCCGAACACGTGTCAGGCATCGCCCATCTGCCTGTCACCCTGCTACGCCCTGACAATACCAGCAGCACAATTAATGGAAATCTGTCAGGATGAGCCAATTTACTCCCAATTTGCTGCTTGCTTCTCTAACGGGTTTTTTTCCACCTGTACCGTAATATGATGCGTGTCATTCTGTTTGCAAAAAGAATCTCCATTTCAATAAGGATGTCCCAAATTGCCCATTTTGAAGCACATCCAAATTTGGAGCTTATGCATCTTTATTCAAATGTGCAGTTTTTTGCTCCGTGTTTTTATGAGGGTTTTTCCTGTTGTTGATTCGGCAAACCTGCAATAAAAAGCTGTTCTTCTGATGATCACGCCTGGTGGGCGTGCCCTACCGAACAACGCAGTAACATTACTGGCACCTAGTGACCAGCGTAGAACGCTACACATCGTTTGCAGCATCTTTGAATGCGTGTTCAGAATGCTCCATATGTGTATTTGAGTTCATTTAGCCATTTCATATATGCTACATTTATACATGCCATACGTATGCTCATTTTCTAGGCCGCTTTTTTTTTCCAGAAAGTCAGATTCAAAGCAAAATGACTTTAACCCAAGCACCTTTTCCCATCAAAAATCAATTAAATCCAAGGAATCCGTTTCAGAAACCCAAAAATGTTAACTACCAAAAAACATTTAATGGGCAATAATTACACTTTTACATGCATAAAATGATGACAAAGAATTACAAATGACAAATGACTGGACAACTGTACATTTAAAATCTCCTAGTTATGCAAAGACCGAGGGTGTGTGTGTGTGGGGGGGGGGGTCATGCTTGGAGGGCAATCCCTTTTTTCTACTGTTACTGTACTCACGTGGCACAAAATAAATACAGCAACCGACCATAAATACTGAGGCACCTTCAATGTTGGAGTACCCCCATATGTTAGAGCCCCACAACAGCCCCAGTAAAATAAATATGTATTGTTCAAAAGACACCATGCAACCAACCAAATCACGTGGATGCAAGTTGTGGAAACATTTTGCTGTCCAGCAAATGGGTGTCAAGGCAAGCATAGAAAATTCAGTAATGATCCTCTTTTTAATCCAAATGAGATTGGTTGAGAGCCAAAAGCGGAGTCACACAGATGTGTTCTTTGCATGTCATTGATGGAATTGAAATCACTCAACAAGCAGCATGAATAGCATCATATTTCTCCATGTGTGAGGTACGTGCAGCATTGTTTATCATTATGTATCTTAATTCCAATTATGAAAGTACTGTACAGTACAGTGTACAGTGGATCCACATTTCACCATTCAGCATTCACGGCTCCCTTCCCAAATGTGAAAATATTTGGTCCAAAACATTTTTTTGCTTAGATTTTACTTGAATTGCCATGAATATGGCATACCTAGTCATCTGATGGATGGATGGATGGGTGGATGGATGGATGGGGGATGGACCAATGGACCGATGGACCGATGGACGGACAGACTGACGGATAAATGGATGGACAGACGGCCGGAGGGATGGATGGACGGATGTATGGACGAACGAATGGATGATCGATGGATGGATGGATGGACAGACTGACGGATAAATGGATGGATGGACGGACGGACAGATGGATGATGGATGGACGGATGTATGGACGAACGGATGGATGATGGATGGATGGTGAATGGGTGGAGATAAACATGCAATGTTCCCCTTTAATATGAGACAGAGAAACTGGTTCTAGGTCCAAAACGTGATTTGATCCTTGTGTTTCGGACTGGCGACCCAGCTAGAAACCCACCCAGAAACAAAGAACGTATCGTTGAGTTGTGAAAAGGCTTTCCTTAGCAGCAGCGCTTGCAATAGCAACAGCAGTCTTAATCCTGTGGACGTGTTCCGCTTCCTTCACATCCAAACGAGGGACGTGGACAGTGTGTGACATTACTTAAGAACCCGGGATGAAATGGACATTTGGAACATATTTAATGATATTGTGTAGAGGTGGCGCTATTCCTTCACGGACCGAGCCTCATTATCAAGGCGCTCACAATGAGTCAAATTAAAAGAGCCATTAATCTGCCAATGTAATCCTTGCATTGCATGAAGCAGACTATTGAGGCCCAGTGCGGATTAGCGAACAGCGAGACCCCGTGTTGGTGGTCACTGGTGTATAACACCTCATAAAGATAATGCCGTGTGCATGTGTGTGTGCTTCCCGCTGTGCTGGTGGTCAGCATTGTGTCGTGGAAGAGTGCATGTGTGCGTCGGGTGTATGTTGTCCATGTGGATAATGTGCTTTTTTCTTCCTTTGTGGTTACCTGCTGAAGGGGAAAATCCCTGGGAGGTGGTCTTCTCACAGTGTGGACTGCCAAGATGGCAGCTGGTAATAGAGGAAACAGTGAGTTCATAAAATATCCCCCGTGTGGAACTGGAGGGTTTAGACGTGGATCCCATCGTATTAAAGGCCACACCTCGCATAACATCGACAACGTGACACTTGTTTTCTTTTCTTGTCGATCACCAATGAGCGAGTTTGAACAAAGCGAAAACTGGTCACGATGGCCGGGTGGAAACGGAGGACGTGTGCCCTGCGTCTGTTGCACATGTGGAGGTCGATGCTTTGCCAGTTGGACTGCTGGACTGCTGTTGGTCCACAAAAGCTGAAGACTGGTAACTGGTAACCATTTGGCAATAGAAGTACGAGACCCAAACTCATGAACACATTTGAGGCTCCGTTGTGAGTTTCTATTTCATATAACGGTGGTTGGGCATTCTGACTAACATATACACATTAATATAGCATTCTGATTGAAAATGGATTGTGTTTTATCCGTCTTGACACCGGAATGACCTAGAAATAGGACAATAATGTTGAGGAAAATCTTACTTAAAAAAATAAGATGGATCGATGGATGGATGGGTAAATGGATGGATGGGTAAATGAGTGGATGGATGAGTGGATGGATGGATGGATGGATGGATGGATGGATGGATGGATGGATGGATGGATAGATGGATAGATGGATGGATGGATGGATGGATGATGGATGGATAGACGGATGGATGGATGAGTGGATGGATGGATGGATGGATGGATGGATGGATGGATGGATGATGGATGGATGGATGGATGGAGAATGAAAACACCTCTTGGCCTCCCTATTAATGACACACTGTTAAATACAAATTGGAAATGGTGAGCAAAAACGTAGAGAATGAAACCATGACAATAATCCCATTGATATCATATGGCTGTGCAGCATTATGGTAAAATGCATACTCTCCATATCATCAAAAAGATATTGACCAAAGATACAGCTGCACGTCTCCTGGAATGAATATATGCATCATACATTGCCGTTGCATACCAACACTCTAAAAATGTAAAAAGCAGCAATATTTGAAATTCTGATGAATAGTTATTGTGTATGTGTGTGCGTGTGAGTCTCTATGAAGAAGTTTACAATACGTATAGCTCTGTTTATTCATGGAGGGCGTTCACGGCCATTAAAATGAGGACCACTGGTGCATAGAAGCAAACAAGCAAATATTATTCCATTCCACTGTGAGTTTATAGAAGCATAAAACTGAATGGTTATAGTCCATTCTACAGAAGCCATCAAGTCAAGTATGCTTACAACTAAAAACTATGAATACACATTTGCCCTGTAGCGCTCTGGTGGAGAGATAGCCTTTTTCAGCAGATAATAAAAAGGACCAAATAAAGAAATAAAATCTTTGGTGGATTTGCATTGTACTGTATCCTGTAGATAGAATAATGATATTGCTTTAAAACCATGAGGATGGCAGGTAATGTTTAGGTCGCCGGATGTCGATTGTTGAACCACTTCTCTCAATTTTAGGATGCGGCGGGAGTTAACTAAATAGATCCTAAAGGGATGTGTGTTGAAGTTCATGAACAAACACTACCAAGGATAAAAGGTGGAATGACAAATGAAAGCTTAAGCTAGTAGGACGTGTGCTTAGCATGTAGGCCACGCATGTAGGCGGACTGGCTGGCCATCAGTCCAGGGTGTACCCCACCTGTCACCCAAAGACAGCTGGGATAGGCTCCAGCACCTGCACCCTAGTATCGATAAGCGACTTGGGAAATGGATGGCTGGATGAAATAATCGTGCTTTACTCCCAGGCTCCTCCCGCCTCATAATGGAGACGCGTAGAGGCAAGAGTGAAGAATACTTAATTTTATGACTTTAAGAGAATCCGTTGTCAAGTCTTTCAAGTGTGTTGGCTGTGCCACCATCGTCTTCCCATCAGCACCAGTCACTACCCGTATGTCATTCTCCTCTGCGGTTTACTGGAATCCTTCTCCAGCTCACTAAAGCAGAAAATCTGTTTCCAGAAAATCTTGCAGTATTAATGCCGGACCGCTGTACAGCGGTCATGCTGTAAAAAACATGGGTGGGCACCCATAAAGTGTCAGGTACAGCGCTGAACAAAAATCTGCTAATCCCCTAACTCTCTGCTATTCATTATTATTTCACAGGGCAGTCGTCCCAAATACATAAGGCCCCCTACCCTTCTGGGCTCAGACTGCCAAACTCCAGCTCCGGGTTTGATGTTTCTCCAACATCCACTAGGCTATGATTATTTCATTCTTTTTTATCAGAACACATTAATTATTCAACCTTTGCTTGAGCGGATTTGATTTTTTTATATCCAACAAAAATGACTGTGTGGGTATATGTGACCACTCACCATCAAAGGAATAGAAAACATGAATAAATATACCTTCCATCTTGGGGGACGGATGGCTGGCGAAGGCGTGTCCTGGAAAGGGAAAAAATATTTGGGCTGATCAGATTAGTTCTCTTTTCATTTCATAGATTGTCTGCTATCCGTCCGTGACCGTGGGGGTGGGGGGTTTGGGGGTGGGGGGGTGTTCTCTTATAATCACTGAACCGGACCAGATTTTACAGGTTCTTCTCACGGCAAAGAAAGACTCTCTCATGAAAACATGTCTCCACAAACATTGGGACGTACCTCTGACTGAGTTTGTTTAGGTGGTTTATTTTTCCTAATACGTATACCGATATCGTACTACGCATACCGATATCGTACAGTGATAACTAGATAGTGATAGTGGCTTGGATGACCATTTGGTCCCTGATTTATTTTCTTGTGCTCATCATGCAAGTGGACGTTTCAGAGAGGTGGAGCAAGCATGGCATAGCAAGACCTTTTGGACAAGACTGGGATTCCAACGTTGTGGAAACAGATTGGGGAAGGCCTCTTCGTGTTCCAGCATGACCTTGCCCCAGGGCACAGGGGATGGTGGATCAACATCGTGAACCAGGCCCTCTCGTCTAACATCAATGACCTCTGTGACCTTACATATTCTCTATTGGATGACTGTAATTGTGATTGTCCATTCTCCTCTTCTCACACTTTAGCAGTCATTTCATGAAATAAGCCACAAAACTACAGAAACCAAACCGTCTTGATACAGTACTACACCCCACACCTTGACAGACCCGTTAGGGACTTACTGGATTCACACTTGGGGAGCGATATAAAAGTAAATATGGCAGGACGGGTACCCTCTGCCTCCCCTACCGGTTCTTGGCGCCCACCGGTGACGGCATTTGGGCAGCCCGTTTGTGCCGCAAACACCCAATCCAACTACTGTTGTGCCCTCGTGGGTGATCTGGGCGCTCCTTATCGTGTCCGTGGCGCCTCCTGCGCGTGCTTGGTACTCACCGTGGCTCGTGCAGCCAACTATCGCTAACCACTTGGGCCATCGGTGTTTGGTGTGCCGTCATGTGACCCTTTGGCTGTGCTCAACTGTTTGATTACGTTACTCATTGTTCTAGCGTGTTTGTGTGGGTGCCTCCTTTGGGGTCTTAGGACCGGTGCTTCTCCTTTCTGGTAAGCCGCCGTTATTGCCGCTCATGACTAAATCTGAATTTGAAACATTTGAAATGAATGCATTGTATATTTTTATATTCTGTCCCCGCCCCATATAAATATGGTCAAATGAACTTGTCTGCCTCGTGGGGGGTCCCAGGCCTCCCCTAGGTGGCGCTGTTGGCAACATTAGCTACATGATTATTCCATTATTAGCTCCCTCGTCATGCCACATAAAGTACGTCAATGTGTTGACATTCTAGAAGGCTGTGGTGCCGAGGCATCTCATTACGTCCTACCTACACATAAAATCATTATCCTATCCTTTGGCCTTATTTTTTTATCGCTTTTCCACGTCTCCGCTTCTCACTCAATCCCTTGCCATTTGTCTCCCGACATCCTCATTTCTGCTAATGAGCCGCTTAAATCTAAGCCAAAACACAAACAGGAAGAGGAGAAATAGGTACAGCTCTCACTAGATGTTCTGTTTGTTCTAGGATTCATCATCTGAGATATTTTCAATAAATAATTGATGCAAACGCTGACTTTTGTCTGCAGACGAGACTTCACAACATGAATTATGTATTGTTATTCCTGGGGAGGGCAAAGCAGGGACAGCGTGGCGGTCTCAGCGTGTGTGCGTGTGTGTGCGTGTGTGTGTGTGTGTGTGTGCGCGTGTGTGTGTGCGTGTGTGTGCGTGCGTGTGTGTGCATGCGTGTGTGTTTACTGTGACTATAATTTCGGTCAAAGCTCCAACGTGGACGGAGCCGACTGTGATTGCACAACCCCAGACGTTGTTTTGCGTGTAAATACCATCAGTGCCCAAACTTAAAATTGCGGGAATCTCATTTCGGATGCAACGCAACTTTAATCAAACGGATAAAAATCTGCTTTGTTTGAAGTAATATCAGCAGTTGATTTTGTCCTAATCAAACCTCCTGATGAGCAGAATGAGGACTAACAGAATGTTTGCGTTTGGACTCCCTTCCATGTGGGAGCACATTTGGCTTTCCAGTATTTTTTCCATTTGATCTCCACTCTTTTCCTCTTCTTCCGCCCTTCATTTCCCTGCTCTGCAGTCATTACGGCAACAAAGAAGGCTGCATCCCCTCCAACAGTGGAAAGGTTCCACCTGCAATGCTAAAATGTTTTCATCTGCTTCTTGACTGCTGTCGCCAGGGAACGCCAGCGGAAAGAATTGATTGAAAATCAGAAAAAAAGGGAATAATTACAAAGAAGAGAACGGCTCCCATCCACCTGCGACAGCAATCATCAGTGATCTCCGCTGTCATTTCACCGCGCTGTAAATAATTCATCAAAAGAAGCAAAAGGGAAACAAATATGCAAATAAAGCTGAAAAAGGGCCGGTCACATGGGCTTGCTGCCGCCAGGGAAGGATGCTAGCGGATTGTTAGCGGTGCGGGTTATGACTGTGATGAATTTGAACGCATCTCGTTTCATCTGCCTTGACAGTACTGAAGTCACACATACTCAAGAAAAAGGGCGGGGTCGGGGGACGTTTTCGTGTTTGATTGAGCAGGGGAGGGGGTGGGGGGATTAAGGACAAGGGTACGGAAGGATTTGGGGAGGGGGAGGAGAGGCGGGGAAGAGGGGCTAGTCAACATTGGAGGGAAGAAGAAAGAGATTCGGCAGCGGAAGGGCGGGGAGGCGGGCGGGGGGGACGCCGGGGGGGGCTTTGAGGGTGCATTCGTCAGTGCTGTGAAAGGTAGCCGTCCAAAGCTTTGATGAAAAGTGCAGGCCTTCTAAAGCTTACCAGTGACAGCATATGATTTGGTCAAAGCGTGAAGCTTTTCAAAGGTAGACATTTTCACTCCCATTCATCTCTCTCGATTTGGGTTTGAATGTGACTTTTTGGGGGCTGAGCGCTGGCAAAATTCCAAATGGGTCTGACAGATTGGCTGCACGCGGTGTTGTCTCCCCGACTCACAGACAGTAGATGGTCTGGAAATATAGACATCTCCAAATGAAGGGATTACATGCGACGTCTCCGCAAATGGTCCTAAATCAGGACCTCTGGTGAAAGCCACATTCTTATTAGGCGGAGGACGTAGGACAGGTGATTGTGTATGCGGGCCAGGAACCTCATTATCTTTGCCCTTGATTCAGAATTGGTCGCCAAACACTTTCAGAAGAAAAGAAAAAGCTAAGCATGTGAGCTGAAATCCCCAAAATACGTCCGATAAAAACCCGCACGGCCTAACCCACCTCGTGTAGAATTAAGGTGGAGAAAATATGCCTTCATTGTTTAACTTTGGTTTGAACAAAGATCTGATATCTGGAACGAATGTGTGTTGCATCATGGAACCCAGTGACCCAAAGTCAAATTGGCTGACTGACGGTGACATAAGCCCGAATCCGGAAGAAGAAGGTCAGCTGTCCTATGTGCTAACTCCAAAAATATCTCTTTTAGAAATCGCAGAAATTCACTGATCGGGGTCGGGTCTGGCAGCAATTGACCACAATGAACGAGGGATGACTGTACTTTACTGTACTAAAAAAAATGCCCCAAAATTTGGGGTGGGCAACATTTTATAATACAATACACATATTTTACAAAGTGGTACAAAAACATGTAACATAAATAAAGGAATCATAGAAAAGACCGCTTTGAGACTAGAATGTTATCTTGCCAAAAACAGTATACTCACGTTGGCTTAAGCAGGCACTTTTTAGTAGTCGCCACAGGAATCTATTATTAAATGTATCATCGTTTATCATTGTGTATCATCGTGTATCATCGTGTATCATCGGGTAACATCGTGTATCATCGTGTAACATCGTGTATCATCGTGTATCATCGTGTATCATCGTGTATCATCGTGTATCATCATGTATCATCGTGTATCAACATTGGACGATGGCGGCGTTTAGGATGACCTTTGTTCTTTGCTGCCTCTCTAAAGGGTGAATTATACCTTACATATCTCAACAATGCCAACAGCGTATTAATACACAGCTGCAACACCCTCATAAATGTTGTCTATGTTTCCTTTATTTGGCAACACCTGAGCGAATGACCACTGCTGGGTCAACATGGCTGACATCATGCTTGGTGCTTGAGGCTCGTTAGCGGCCTTGGTTACCTCAGTACGGATTGGCCTTCAGAGCCATTCAAATCAAGGCTTGCGCTTGACTGTCCCAGGTCAGTAATGACAGGCAATCCACCTGGCACCTGATGTCCAACGTACCCTCTACCCCTCGATATGGGAAACAAGTCGTTCTTCACTTGCCGACACACCAAAACAAACTCATCTCCAAGCTCAGCCATGTCCAGAAGTGACGCCTCACGCCTTTGAGTATTTTGCCAGATAATGCTGCCTTGGCGTGTCCTTCTCATGGTTACACGCTAACGTACAGATAATGGGGTCTAATTTCGGGTGTCGTATCTGCAGAGTCCTCCAGAGGATGAGACCTCATCAGGAATATATTGGTGACCTACATACGAGGAGCACACTCGGGCGCTGCGGCATATGACTGCAGTGTAGGCACACATATTGTAGGCAGGGTTGTCTCCATCATGTCTGCACAAAGACATTATGCAAGTATAACCCTCAAAGAAGCACACGCGTCCGTACGTGTATACAGACATACAAACGCGCCATATGCCGTGCAGCCGCCCACTCAGCAAAGCGCACCAAGATGCTGAAACAGATGTACATCCATATGTATGTTGAGAGTCGCCTGGAAGTTAGTCTACTAGAGTTGAGTAAAACACAAACAGATTCACACCCTGAAGTTGCTATGTTGTTATATATAGTTTTTAATTGTTATATACAATCCTGATGCTTATCTTCCTGATCCTGCCGCTTATCTTCGCATGGGTCATGGGCGTACGCTGGAGCCTATCCCAACTGACTTTGGGACTTTGGCAAAAGACTTGAAAGATACAATAAATAAGTGAGTTTTGAGTGGAGCTCAACTTTTGTGTCAGGTTTTTAGCTAGTCACATACGATAGCACATGCTTTTCATTCAAATATCAAAGCTTTATTTATTTGTTTGCCAGCATCACAAATATGACTCCTGTGCGTTCTCTCTTGGACCAGTTAGTTACACTCGGGCCGTTATTGGCCAGGACTCTGAATGAGTTTGGCAGATTGACGGCATGACTCCAAGGCTATGATTTGCAGGGTGAAAATGTACAGTCGACATCCTTAATTGGAGGGGGTGGTATGCTTTCAAAGGACTTTACTGTATCAGCAAGTTGAAAGCCACTTTTATTAAGGAAATGATGTAAAGTGTAGCATATAATTCTGTACGTCCAAAAAATAATACTTCTCTAGACATATGACGCGAGCAGGCTTGCCCACATGGCTCTGTCATAAATCATGAAACAGAGTACAGAATTACTCTGTCTTTGGAAGAGTCTGGTCCAAAGTCACAAATCATAAGTTCTTCAAACCAAGCCTCACTGAAAATAAGTATCTTATGCTTACAATCTACCTTAAAAGTCCGTATGGTTTGAAATAAAGAGGATGCAGTCAAATTCATGTAAGAATAAACAGATTACAGGTTGAAAAATCTGGTCAACATCTGGATAAAGTACTTCATCGTATTCACCTGCAACATTAGCTTGAAGGTGATATTTCTGTATACGCGATACCCAACTCTTTTCTGCCGATGTCCCGATGTCTTGGGGGTTGTAAAGATGTCAGCACTGGCAGCCAGAGCCACTGAAACTAGTAGAAAGCAGGAGAAGCTTTTCTCCTTGAGACAATAACCAGTTTCAAATGAACCGATCTGTTGTACACAATATCTGATGGCTGACAGGTAACTGCAAAGGTATGCCCACAAAGCTTTCAGGTTATTCTTGACTATGCGACCTTGACAACAAATGCCAAGTGTTGTTTGCTGAGGATGTTGACTTTCACAGGACAGACATTCACTTTGTTTCCTGCTGCCTTGAGGCAAAACTGACAGAAGAAAAATCATCTGCACACCTGAAGTGAGCTGCCCGCTCTTGCATTTAGAGCAGTCATCCAACACGGTTGCAAAAAGTTCAAAAAGTAAGGATGTGAACTAGGAAAACGTGTCTTGACAAATACGGAATCAGTCACCAACGTACGAACATGGGAACTAAAGTGTAAAAATAGGATTCCCGTCGATTGTCAGTATTGGGACAAAACTCTTCTAGGAAGCCTTCCTCAAACTTACGTTGCCATTTTTCAGTTGTTTTTTGGTCCCGGGGCCTCCTTGTTGTAGCCATTACTTGTTATGGGTTTGTTTCACTTTAGGACTTTTTCGAAAGGAAATGAAGGTTCTACTGTATTTACATTTGTTACTGAAGAGCTGACACGGACAATGTCTGAATTTTTGTCTCCGCCATACATTGCTGAGCCAGTCTTATGTAAACCAGAATGAACGAGTGGGCAGAAAATGTGATATTTTCTTCTTGTATGAGCAGAAAGACGTCACCTGACCAGAGCCAGCAGGGTTGGATTCAAAGACTGAGGAGGTGATCAACAGCAAGGAGACTGGCGCCATGCACATAATGCATTCCTGAGCGCCTTCAAAACAAAGTGCTTGACCCCAAACCTTTGCCCTTAGCTGGACCCAAGGTCGGCTGTAACCTGATACTTTGTTGTGATATTTGAAGAAACGTTTGCATCAACCGAACTATCATCTGCTTATCTGTTTCTAAGTTTCTAATGTGTGGATGAGATGAGAAGAAAAGAGTTATGTTGTGGGACGTTGTGTCACAGCCCCTGAAAGCAACACCCCCACCATCATAAAGAAAAGACCACTTAATAAGCTTTGGGCTCCTTCTGTGGTTCCTCTCCCCCTCTTTGTTCCAGCCAAGGCTTCTCACTCTGGCGCACTTCTTGCTGTTTCTCTGTCCATGGATCTGTTACTCTTGTCCTGCCTTCTGCCTCCCGTCTTTATCCGTTAAAGTCTGTCTCACCCTAAATCCATCCAGCTCTTTTATGATATAAGTCCATGAAAAAAGGTGGAAGAAATCTAATGTGCTTACTAAGAATCTTTAGTTGCTTTATTCAATTGTGAAGATGGAACAGATGGAACAGCAGGACAACATGACTAACAACAAGGCCCTTGGAAAGGCAGTGGTTAGGAAGGCCCTCCGACCGCAGCTTTATCATCTGCCTGTTGACACAAGGGTTCCAAGGTAGATATTTTATCAGGAGCTGGTTACCAAAAACAAGCCCCCGTCGCAAAGACCCCAGGAAGCCAACATCACTCATTCACGATTATTCACATTATTTTTCACTACCGACTCCCCAGAGAGGCCGTGTTAATGTGACAGCTGAAATAAGTCTTGGGCATTCTATTATTGATGCGTCTGTAACATATGCTCCCGTTTGCCACCAGACACTCTGGCATGTTGCCTCTGTTTCCCAGCGTCCTCCTGTTCCCGGATTTTCCCGGATCGATGAAAAAAAACTCATACTTTTAATAAGTATTTTTATCATTTGAAGCACCGCAAGGGGAGCTTGTGGAGGGTGAGCTTCCCTTATTCTCATCCATTTTCCTGGGCAAATTCCCATACTTTTAAGTTGAGCAATTAGCCTTTTGAACCCCAAAGGCCACCGGAGTGAGGCGCATAGGGAACCCGGCGACTGGCCACGTATTGGAAGCTATGAGCTACAATAACGCTGGGAAACTAGCTAAATGCGGTACATGCGGTTCCTTGCTAGTACATCCTGGACAACTGAAGTGTGTCACTTCAACCTGATTGGCAAAGTACCCTTTCCTGCAGTTGTGTTGCAGTATGAGCATGTATGGAAACTGGACTAAGAGCGTATGAATACGCCCTTGCTGAGCTATCGGGTCCAATTTAAGTTTCAGTAAAAAAATAGTCTTAAGAACATAATGGATTTGTCATGTGTGTTTTTATGACCTCCAACGGGACCCCAGGAGGAGTTTAGATAATTGAATGAGAACCTCCTGCTGTGTGATCATGAGACGGTGGATGTGATCGAGGTTAGAGCCTCTGTTGTGGCCACTTTGGTCTTGGGTGGAATTCTTCATTATTGGTTTTCCAGCACTCCTCCACAACGTTTAAGCTTGTCAGCCTGGTCCCTTTATTCTTGTGGAAGTGTGTGATTCCAACATCCTTCAATGGTTTGAGGGACATATGAGCAAAAAGCAGAACTTCATTTGGCCTCCAACTAGCGCGACCATCTTGGTACTGGCAGGAACACATCACGCCTGGTCAAAATTTTAATTTGGCGACCCCGGGAACCACGGCGGTCGGGTCAAGTTGGGTTGTATCCCGTTGTGACATGCGTTGACGCCACACGGATCTCCAGCCTTCACGACGACACACGTTTGCTTCTTCGTTCAATTAAAAACACTCAAATCTGGATGAGGTACACCCTTTTGAGGTGTTTGTGTGTGCATTTGGGAAACTTCAAGACGTCCTTCTCCAGAGTCCTTCCTGCACATTGTGGTAATGGATGGGTGACCTTTGACCTTCTAATACATTCTATGCCTGCCTCTGGGCTCCCTGTGTTTTTTATTCCCACCGCCTTAATTTTTCCCCCTCTATTTCCTGTCTATCTGTCTCTCTCTCAATCTCGCTTCCCTAATGAGACGGTGACTATCCTCCCTGCGGGGAAGGAGGTCAAAGCCTCTGACACACACACACTAACACAGACTGCACACATGCATGCACACACAAACATGCACACATCATGCACTTAAAAGGACAAACCCCAATTGCCGGCCACCCCAGCAGCACACACACGGCGACGTTACCAGTCTTGGAGAAACACAGTGACCCAGAAATCCCATCTCTATTATGCAGAACATCAGTTAGCTGATGGTGGAGCTGATTATGCAGCTACCCTCTGCTGGCCCACAACTCCCTGGTGGATGTCTGCCTTAAAAACCCCAATCCCAAATGTCTTTTTAGCATATCAATGGAGAATGATATATTCCTAACCAGGAGGACGTACGCGCACACGGCTTTCACAACTTTCTCATCGTGTCATGTCCAAGTAGGAAGCAATACCAAACTCCTTCATATATTAGACAAACATTTCATACAAAAAGAAACTGTCACACTAAAGCTGCAGCGGATCTCTGCCATGATTTGTTGCTATGTGTATTAGCACGTATAAATATTATTTTATTATATTACCAGCACATTCAGATGTGTTCGTTCACAAAATGATAATGAGTAAAGGGTTGTTGCTGTTAGAAGAACAGCTTAAAAACCCTCTTGCAGATAAATTCTCTCTAACGTTGATGAAGTAAATTTAGAGGTGTAAGGATCCCAACTTTTGTAATTGGGCTCAAATGCTGCAAGTACTGCAAGTACTGCAAGTACTGCAATTACTCTAGTTTCCTGGGCGGTTAGTTACTTGTTCTTACTCGGATCATGACTTAGCTGGACTAGCTTGGACTGATCACCAGGACAAACGTGCACGCATTAGGCCACTGATAGATACAGTATAGATATGATATGTACTGTACATTGTTCTATGTTTTATGTATTATATTCTGTGTTGTTTTGGGTTGTGACGGGGGAAGCTTCATGGGGTGGCATTTTCGAAAGACAGCATGCTATTGCAATAGTTTGGAGTAACTTGAATTATGAACAGGGACAATATATTTTGTTGTTCATTTTTCTCGGTGGACCGGATAGACCGGTAGAGTGGTGCAGTGCCGCAGTGTGAAGCGCTGACCTCCACGAGGACTGCATGCTTAGCACATAAGCAAAATAATGTGCACGAGTGTGCATGCATGCAAATATGTTCCTCCGTATACGGTCCTGAGTGTCTGCTCGCTAACAAGCGGCTAAGAATGCTCTTGTGTTCATTGATAATGCCATGCATTGCATTTGGCTATGTATTAGCTTGGTAATTGAAAGGCCATCTGTGGTCTACTGGGGAGGTTTAGTAAAGGGTAAAGTATGAGACTCATTATTTTTAGGAGAGGAATGCTCCCACAGGCCAAAACAAATTACTTTGTGTCCAGTTTAACCTTCAAAAAACTCAATTACTGTAGGTATGATGTTAATACGTATGCTCATTATTCAGGCATGTTCTTGAGGAAGTAGAGCCAACCCCATACGCAGTGTGCTGTTCTAAATTCATCTTAACTTTGTCCATATTATTGCACTATTGACTAAAATCACTAAAATCACACTCTTGCCCATGCAGCTATATGTGCTGGTTTTTGAAGTAGAGTGGAGCCTTCGGTTGCTGAGATTGCTGCAGTGAAGAGGGGCGTCCAACAGAACACGCTAAGGTAAAACCCTCGTCCAATAGCTTTCCAGAAAAATCCAATCAATAACACACGCTGAGCGTGTGAGCTGGTGCGTCTGCTAGGTCCATAAACCTGAGAAGAGACATGAGCTGCATGTCTCAGCAGTTTCCTGTTGTAAGCTGAGCTCTGCTGCGTGTCCCTCTGGTTCTCCCGTCACTCGCTTGGCCTGCAACGCTTTTCCCTCCAACGTTTGTGAGCCAGCACATGTGTGTCTGCCTTCCCACCAACCAGCATTTCCTTCTGTCTCCTGTCACCCGCAGTCCCAGCTGCACCATTAGGACCTGTTAGGGTCAAGGGTCAATGCTACAAAGGTCAAAGTTCCTCCTTGCAAAGGTGAAAAGTCACGAGGGTTAGATGTGGTGTGAAGTGACACTGGACAAGCACACAGCTGCAAACCTGACGTGGGATCCATACAATTGGAAAGTGTGTTCCTGTGCAGCAACCGTAAGCTCAAGATGTGCTTTTATGCCGCCAGCCGTGATATGAGGCAGACGTCCTCGGAAGGTTATTGCTTTTACTTTATTTTACTTTTATTGTGCTACTGTTAACTTTCTTTTATAATGTTTTCATTCCAGCCTCACTTGTCTTGGTTGATTATCGGGAATGAATTGGAAGCTCTGCAGCCTTGCAGTGAGGCATGTGTCATTTGACCGACCCAACATCGGTAAAGTTGTCCAATTGACTCCCATGTTGAGTGGGACCTATTACGCTTTTCCCACTTTTCTGATCTATACATTTTGTTGGAAAGTTGTATTTCCATGTTAAACGATGAACCCTCAGGTCCGGCTTCTGAGCTCCACGGCACCAGCAGTGCTTTTGACAAAGTGTGTCCGACAATGAGTGCTCTTTCTTGGGCAGACAAGGAGCACCGTCACTTATGTTTCACTAATAAAAAGCAGGTCATGTGGTCTTTAGTTTACAAATGAATCTGTTAGAAAGCATACACTATTTAAAAACTGAATTTCTTGACACGCAATATGCCGGTGTAGAAGTTACTTTTAACGCTCCCATCAACAGGATTGCAGCCACCAAATGTTGGCAGTCCTTAGAATCAGAAGGTGATTGCTTAGCACCCAGAGGTGCACCCTTTTGCACATTATACGTATATCTTTATTGATTTTATGTTCAAATTGTTCATATGCTGCTCATTCCACACAATTTTGGGGAACCTGTGTTTGGAACTAGTGTTTTGGAGTGTTTGGAACTACATTCAAGCTATCAATTTTTTTTCAATTGATTTTTTTGGTGACTGGTGATTGGTGACTGGTATTTCTTATTCTCTAATACTGAAATTGGAATCAGTCCCAAAAACCCGTCATCAGCCCAAGTTTCCTTACTACAAGGGGTGACGAGGATATGCCACCCTAACCCCGACCTTGAAGCCAGTTTAGGATATTGACACAATATTACGTTGGCGTGTTTAGTCCAGATGCGAGAGACGTGCATCAAACCTCACAGGCTGCAGGTTTCGCCAGCCCAAATACTACCCAGACGTTTTAATCATACGTCAGCTCATATTAAGGCGTTCCAGCAGGACTGTACAGTATGCGTGATAAACATCAGTGTGAGAGCTGAGTGCCTGAGAGATGACTCAGTTAAAAATAACTCGTCAGTCTGTGTGGAAAGACTTGAAAGGAGGCAACGTTCAAGTTCACCCTGGAATTAACGGTAGGGGCTGTTTGGTGTACACACAAAGATATTTGCTGACTCCTGCACGCTCTCACAGAGTCCACTAACAGACACACACAATGCCCAAACACATGAAAGTGTTGGCCATCGGGAACCGGACTAACGTTCCAATTCCTGTTCCATGTTTGATGCTCGCTGACTGGAAGAAAAGACCAATGAAGAAGAAGCCATCGAGCACCAGCGAAGAAGAAGCGGCTAAAAAGTTAGCATTAAGTGAATAAAAACAGCCATGGGCTCAGTGCAACGTTTGCAAGACAATCATGCAAAGGAGGGTGCATGATCCAGCTGACTCATGGTCACACATCCGTGGTGTATGTACCATGTCGTTCATACGCCGCGTTGTGCTTCCTCTCCGCACTCAGAGTCAGGGAGGTCAAAGAGTAAACGACGTCTATCTCGCGGCAAAGGAACCCGGGGTTTCAGGATGTGAGCGAATGTGGATGTTGGCTGTAAATAAAAGACGGAGCGACGGCTACGGCTACGGCTACGGCTACGGCTACGGCTACGGCTACGGCTACGGCTACGGCTACGGCTACGGCTACGGCTACGGCTACGGCTACGGCTACGCTAGGTGGGTTGTTTACATATTTGCACAGTAAGTCTCTGTTAGCAACCGCCAAGTCACCTTCTCAACTTACACGTCCGGCCTTTAAAATAAGAGGGATTTGGGCTACTGTATATTCCGTTTACCCGAGTTGACAAAATTTGATTTTCCTTTGAAAAAAAATCTGCCACCAGCATTGAGGCAGCAAATAAAGTATACTCATTTCCATCATATTTCCCTTGGTATTTACTATACATGCCGCACGGAGGACGAGTGGTTAGCATGTAGGCCACGCAGTCAGGAGATGGGAAGACCTGGGTCGGATTCTCTCCGTGGGGAGTTTGCATGTTCTCCCCATGCGTGTGTGGTTTTTCTCCGAGTATTTGGCCACTCCAAATTGTCCATAGGTGTGAATGTGGGGGGAATGGTTTGTCTATATGTGCCCTGGGATTGGCTGGCCACCAGTCCAGGGTGGACCCCGCCTATCCCCAAAGTTCCCCCCTGAACCTTAATCGTGCGTCCCTCATTTCCTTGACTTGTTCATCCTGAGGTTGTTGCTATCTTGCCTGTGAGTAGTCTGATTGGATGAAATTCTAACATCAAGCAAGAAACTGACGATAAAAACTAATTAAAAACTAATTTGGCACAAAACAAAAAGCCCAGGAACATTTCGGAGTGGGCGGGGCCTTAGTCAACACGGTTCACGTCCGGCTCCAGGAAAGGAGTATAAGTGGAGTAATGTTGCCCTGAAGTGTGCGGGGGTACGGGCGGGGGTACGGGCGTGCATATGTATGAATGCGTCCATCCTTTCCAGTTGAACAGGATGTCAGAGGTCAAATGAGAGGGGTCAGAGGTTAAAGCCTGACTAAATAATTACAAGATACTGTTTCCAGTGTCAGACACGCAAACACAAAGCTCCATGACTATATAGGCCGTTATCTTTCAGGTGTCTGGACAGTGTCTTCCTCCCTGACCCCCCTCAGCAATACACTAACACACACTTGAACATGTTCTCTTTCCTCTGTCTGGGTGACTTCCACACACCCACCCGTCTCACACACACACACACACACACACAATGCCCTCGCCCCAGAGCTTGTCCCACTGACAGGCAATCAGTCAGGAAACAGAGGGGAGAAAAGCAAGGGAGGCCCGAGCAGGAGAGGCAAGGTGGCTATATTTAGCCTGTCAGTCACAAAGGGTCGAGGGTCACGCTGAAAGCCTACTGACATGTATGCACTCACACACGCACACACATGCTGCAGTGTTCATGAAAACAAGGTCAACGGTGGAGGGCAGGCAGCTGGCTAGAGGTTTACCCGGAGAAGGAGCGAGCCGACAGCTGCCGGCTTTTACTGCTGTCCGCCCTTTAAAACGGGACCAGACGAAAGTTTAAAGAGGACGCAAGTGAATGTTTACAACAGGGCAGAAGAGTGCAAACACAAATGGGCACCGTGCGATGCCACGGCCAAAAGTGACAAGTAATAGTAACATGTAATTACATCGATGGTGGCATGAGCGCCGGTCATGGGATAGGCTCCGTCCAAAATGGAAGGATGGAGGGTTTTCATGACACGATGGTACAGATGGAGACGGACTCCGCTCCTGTCTCGTTTTTAGTCGTGTCGGTCGGCAACATCATGAGTGGAGCCGTCCAAAGCAGAGGTGCTCGTTACAATCACGATCCACGTGTTCCCTGTCGTATGGCTTTAGTCAGCTGACACGAGCTCCCCTCCTGATTGGCTGCTGCTCCTCCGGCAAAGACCAAGTGATGACTAAACCATCGACTGGCAGCTTCAACTTTCATCTTCTTTATTGTGATTGCCGTGGAAGATGCTTGTATCTTTACACACGTTATCCGTCCTCTTCTAGCGGCTCGTTAAGTAAAGGAAGTCAATTGTTTGATTGCCTGATGTGCGTGATGAACTCCACTATAGAAATGTTTCCTACACTTTGGTTTTTGCATAATCACTTTCACCTGGAATGTGAACTGCGTGTATTAAGGATGCGACTTGTGACTGACATATTGTACTACTCACATTATGACCAGAAGTATTGTGTAATACTCTATAGTTATCTTTATTGCCATATTGAAACAAATATTGAATTATTGAATGATATCAACTATATGGAATATCTGCAATGTTTTCCCGTTAGATCATTCTAACTCATTCTAACTCATTCTAACTCATTCTAACTCGTAACTTGTATGCTAAAAAGGTGTGTGCCCCCCAGTTCAGAATGCTTCCACAGTATGATTATTCCGTAGGAAACATGAAGCCAAGCCACGCGGAACAACCTGGGTGGTCATGGTAGTGTGGCCAGGTGGGCTTGAGATTGTCGTCAACACGAGGGGGGGGGGGGGGGGTTGGGTCAGTGGCCATTTCACCCATGGACACACGCATACCAACTGATGGACACATTGATAACATGATTGATGCCCGACCAGCCAAATGTGGCAACATGGACATCAATCAGATGAACAGCAATGTAAGCTGGTTTCCTAGACGATGTGTGATGGACTCCCACCTCCATGCCCCCTCCTGGGGCAGATGTTGCTGCTCTCACTGTGGCATGTATCGGCACGATGCCTCGGCATGATGCAGGCCGCTGACACCCGACCAACCTCCAAGGCTACGTCTGCTTGAATAGGGATTTTTTTAAACGCCTATTTTTCTATGAGTTCGGTCTTCTCTTGTCATCCACACGCAAAGTTAGGTTTTGGAACTTTTGGAAAACTCCGACCAGGGCGAAGATTCAGGAAAACAGCATACGTGTGTGGACGGCGAAGACGGAGCGTTTGACTCTTTCCTGACAGATGACGTAACTATGTGCTGTCATTTCTACACTGGTAAGTATAATATAATATTTTACATATATATATGTTTATGTGTAATGTAATATAATACAGTATAATACAATACAATATAAAGTGTACAATAGCAAACACTACACCCTCACGCTCAAAGAATGAATTCTTGGCTATTTACATTATTTTCTCTCAACCCTGGTTGCAAAAAGATGAAGAACAAGGGAATGTTTGTGTGCTTAAAAATTCAACAAAGATAAGCTATATTAGCGTACACAGCTCATCATTTATATTTTTTATAAGGTGGTGTCGCCCGCACTGCAAAATCCATCCATCTTAACAAGTAATTTCAGTGCACGCTCAGTTTTTATGTGTGCGTGGGGCTGCTTTCAATAAGGCAGCTGCCCCCGACAGTTTCTAATAAAACACAGCGGTCTCCCACAGGACAAACAAGGAACATATTAGCCTTATGGATCTTTTTATTCCAACATGCAAATGCATATACTGAGCTCAGCCTTCATGACCAGCTATTGAACATCAAGATCACAACATTGTGATTATGAATCATGTGCTCTTTTTAAAATATATATCCAAACATCTTTTATGCAATAGACTGACTGCTTGAAGCAAAGTGAATGTCATTCTCATGTCATTCCAGCAATCTTAACTATTAATATAGAACGTGCCTAGGGGGGTTCTTCACGTTTTTGACTTTGGGGCCCAACTCTTCTCGTCTAAAGGAAAATATTCAAATATTAACATTGTCAAAGGAATAACCTGATAATATGAGTTGATGCCACCAACGGGAATCGCACCGGTGGGAAAATCACATCACAAAATCTGTCTAGATTAAAACCTGACAATATTTCTCCTTTCGAGAAGATTTGTCTGCAGCCTGCAAACTGTGGCATCGCTTCTGCGAATGATCAAACACGGACCACATGCTGTATTGCATGCTTTCCATAAACCTACCTGCGTTCTGTTTCCAGCGTTCCTTGTTCATAAATTGGGATTCCTTTTATCATCCGAGTTCAACAGCTTCCGCCATCTTAATGTCCAAGCAGAGGTGGTCATCTTACATTTGATCAAAGTTACTTAAGATTTGTCAGATTGAAGCGTTATCCTTGCATATGACATATCTCAAAACATGTCTACATCCTGGTTCAGCATTCAAAGCATCATGGGAACTGGAGTTCTTGTATCGTAATCAGAATCAACTGCAATCTGCAATCTATTTGACCATGTCTTTACATTACTACAAATCAATATATATGCGTAGTATGCACTAATACTTTTCACCTTTTGTTCACTAGACTTTATTGTAAGTTTTAGACCATTTATTGATATTTATTTATTTATTTATTTATTTTTACTGTCACTATGGCATAATTTCAGCAAACATAATGACAGCCTGTCTGTCTTTTATTATCACTATTATAACCACATAAATAGATGGACACCCCCACCATCCCCCCACTTTTTGGCAGAAGTCTGCTCTCAAATGAGATATTGTAGTTGTACTATATTGTCGTTGCAAAGCTGATAAAATGCTATTACACCGTACTCTTTAGATATGATATTTACATTAATTTATTGGACTATATGGCATTTCTTTTGCAATCATACGATAGTACGCCTCTCATGTAACAGCCGACCCATTATTAAGCAGGGTTTCACAAAGATAAGAATATGCAGTATTTGTAAGGTAATGTTTGACAAGCTTTACTTGCTTTGCCTGAAATAAAATGCTTCTACCCTTTTGACTCAAGTTGTGTTATCTGGCTATTGACGTCCATCTGAGCCAGACTATAATGGAGCATTATTACCATGCGGTGCGACAATCCAATCTGATGGAGGAGAAACTCCACCCAAGCTCAATGGGAGTGGAAAGATTGCACGCATACGGCGTCTCTGCTGCTAAATCAGATGGGGGGAAACGACACACAATGGCCTGCTGTATTATTAGCCCCCTTGGAGGAAGCTACATTCGTCGGATCAGACTCCCACAAAAAGTAAGTCTGGGAAAATATCAGCTTCCTGACAAGTTTTTGCCGTTTTGCCTCCGTGGCTGCTGCATTCACTGACCCCGTTTCACTGTAATGCTCTCTCTCTCGCTCTCTCGCTCTCTCGCTCTCTCGCTCGCCCTCTCTCTCCCCACACTTACTTGGCCTAGGCCGTGTTTACTTAGATCAAACTTGTCGGGAAAGCCAAGTGGGTTTAAACAAGCACACACACGCACTCAAGCACACAGCAATCCAACTTAGCTGGCACCGAAGCACCATTAAACATCCTGGTAAAAAAGGAGCTGCACCAGTATCTGATTCTCATAAGGAGCACCAGAGATCAGTGGAGTCGATGCTGACATAAATAAATCACTGGAGATGCCTTAAAGATGTGAGGGAAGCCAAGAAAAGATGACGGAGAAAAACGCCATTTCATTTATTACCATAGAAATATTATTAGCTCTGACATTTCATCTTCCAAACTTTCTGCTTGGCCTCCGTCGTTCGATGGAAGCAACAAAAAAGGAGGGAATACAAAGAGCAACTTTTCTAGTTGCTAGTCCGCCTGACCTGGACTGAACTCTGCCATCAGTCGCCCGGCTGCTAATGTTGAGCTGGAAGTCCAACAGTTTGGGCCAAAGACCAAGACGGGAAAGCCATCCTCCCTTTCAGTTGCTGCCTTAAGTCTCACAGAAAGCTGAGCAAAGTAGACGGGAGATGACGGGACAACGATATCGAGACTCCATGATGGATAAAATCATTAGAAAGGTACACATGACTTTCCTTTTCATTCATCAGCTGTCAATCAGAATCCAAATCAGGTTTTCATTGGAAGGCGCGTCCCAGGCGTGCCTGATTACCAATCAGGTGAGCCTCGGGCTCCGTCTCTCTCGGGCTGCTCTCCTAAAAACGTTGCCGTGTGGGTGACCAAGTGTCCGTGTTTGCTGTGTGCTCAGCCATTTTCAATTCGCTGTTTTTCTTTCACGTCATTCTTTTATGTCCCAGTTTTGCTTTTTGCTTTAGGTCTTACTCTAAAGAAAGCATGGCCTCCTCCCTGGGGGAGACAAACACATCCAGAGTGTCCAGGGTGAGAAGGTCCAGTTCCTGGAGAGATGAGAGGCTGCAATCACTGCTTGAGGCGCATCAAGAAGAACAGCTGTGATGTCATCTCCTGTGATGTCATCTTCTGTGATGTCATCTCCTGTGAAGTCATCTCGAGTGATGTCACCTATTGTGATGTCATCTTCTGTGATGTCATCTTCTGTGATGTCATCTCCTGTGATGTCATCTCGAGTGATGTCACCTATTGTGATGTCATCTCCTGTGATGTCATCTACTGTGATGTCATCTCCTGTGATGTCATCTTCTGTGAAGTCATCTCCTGTGATGTCATCTTCTGTGATGTCATCTCCTGTGATGTCATCTCCTGTGATGTCATCTCCGGTGATGTCACCTGCTGTGATGTCATCTCCTGTGATGTCATCTCCAGTGATGTCATCTCCAGTGATGTCATCTCCTGTGATGTCATCTATGGTGATGTCATCTCCAGTGATGTCATCTCCAGTGATGTCATCTCCTGTGATGTCATCTCCAGTGATGTCATCTCCGGTGATGTCATCTCCAGTGATGTCATCTACGGTGATGTCACCTATTGTGATGTCATCTCCTGTGATGTCATCTCCTGTGATGTCATCTACGGTGATGTCATCTCCTGTGATGTCATCTCCAGTGATGTCATCTCCTGTGATGTCATCTCCAGTGATGTCATCTACTAGCGTTCTAAGGAGAAAGGACATCATAATGAGTTGACATGTATTCACGGCATGGATGGGAACGTATCATCAGAAAGCAAGAGGATGAGTTTCCTGTGATGTCGTCTGCCTCAGCAGTGGGTTCTCCCTAAATAGTGGTCTTGTTTTTGGTCTTGGTCTGTTGGGTCTCTTTAATGTAAAACTAGGACGGCCTTTATCCCGCTCCACCTGCGACATGAGGTAACTTTGTAGCCATAAGTTCAACTTTTATGTAGTCCTCATTAACTTGACTTCAGCGTCATGCTGACCTCCACACATTTGTTCATTTGGAGTTGAAACAACACGAATTGAAAAGTCTGTTGGGTGGAGGACAGCAAGTGGAGTGGAGGGCAGGCAGGAGAAGAGCATGGAAAGCAGCGTGAGACAGGAAAGAGGGTGTTTATATGTCAGAGGACAGGAAATGATAGAGTTGGCACCTGGGAGCAAAGGTAGAGAGCGAAGTGATGAGTTTGCCACAAAAGTTCAGGAAAGGCCTTGGAGCTAATCAAAAACGGTTTCAGATCCTTTTTCTCATTGAATCTCAAATGATGTTTGGCTAGATACTTGCTGGTTGCTCCTCACCCACCTCGGTTCGGGATTGGAGATTGGTTTGGAGAAAAACACGTTGTGGCCTGACATGAACTGTGCAGCTGCAAGGAAGTGGTCCAAGACAAATTGGACATACCATGTGTGCTCCTGCTGGAGCAAACCCCGACTCCTCCAATGATCAATCAAATATTGACATTCAAGTTACAGGAAAGAAAACCTGTTTATGTCCGTCCGAATGCGTGTTGATCACGACTAAAGCCCTCGAGACGTGGAATAACAGCCCGTGGTCGTGCTTACGCGTGTTGTTATAAATGTTCCAGCATTAAGGTAGGTGTGGTGGGGGGCGGACAGGAAGTGACGTTGTCTAGAGTTGGGTTTCATGTGGGCGGGGATTATGGCTGCAACAACAGCCTGTTTTTTAATGAGGGATTTTATGAGGAATTACTGAGCCTTTTGGGAGATCACTCAAACCTGCAATTAAAGCCTGTTGCTCCAGCAATCAAAGTCTGGTGCTTGTGTCTCACTGAACATTAGAAGAACATTAGTGACCCCTAGTGGCCAGTGGAGACTGCTACATAAGAAGGCCTTTAAATGTGTCTTTTCAACGCCTCATATTTGGATTGTTGTTCATTTCAACATTTTTATGCTTGAAAAGTCTTCATTTGGAAAACATCTGAATAAAACCCAAATACTCAGCACACCCTGCCAAGTGCCCGCACCAAGCTCAAGGTTTTTAACGTGGCGCGCTGGAGAGATATTTTTGGTGGCATGTTTTGCAAGTTTTAAACTTTTTCTCTTTCACAAAGACAGGTACGTCCCACAGGGCAGACATGCTCGTTTTGGCTTTGGCACGCCTGCACGGTGACACGGGAACGTGGGCGGGAGGCGGCCACTACAGGTTGGATGCTGCCATAGTAGGAGGCGGAGTCGATCAGCAGAGGTGATCAGCATTATAAGGCACGAATCGGAATATGCCGATCACGCCCGATCATGCCGATGACTTCTGCAAACATTATAGGAAATCTGTCATCGTGTTTCTATATTAATATTCTGCATTAATATAACTGCATGTACTTCACCGCATCGCAAACAAACAGAAACTCAGTTTACCACAAAAGTCTTTCAAATTGACTTCCTGGTTATGTCGCACTGTTACCTTCATCACAACTGCCATAGACCAATAAAATGGGTTAGTCACACCCACTAGGCCGTTTGACTGGCAAACTCTGGGCTGACGGGGGCTGACGATAGCGCAGCAGAGTGACCACTGAAGTAGATGCCCGCATGGCCCGTCTTGAGACAAAGAAAGGGAACACTGTGAAGTACATGCATTTGAAGTTTCTCAGCTCCACCGAGACACCCTGTACCAAGTCATGTTTGCACGAAAACTGTGGCAAGCACACGTGCAGCGCGGCTGTCTGCCTCCCACATGCAGTATATGTGACACATTGGAAAAGTCATTAGACCCGCACTTCCTCTGAAAAACACAAGAGAGACATATGGGCTGTGTTGCATGAAACACACAGGAAACGAGTGGGTGGCTGCATTGATGTGTGCCTGTTTGCAGTTGCTGCGTTGGTATTTGCACATCCGTGTCCCGTTCTCACGTTCTTCCCTCAGGGCTGGAGACCAGAACGTGTGTAATTGCGCCCCTTGCATCGCCTTCATTGCGACAGCGACAATTACAGCCAAATTAAGAATGCGCACGGGGACGGCTGACTCAGCAGAAAGAGCAGCATAGCATCAATTTGTGGGTTCAGCAGTTTACGCAAAGCATCTTTTCACATTGACACTTCCAGATCATAATTATTTGTTGTCCAATCCTGTAAAATGTCATGGAAACATGGTGGCGCCGTCCCACAAAAAGCTAGCTGATGGTTATGGTGGTTGGCAGCTCTGACCTTTACAGTTCCAGGCTGCTCCGTGATAAATACGCTTGTCATAAATGGAGCAAACTGTAAAAGTTTCACTTCTCCTTACACGAAGGTACAGGCCGTTACAACTTCTGCTTTTTAATCACTTGACTTATTGGCGTGCTACCGATGTGTGCTGCACGGGTCTTCCTACCCGGGCCGGCTTCTGCTTGGCCTTGAATGTTGCTGCATGTCAGCTGGCATCAACGGCCTTAAACGCTGAGATGTTTGCACAATAACGTTTTTATACTATGTGCAAAAATACAATGAAAAAAGAGCAGAAACTTGAATGGGACACGCGTCGCATCTTCACCAAGATGTTCATCTCCACCAACACCTCCACAGAAACAAAGCATTAAACGTGCCAACGTGTCTTTGCACGGGTTTTCTTGGCTTAAACGATGCATTCCTGTTCACACGGGGCTTACACAATCAGAGCAATGGGCTTACCAAGTACCAACATAGCAAGGATGGGATGTTTGCTACCAGGAAAGGACAACAGCACCAAAGTGTTTGGTGGAACAAGGCCAGTATTGGCCAGTAGGATTATACTGTCGCTTTAAAGGACTTTCCTCACTTTTTATTATGGATATAGTATGAATATTGTCCTTCAGTGTTTTAGACTGGGATAAATGGCTGATGTTTAAAGTGGGCGGAGGCTTGGGCAAAGGCGTGGGCGAAGGCGTGGATGAAGGCGTGGGCGAAGGCGTGGGCGAAGGCGTGGGCGAAGGCGTGGGCGAAGGCATAATACATGCAATGCCGTCAGGACCGTCAGGACCGTCAGGACCGTCAGGACCGTCAGGACCGTCAGGACCATCAGGACCGTCAGGACCGTCAGGACCGTCAGGACGCAGTACCACTGATGGCCATGGTACATTTCTAGGAAACATCCATCAACTTAGCACTTTAGCTTAATTCCCGTGAACATTCCAATTGTCACTCCGGAGCCAGCGAGGATTCCTCCGGTCTTAATTAACCGTCTGTCTTGGAGAAAATGAAGGTCATGATCCCCCACACCTCACCACTCCCACGGTGCCGAAGAAGACGGATGAAAAGAGACTTAATGAAGGAATAAAAGGATGAAATGACTTCATGAAGAGCTTAACGAGACCTGCATATATTTAATAAGACTTCATGGAGCTTAATTAGAGAGTCATAAGCTGACTTGTTTGGAGTCATTCATTGTTGACTTGTGACTGTGCATGTGTGTGTGTGTGTGTGTGTGTGTGTGTGTGTGTGTGTGTGTCCAACAGCATAACACACTCATCATGGTGGCGATGACGGTGTGATCTAAACCGTGCGGTCATCATTCAGCGTTCCACAAAGTGAAATTGCTTCATGGCGCTTGGCAAGAGGTCACATGGTCAGCGACTGAAATGATTCAGCTGCGCTTCAAACACGGTTTCCTCTGTTGAGGTCATCGTGACTCATGGTGGTCTGACAGGAAGGAGCGTTGTCCGGGACTCGCCGAGACAAACGAAGAGACAACTTAGCATCCCAGTGGGCGTGTCCCTCCATGCCAGGGTTCTTCATCCCCTGGTTTATTTTACCATCCTATTTCAGATTGGCGATGCCCACAGGTAGGGATCGGCGGAGGTCTCAGTCTGGTCACCCCAGCCTGACCATGTGATTGCATCACATGACGCATACAAAGCAAAACATCGGAGTCCTGAAGTTTGCGGAATTCTAGTTTCCATAATAAAGCTGGATATTTTAGAAAAGGCCCCCCCGGCAAAGATGATGAGATTAGCAGTTGTGATGGGGCGATCTAACCCAAGACATTTCACGAGGAACAGGGTTGCTTAAATGGTGGCACGCCGCCCCCGGGATCATCCAGACATTTTTCCATTATGAGACGACCCACTTGGCCACCTGAGCCGCCGCTGGTACACAACCTTGTTTGCATGTCTGACACTCTTTTGTGTAACTGAGGAAGTACACTCACGGGACATTGATTTTGTGTTACACACGTACACCCTTGATACACCTATACACCCGCATGATGTCATAGGATTATTACATATTACATAACTTAGTTATGAACGACCTATAAGAGCAGGGGAGTCCAAACCTTTTCCACCAGACGCATACCAAGAAAATGTAAACAGTATATACAGTGTATACAGTAAATATATCTATATTTACACAGTATACAGCACAGGATAAAACCAACCCAAATAGAAATATTAAAACTTTATATAAAAATCCGCCTGTGATATAAAAATTGTTATATAAAAACTGCTGAAACTCCATCATATTATTCATATTGTAAGGTTTAACCTGTCAACTTTTCCTCACCTCATTGCTCTTTTCGTTTTGTTTTGTTGTTTAACTGTACTTTTTTTCGCCTCCTCTGATTTTTATGTTGCTTAAATTGATTTCTCATCAAAATGTGTAAAATAACTTGGCATTAATGGCATCACACACGTTTGCTACTTTGCACACTTCCTTAGGTTAGTGTGCAATATGAGATAAGATATGCCTTTATTCGTCCCTCAGTGGGGAAATTTGTAAAGATTATGCCACGTGTGAGGCTCGAACTCACAACCTTCAGATTATGAGACTGACGCGCTGCCTACTGCGCCAACGAGGCGTATAACAAGAGCATATCTTTTACTATGAGCACACCAACTGAGTTCAACTGTTTTTATTGGTTTCCCTTTTGAACACTCTTATTTTGTACTTGACTTCCTGTTTTGCCGCCTCTGCCTTTGTTGCCATGGTTACCCACACCTGTCCCTAATTTGTTCTCTATTTAGTTCAGGTGTGCGCGTCTCCCTTTGTGGGATCATTGTTAGTTTGTCCGTCAGCCAGTTGAGTTGCTTTTTCCTGTTGCTGCTATTATTGCACAAAATAAATATAATTTACCTGCAACTGGTCCTGCTCTCTGCATCCTGGGGTCGAACTTTGAAGCTCTCAAGCCGTACCGAGACAGATGTCACTGAAAAATGTTGAAAAAAACACGTTTTGGTCGTTTTACAAATAGCTTTACATGCTTGAAAAAAGGAATTATAATTCTGCATATAAAGTAGATGACAAATGAATTCAAGGTTATGACCTTCCACCTTATGGCGGCAAGATCAAAACCTTCCTGTTTCCTTCTGTCACAGTCACGTCTCCAAACGTTAGATGTTCATTCATCCCTTTCGTTTCTTCTATGCACATTTCCAATTGTGTTGGGAAGCATTAAACCAAGGTCAACCAACGGCATTCTGATCGTTGCATCCCATCTGAAGGTAGGATGACTTCATTGCGAGGTCATCCATCTCAACACCGAAGAAGCCAAAGTTTTTCATCTGCCTTGAATACACACGGACCAGCGCTTCCTCCAAACTGATGGCACCAAACATCACTCGCTCCTCTTTTCAGGTGCAAGTCCAACCAACATCAACGCTGGCCAGGTCCCATGAGCAGATCCAAAAGCCGTGTTCCACTTTGCTTTTAGTTGAATGCAGATTGGGGATTCCTTTGAGGAAATGTGGCAGCTCAGCCCTGCTTCCGAGTTTCACTAATTTGCTCTCGCAAATGAAAATTATTCAGGAGGTTTGCTGAGGCTTATCACTGTTTGATGAGTTTGGGTTTTTTAATCTTGAACGTTGTGATTTTTTCCAAATGTTGATCATTAGTTTTACACTATGCTGCCAACGTCTGGGAATGTTGTCCGTGAGCCTGAGGGCATAAAGAAGTTAGACTCCAGAGGGTTATTCAGGGATTTTATACGTAATATTTGGAATCACATGGAACATGACACAGAAATGTAGGACGGGAAGGTCTGAACCCTCTCAGTCCTGGTCCATGGACCGTGTCTCTGCTTCACTGCTGTGAGAATGACTTGAGTCCCCTCTCAACGTGGATTTCCTGAAGGCGAGACAGCTGATGGTCGCTGCAACAGAGCCAACCGTTTCCATTGCTTTCATTTCTTCCATTTGTAAAGACATATGCCAAGTCCTTGTCGGGATTAGGGATTGTAGCCATTGTTGAGCAGAATGATGTCAGCGTTCCTTCTGGGACGCTTCTGGGAGAATTTTACAACAACGCAGCTGAGAAATTTGCAAAGATGCCAATGTGTCACTCGGTGGAAAAATGTGTTTCCTTGCTGAGCTGCACACGGGGTGGGGGGGGGGGGGGGGTGATGTCATCCTTGGAGTTTACCACTGATGCACTTCGCTCTTAAGGTGTGATGATGACGACAGGCAGTGTAGTATTTATTGTGGTGATACGATGATGTCATCCTCCCTAAAGCCTTTTTTTCCTTTCTCAGCTGTTCAACAGGAGCAGATCGCAACGTCAGACTTTGCAGGAAGCACCAGTTCTCCCATCGGCTCAGCAGATTTACCATGTCCACAAAAACACTGCTTGCCGAGTGGAGGAAACATGTTTTGGGTGTTGAGTCTCATGAGATTTGACTCCAAAAAGCTGAGCAATAACATCCCTGGAAGATTCCCATCTGGTAAAATCATCAGGGCCCCTTCAGGTCAGAACTAAATCCAATCTAAACGTTAAAAAAGCAGATGAAGCGTCCCGATATTTAATACTGCGCACTGAAGAGACATGCTCAAGTTTCAACGGGGTCACTTCCAAGACCTCATGAAAGCCAGTTTGACAAAAACAGCCCAAATGATCCGACTTGATTCCCTGCTCATATTCCAACCGGGATCCCCTTCGCTGTACATCGGATCCCATTGGGCGGGGCTTCTTGCTCATCGCCTTTACATTTCAAAAGCTTTGGAGACCTTTAGCAACATGTGGTGGTTTTATCAGAGTACAAAGTATATGCAAGTATTTTAGTAGTTTAAACTCGTTAGTTTGTCCTTTTCACATTAAAAGTATACGCAGTGAAAAGCTCCCAAGGTTAAACCCTTGACTCTCATTGGACGAGATCTTAAGCTGTTCAGGCTGTTTCAACATGAAGCAGCTGACTCTGCCAGAGCGTAAAATGACTCCATGCAGAGGAATCCATTTTTTCGGCTATATTATGTCTTAGACGGACCTTTGCACAGATACTACGTACATACTTAAGGTAGTATGTGTAGATACAGTACGCATGGTGAGCCATTTTCATGGGGCGTACATATATTCACGAGTGTTCATGAGTGCAGGTACCACAGCTTTGACAAACGTTGCTAAAGTCAAGCAGGACCTCGTAGCAAAGTACGAAGGTAGCATCTGTGGGATTCTCCAGGTAGGAACCCGACACAGGATGCAGGAAGAACAGTTGAAAGGAACGTGAGACCATCCGGGGTATGCAATGACGACACTTCCTGCTGCTGACGTTTACCATAAAGTTCCGTCCACTCTTTGAACTTCAATGTGTTTATGACATTCCATATTATATTGCTTATATATGCTGTATTATTATACTACATATGCAGCAGAAAGGTCACAAAGATAAGAAGAGTAAAAACATCAAATCAAGTGATGACGTGGCGAAGGATCTACGTAAAATACAACCTGGTCTGAGTTGTAAGGCCGCTCACAGGACCGCCAGCAAATCAACAAGCAAACTATTCCTTCAAGCCTCGAACGATATTAAAAGTCAACACAGCAAGCGTGGAGTCATGGAGTCTGCCGTTATGAAGCAATAAGACAGCGTCTGGATTCAAACCCTGAAGACTACGAGTGGAAGTAACGGGCGTCATAGACTTAAACCACAATGGTGTTGGACACAGGTTCTCAATAGGTGGACTCCTGGACTCCGGTCCTGATCTGCTATTTAACGTTGAGGGGGTGTTATACTGTTTTTCATGTTCTCTAATCACTCTTTTTAAAGACCCATTTCAGATAACTACTAGAAAGACAAAAACAGCAACAGTTTTTGTAATCATGTTTTAATATGAGATCAATAGCTGGCAAATTGTAAAAAAAAATAACATTTTAGTTTCTCGATCACTCTTGACGACGGTGCTTCATTGGTCGCCGTTCTCTCAAAGTGGGCATCATAACTCCTCCGATGTTTGCTTCTCTGGGTCATGGCGGCATCCTCATATGTGTGAGTGACCGGAAGAAAAGCACATACTTTCTTGGTATTGGGTGCATGTACATGCGGTTTGCATGGATACATCTCCAAATCCTGAAAACCAAACAAGCCGGCATTTTCATGAAAAAAAAGTCTATATGTGCCCTGGGATTGGCTGGCCACCAGTCCAGGGCGGACCCCCCTCCTGCTAGGATAGGCTCCAACGTCAAGCCCATATAGAATGAAAAAAAGGAATGCTAGCTGGTGGTTGGTGTCTTTTTTTTTTTGGTTGAAAAACAATATAAAAGCGGGTGACATAACGCAGCTTTAATTTGATCTATTTTCTGTAACATGTTGGATAACAGAAGGCAGACCTGTCGGAACCGCGAGGATTCCCTTGGAAAACCAAACTGTGACCAATTCATTGCCATGTCCTGTCACTTTTTCATTGTTTTCCGTCGTTTCCGTCAACAATCTGTCTCACTTCCTACATTTTCCTGGTTACACCCCAGCATGGTAAACTCAGTCCAACTTTACACGGGGAATGATGTCATTCTGCCTGGGGGGCTTTCCCACATCCACGGCCCAGCTGATAACACATGCGGTGGGGAGATGTCAAACTCACAGCCCGTATCAACCTTCCCTGAAAAGCCAAACCAGGAGAGGCCATGGCTTTTTCCTCTCCTTTTCAGCAAGCAGCGGCTTAAAGGCCATCCAGGCTGTGATTAAGTTGGCTGAACACAACAACCCAACCCAGGAGTCGCATGCTGGCAACAGCCGTGCGTCGCCCAATTTACCCTCTTCTAAGTGTTCACAATTGCTTTGCTTTGGCTTGTCCTATTAAAGAAATACAAGTTCCACTTGGATGAATCTCCTGAATGCTTAGCAGGACCTTGAAATGGTCAAAGGCAGAATTCGATATTCTCGGAGACTGTTTGACATCAGCGTTGGCTGCGGTCGCACATTTAATACACACTGCTGTGCAAACACTGAGCCACTGCGATGTCAGCTGCTTTCATTTAGGCGGAGCGAGTGTGGCTGGAGGACAGTCCACATATGCGGGGATTGATCACATCTGAGTCTGCTCTTCACTGAAGCCGTATCCGTCCCTGTGTTTTGGCAGCACTTGCAGAATTGAAACAAAGACTTTCTATTGGAAAGAAAAGAACGGTTTGATTCAGCTGCAGAAAGTGATTAAAAGCTAATACTGACTTTTGGATATGTGCGGGGGACGGGGGAACAGTCCAATCAGCACTTCAAGGGCACACGACAGGATAAGCTCAACTGATAAGGACTCTGGAGAGGAAGCCGGGGTTGTTTTTGAAGGAAATGACATCATTTGGGTTGGATGGAACAGTGACTTCATGTTGACAAGATAATGGGCCCGTTTTAGACCATAGACAGACGAAAGGGCCAAGGGGCCGAAAACGTCATAGCTGAGGATTTGGGATACATTGAAACCTCTTGAGGAATTCCAGCCATTCTGAGATGCTGGTCAACCTCCTTTTCTCATTTCCAAACAAGAAATAATAAAAACACCGTTGAACTAATCCATTCTTCATGGCTATTTTAATCTCATTCATGGGTACTGGTAACGCTCTTACAGGTGGACATAACGCTTCCATGACTTCAGTGGCCAGCCAATCCCAGGGCACATAGAGGCAAACAACCATTCCCACTAAACCATTGTCGACTGTGTGTGAGGTTTCCCTGGTTTTTCTTGACCAGAAAAGTGCATTAGCAGCAAGTTGAAAAAAAAGGCGGTGATTTTTGACAAAAAAATCACCGCCTTTTTTTGTCCGCCTCAAACTCTGCCATTTTATGCCATTTTTGGATGCTTCTGGGGCCCCTGTTGAATGAGTTTTTCGGTTTGCCTTGTTTTCTTGACCAGAAAAGTGCATTAGAAACAAGTTGAAAAAAAACACAAAAAACAACCGTACTAACCCCTTATGTTTTTTGCCAAAAATCACCAAATTCAAACACTGGCATTTTATGCCGTTTTTGGGTGCTTCTGGGGTCCCTGTTGAGTGTGTTTGAGGTTTCCCCTGGTTTTTTGACCAGAAAAGGGCATTAGCAGCAAGTTGAAAAAAAACCGACATATGTATTTTGTATTGTTTTTTTTGTCAAAAATCACCACCCTCAAACTCTGACATTTTATGCCATTTTTGTGAAAGAAAAGAAAAGAAAACAAAAAACAACATAAAACCATGATCAGCATCCCAACAAATAAGGATCAATACAACTGCGATGGTAATTCCGGCACGTCGGAGCCAACTACGGAGCGGATCCCCCTGAGTGTGGTGGCTCAGAGAAAAGGGAGCAGAATGGCTCCATCTGGCCTGATTAGCATTCGAGTGGTTAATGCTAACTTTTAATGATGTGATGATCTCACACGCTCATTTTCACAGAATCTTTAATGAAGAATTAGCATATTACAACAACATATTGTCTCCCACTAGCTGGGGGGGGGGGGGGGGGGGATGAGTGCTGAGGTGTGGCCGCACAATTTGGTGAAATATGACATTTTTGTCTTCAGCTGCCATTTGGTGACTGCTGTGGAAAACGGTGCACGTCCAAATGTTTGGAAAGGTCAAGAATGTGTTACATGACGTGTTACATGTGTTACATTATATGACGTGTTACATATGTTACATTATATGACGTGTTACATGTGTTACATTATATGACGTGTTACATGTGTTACATTATATGACGTGTTACATGTGTTACATTATATGACGTGTTACATTATATGATGTGTTGCATGTGTTACATTATATGACGTGTTACATGTGTTACATTATATGACGTGTTACACGTGTTACATTATATGATGTGTTGCATGTGTTACATTATATGACGTGTTACATGTGTTACATTATATGACGTGTTACATGTGTTACATTATATGACGTGTTACATGTGTTACATTATATGACGTGTTACACGTGTTACATTATATGATGTGTTGCATGTGTTACATTATATGACGTGTTACATGTGTTACATTATATGACGTGTTACAATGCGTAACATAAAGCAGCTCTTTTATTCACCATCATTGTCCTGTTATTTCTTTACGTGTTTCTTTTGCAGTCTCGTGGCCTCAAAATGCATTTGGTGTTATTATAACAGGAGGGGAAGGAATGAATGAATGGATGAATGCATGGATGGATGGATGGATGGATGGATTAATTAATTAATGGATGAATAAATGGATGGATGAATTAATGGATGCATGGATGAATTAATTAATTAATGGATGAATCAATGAATGAATAAATGGATGGATGAATGAATGAATGGATGGATGAATGAATGAATGAATGGGTGAATGGATAGATGGTTATATAAATGGATGGATCAATGAATGAATGAATGGATGGATGGATGGTTGGATGAATGGATGAATAAATGGATGGAAGAATGAATGGATGGATTGATGAATGGATGAATAAATGGATGGATGAATGAATGAATGAATGGATGAGTAAATGGATGGATGAATGAATGGATGAATAAATGGATGGATGATTGAATGAATAAAGGAATGGATGGATGGATTAGTAATGTAGCAGTTCCCTGGGGTAAAACCACTTGAGAGTCTGGACTGATGCGTACTTCTCCATTAATCAAGCTTCACTTCATAATACGACAGGGTGTTCAACTGCCGGCTGCCTTCAAAGCTGTGTACCACCGATTGTGTACTACCCGGGAAAACGTCAAATGGCGCAGGTGAGTAGCTTCCAGGTCACACAGAGGTCATTCAAAAGAGAAGAAAAAAAAACAACCAAACAAAACAAATTCAAAACGTTATGAGATAAATATACCCAGAACTCATTCCATATTATTATTATTATTATTATTATTATTATTATGACTATTATTATTAGTTGGGTTTATGGGTCATTTTGGGGGTACAGTAGGTACAGTAAACAGAATAGTCGGTACTGTAGCTTGATGATTCTGTCACTTGTTGTTTGGTAGTTTGGGTCGGATTGGTTGTTGGGTACTGCTGGTAAACGAGTGAGTTGGTTAAGGTCGGGGAGGTTAGTTGACGGGCAAGTAGCTCAGGTAGGACCAGATTGTTTTTGTGGGTAAGTAGCTTGTTGGGTGGATAGGTCAGTTGGTTTGGTTCGTAAGAATACTTTGTAGGCAGGTTAGTTGGCTAGGGTTGGGTCGGTAGTTTGTCGGTAGTTAGGTTGGTTTGGTAGCTTGTTAAGTGAGCGGTTGTGTCGATTTGCATTGTAATATAATGTAGGCCGTTATGGCGGCTGCATTGAAAACGGTTGCATCGCCAGGATGGGCGGCCAGGCGGTGCAGAGGGCGATAAGAGGAGGGGGCCATATATTTCACCCCCATTCACCCGCTGACACGGCCTCTCAAAGAAACCTTTCATTAGACCCTCAGAACAGTCGACTTAGCCGCTCCGATGCCGTCAATTTAGCTGTCATATTACACTGGCTCAATTTCTGCGCTTTCATCTTGGGGATTTTTCATCTCCTGATGTTCTTAAGGGGAATTGGCAAAGGGGATGCATGAGCAGAAAGCCTCAGAAGTCGGACCATCGGTTAAATGATTTACAGTCTGCATGGATAACCTGCACATACACAGGAAGTGCCTGAGGAAGTCCCACATTGAAAGACGGTCTTTCATGATATATCAACTATTCATTGGCGTGCTTAGAGTGGCCATACTGCCTCGCGTCTTAAAATGCTGATAGACCTGTAACGTAGCAAAAGGCATCGTTCCTATGTTCTACGAGCACATACAGGGTGTGCCTGCCAACCAAAATGTTTTACCCCCAAAATTCATTCCAGTGTCAAAGTGACGTTTTGAAGGGTAGAAGAACTTTGCTGACTGTTGGGCTCGCATGCAGACGCTCAATGGGGGCTTTCACAAGGTGATCATTTAATCTGCCAACACCTTTTACAAATCATTACCTTCCTGGAAAGTTAGCCAAGACAGCTTATGTTATCGCATAGTTGGCTAGCGAGGGGAACGTTCAGAGCAAACCCGGAAATGTGAGCTACCCAAAGACAGCCAATAGCCACTGAAAGCTTTCACTTTAAGAGCACGTAAGGAACATTCTCATGTTGATTTAGGGACTTCACAGAATGGCTGTTTTTTTTCAGACTACCCACTCCCCCTCGCAACCAGACCTGTTAGCCCACCCACAGAACGCATAGCCGCTCTCTCGCTTCCAAACTCAAGAGTTATGTCAGTGACGTGCCCTGAAACCAGTGCGGGGGCGGGGGGAGGGGGGGTTCAATGTAACGTTTGGTCTCTGCTTGCTAGCAGGACACGTCATAGATTGTCCATAACGGCTCCAGTTGACTTCAATTTATTATTATTAAATATTATTAAAGTATTAGCTGTCAACTATTACGGAAAAATTTGCCAGTGACATTTAGCATCAACAACATACATTAGCACGATGCTAATTTACATTAGAAATCTGGCCACCAGTCCAGGGTGTACCCCGCCTCTCCCCTGAAGGATAGGCTGGCTGACCAGCATGCCCAGCGACCCTCGTGAGGATAAAGCATGGAAATGAATGAATATATACGTATAGGCTATACATATATATATGGCTATACATATATATATGGCTATACATATATATATATGGCTATACATATATATATGGCTATACATATATATATGGCTATGCGTATATATATGGCTATACGTATATATATGGCTATACGTATATATATGGCTATACATATATATATGGCTATACATATATATATGGCTATACATATATATATGGCTATACGTATATATATGGCAATACGTATATATATGGCTATACATATATATATGGCTATGCATATATATATGGCTATGCGTATATATATGGCTATACATATATATATGGCTATACATATATATATGGCTATACGTATATATATGGCTATACATATATATATGGCTATACGTATATATATGGCTATACGTATATATATGGCTATACGTATATATATGGCTATACGTATATATATGGCTATACGTATATATATGGCTATACGTATATATATGGCTATACGTATATATAGGGCTATACGTATATATAGGGCTATACGTATATATAGGGCTATACGTATATATATGGCTATACATATAGTATATATATATATATATATATATATATATATATATATATATGTGTGTGTGTGTATGGGAGATGGGAGACCATCCACACAAAACAGCCACTGATAAATCCATCCAGTAATCCAACCAAATCTCCACAACATCTGCGGCAAATAGCAGCCATGGTTTGTGAGAACTTGTGAGAACTTCCCAGTGCAACAATATCAACCCTTGCTAGCGTCCTGTTGGCTAAAGAATTGGTGAAATAAATGCGATATGGGTCACAGAAGGTCGGCGGGTTCGCTGGATGCCACCCCTCCTTGGAGACACGGGCCCACTGAGAGGCAAAGCAGCATAAATATGAAGGCCACCTCCCAAACCGCGGCCACCCAGGACGAGAAGGAGAGAGATGGAAACTTTAATTGTGTTTATAACCCAAGTCTGGATTATAGGGTAGACTGACAAGAGGGAGAGTGAGGAGTTTCGGTTGCTCAGCTGTAAATAATTAAAACGCAGCCCTCCTCCGCTCCTCTCTCACTTCCTGTCTCCCACAAACACACACGTGGATCTCAACCCAACACACAGGAGCCTCCATTATCTTTATTATAACTTTCCTTCCTGGAATATGTACATCTCAGATTGATGTTGCAGAGAACTTTTAAAGGGGAAGCACAGCAGGCTATCTTGTTCAAATAAAAGGTGTGTGTGTGTGTGTGTGCGTGTGTGTGCGTGTGTGTGTGAGCGTTACTAAGCAACTATGAATCAAATCCAACAAAAGCAGATTAATGCCGTGCTTATTTTGATCAAGTTTATACAAACGCATGTTTTGTCGTGTCGGGATTTAGGGGAGAAGTTTGGGATACACTGGAACATCGTTTCCTCCTCTCATCAACTTTATTTGTTCATAGAACACTAACGATGACGCAGTCCCATCTGTCTGCACCGTGTGTCCATGAGGCGTTCAAGTGCTTATTACAGGAATCTGTTCTTTTTTATTTAGGATGGCTGCCGGTGCCAGAAGCTTGATGAAGAAGGTAAAGAAGAGAGATCATGAAATACAGAAAAATACCACGGCAGCGTCCGTGACAACAGGATTGGAATGTAAAGGTTCCTGGGTTCACACGAGTCGCAGGAGGAACCGGTTCACAGAAACATCGTTTCAGTGTAGGCCACTGGGACGTTAACCTGATGTTATGGATTGAACCCATCCCCCCATTTACCACCGAGCAGCCCGTCATGGATTTCATGTGTCAGTTGGCGTTGTTTTATTGCGGGTACTACAGTACTACATTGAATGCGTTTGGGATGTTTTTTGTGCAGCAGACGTGGTCTCGCTGTGGATCGAGGAGACAATTCATGTATTAAACACTCGGGCTACTGTAGCACTAAACAATTAGCATGAAATGATGTGCAATCATGTCATTTTTATGACTTTTGGAAGAAAAGGAAATCCTCCCATGATGACTTGATGATTCAACTTGCCCTTTTGAAGTCAGAACCAAGACCAGTCTCTTGTTATTGCCATTAAAAAGTCTGAGACTTTGTGGCGTGGGATTGAAAAAGAGCGGATTAATGACTTTGGAGGAAATTCTATCCATCATAACATCGAGCAACGGCCGTAAAGGCTCGCTGTAGCTTCAAAGTTGGAGAAATGAGGCGGGCTGACTGACACGCTGCCAGGATGGAGATCAGTATTCTCAAAGCCGCAAAATACATTTTGGTTGCATTAGAAATGATTTCAAAATGTTTTGGTTGCTTTGCATGAAAGCGAGAGGCGTCGGGACTGCAAGCCCGCCAAGTCTTAAACGCCATCACTGACAGATCCAACCTACAAGTGAAACTTTTATTGATGATGGGCATAAACTGTGCAGCGAATGACGTCTCCTGAAAGTCTTTGTGGCCTGCAGACCATTCCCAGATATAGCAGAACTTTTGGAATCTCTTTTTGCCGCCATCTTCAAACATTTCTTGGCTGTAGGATGTAAAAGTAAAAGTTGGTCGAGTCAAAGAAACCAAATGTTAAAAAGATTTAAAATAATAAACGGAACATAACAAAGCTGAAGTCTCACAAGATTTGCTAAGGTGTCATGACGTGTTGGTCTTGCTGACCGTAGTTTGACTCCACTTTATGGTCCAGTTCTACCCAAATGTACGTAGTTGTACCTGAACTGTACACCCAATGGAGGACATCCTTGTACCTTTACGGGTAAAACGGCAGGTCCTGGTTCTTTCTTTTTGCAGATGATGTGGTCCTGCTGGCTTCATCGGGTCGGCATCTTCAGCTCTCGTTTGGTTACCAGAGTGTCAAGCGGCTGGGATGAGAACCAGCACCCCCACGTCCGAGTATTTGCAGTATTTGCAGAATCACAGGCAGCAATGGACTCATTCATGTTGTAGCTCTTTATTAGCTTATTAGCTTGGGCTATCTTTACTGGCGTACATTTCAGTAACCACCATCTTCTCAACAGAAACCCAACTGGGACGTGCTATAGAGTAGTCAGTGTACAGCATGCAAAGGAGTGTGGATTTACTGACCTTGCAGCCATTATTATCCAAACAGTCGGCAGCACATCTCCAAAGTCCAACATGGGAACATTTAGTGTGAGGACCTTCATTATCTGCACTGCTTCATCATCTCGGCCATGGAACTCACCAGAGCTGAACAGGGAGACTTTGTACTTCTCCACCTTCTGCTTGAGGATGCCCCGCAGGTCCCTCACCTTCAGCTTCATGCTCAGCTTCCTTGGCAAGGTCCTGGTCCTCTTGGAGGAGTGTTCTCAAGGGACGGGATCAATCATCCTTCCCTCCATCATGGTGCAGTCAATGTTGGAATTCACCCCCCCCATACTGCAAGCAACGACCTTTGACTCACGTGTGTGAATATATTGTCCTCGATAATAAATACACATACGTATACTTATAGTAAGTATACTTATAATTATATTAAGTACACATATAAGTATACTGCCAATGTTGACCATGCCCGTGGCCTCGCAACGCCGACATGAAGATCCAAAGCTCCGACCTGCAAAGACAGAACACAGAATATTAGAACCCACTTCGCTTTCTCACAATAGAACAGATCTATAATCTATATCTGGGTTCGATTCCCTGCTTGGCATCTCTGTGTGGAGTTTGCATGTTCTCCCTGTGCGTGCATGGCTTTTCTATGGGACTCAGAACCCCCCCCCACCCATTCAAAAACATGCTAGGTTAATTGGCCACTCCAAATTGTCCATAGGTTGTCTATATGTGCCCTGGGATTGGCTCTGGGGTAGGCTCCAGCATACCTGGCGAGGGGAGTGTTATGCAGGTATATTATGCAACTAATCAATACGTGAAGTCAGTAGATGCAGTCAGAGAAGACGTTCACAGAGGTGGACTGTACCCCCCCCCCCCCCCCCCCCAGACACAACACCTTCCAGCCCCCCAATCACAGCCCACCACAGTCCAACATCACAACTTCAACCTGAAACCAGAGAACGGAACAAAACGTGAACCTGGAAAGAAGCAACGTGGAGGAGTGGCGAGTAAGAAAAATGTGTATGGATTACATTTTATTCTCTCAAGAGGAACTTGAACCTCAAATGGCGAATGTGGAACGGAGGAAGAAGTGGTGCATATTATGATGAGAGGTGTGGAAGGGGAAAGGATGCCAAAAGAAGACTTGGGGGGGGGGGGCACGTTGTATTGTCAGAAGAGGTACTTAACATGGAGGCAGAAAGTGTAGGCCCAATCGGGTTGGGTTGGCACAGAGCAGCCAACCATGTCAAATGTTTCACTCCACACCCCCCCCCCCCACCCATTTCACATACCTTACCCCCTTGAAATGCATTCATCCATCCGTCCATCACGGCCCCTCCGCTTTCCTCGCCTCTCCCTGGATACGTTTGACCTGCATTGTACTTCCTTTCCCATTCCAAGCTAGACAACATCCCCTCGGCCATTTTACTCCCTGACAGCCTCAACAGCAACGATTACGATTTCAATCACCTAAACGGCCTTCTGCTCGAAATACTCATTTTCATTGTAAACCTTTCATTTTGCTCTCAATCACCGTAATTGTTCATTTCGTCCACCACAAAGGGGCCGTTATGCTCACACCGGACTGACAAGGATTAATTAACGGGCCTTATCCTCACAAATAATGAAAACACTTTAGGTTGACCTTCCACTGGATTACAAATGGAGGGTTAATAATCGTGATTCAAATGTGTGATTGTTCATTTGTGGTAATTATGTTAATTTACTCCTGCGTATAAAGCGAGTCGTATAGGTTGAACAATGGCGAGAAGCAGAATACTACTGCTGTGACCTCGGGTACTACTGTGGACCGTGTCTGTACCCCCTTAGCATTTGCTAACCAATGAAGCTAAATTGGGTAGAGTCGTTTCCGCAGCACAGAGAGCATTACTAGCAATGTGCGGTGAGAATTGTGACCGATTCATCATTAGAAGTCCAAAGCATCGCCTCTTTCTGCGCCACCCTCATCGCCTCTAAAGCTACGCTTATCTGACAAACGCCGCCAGGCAGACTCAATCGCCAGCTGCCGTGGATCAACGACATCATGGCGGACAAATACACAGGATCACGTTGCATTAATGCGACTGGACGGGAGCTTTTCTTTTTTTTGAACTGCACTTCGTTTGTAATGAACGGCACAACAGATTGAAAAAAGAGTGGGCGAGACCGAGACCCTCTTTGGCCAATGGAATGAAAGGCTCGTGTTTCAGCAATCTGTCAAAGCCAGAGAAGGTTCAATGGTAGGTCAGTCGACTGGGGGGATTTTCTCAATATTTCCTTTCACATGGAAGTAAAAAAGAATATTTAGAGGGTGGCTGCTGAGAAAGAGAGAAATGCTCAGACGGCGATGGGACCAAAGATGGGGTGCGTTGAAAGATCGAGAAAAGCGCGGAACATTTGTCGTTGAGGGTTTTGAGCACAGACAACATTTATGTCCAAACTATTACGATTAAGATATGCCTTTATTCGTCCCTCAGTGGGGAAATTTGTATTGCACGGCAGCAAGAGTACAGAGTCAGTTAAGCAGTACAAAATACACAATATAGAAAAATAAACAATATAAACAACCCAAGTATTCACAGAAATCAACAGTTTTTCCCAGAGTTATATACAATACAGTATGTAGATAATATGAGACGAGATGAGATATATGACCAGTCTATACACTGAGATCTTGTTAGAGAGTTAATATGAGGCATTATGGAAATACTTCACATACAACTTAGTATATTGCATTTAGAGCACATTTAATATTGCACATGGAGGTTTATCAGATATTGCACAGTGAATGGGGTCTGGAGTAACTATACTGACTAAAAGCAAGTATTACACAGATGTACATAGCAGTGTAGAAGTTCAAATGGACATGCAAGAATGACCAAAAGGTGTAAGACTGCTGGATCCTATCCAATGGAGGCGGGGTCCAGCCTGGACTGGCTGTCAGTAGACCACCATCCTCCCCTTCTACCACCAGACTACGACCATGAACAATGCCAAGGAAACTGTAAGACCAGAAAGCTAGCACCTTACTTACTGCTTATAATAAGCAGCCACAGGCCGAGACTAAAGAACGTAGAAATACCGGATCCCCTCCATTGTTGTTCTCGCTTTACTGCGGTGCCTTCATGGTCTTTGTTGAGTTCAAAGTTACACTGCGTCGCTGTGTTATGTAACACTATTTTACGTCACTGGTGTAGCTATCGCCATGCCTAGACGCCCCGCAGCGGAAACACGAGCCCGCTCAGGGTTTACCTTCCAAAAGTGTTGCATGGTGAGCAGAAATAGTACTGCAGTATAAAGTATTGCAAAGTACATTGGCTGCAAAACACAATGCCTCGATGTCATTGGGCGACAGCAGTCACTCCAGATGGAGATTGGCCATGAAGGAGACCGACTCCTTCAACCGACTCTGCCCAATCAATGCCACGTGTGACCTTTGGGGGCGCTAGTGAGACGGAGGGCCAGAGCAGAGCCAGAGGTGAATGCAAGGTCAGCAGGCCGCCATCATCATCAAGGTGATATCTGGCCGTACATGTTCCTCCTCTTCCTCCAATTCATCTTTCTCACTCGCCACGCTTCTCTCATCCTGTTACTCGCTACAGCCGTGTCGTCCTCGGCAGAGCTCTGGTTCTTCCTTTCCTGCCCCCCCCCACCCCCACCCCCACCCCCGCTTCAAACAGGCCACAGTCGGTTCAGTCACCAACTGAAAAAGACCGCAGGCGTTTGGAAAGAGGAGAGCAGCGTTGTGGGGAGGATTGGAGTAGTGGGGGGTAGAGAGAGGTAATGAGAAAGAAAGGTGGGGTAGGTTGGGGGGGGGGGCTGCGACAGACATAAAGGGGAGCAAATGAGAACCAGTGGCAGACAGAGTGGGGGTCTCCTCCACCCAATGAACGCTGGGGTTAAAAAGTCAGAGCTGTGCTGCAGAGGCCGTTCTTTCATCTGTTGGTTCCGTCTTTTTGCTGACGTGAAATGTGGCACTCGGACCAGCAGACGACTTTCCTGAGTCGCTGCTTCCAGGTTGCTTGGCAACCGCCACTTGTTACGACGCTACTATCCAAGGACGTTTCAGCAGGAAGTAGTGTCTCCATCGGTGAAGTGTGACCTCGACGGCCATCCGCTGTGTATTAGCAGACGTCTGTACATGCTACAGCAATGGAATATTAGCATCACTCCGTGTTGGATTCCTGTATGTGCAACTAAGAAGTATTACTGTAAAGAGGAGTAAAAAACATACAGTATATAATAAAGACTTTCATGCGCGTCAGGACAACCTAGGTTATGGCAGGGAAAGTATAGATTAGTTATGTATTATCATACACAAATGAGAAAAGTAACAGGAAATTTGCACACTTAGAATTACCAGCAATAGCAAAAACCAAACTAGAGCCCAAAACTGTTTCTCTATGCTTGAGGCTACAAACGACTCACATCGTTTCTGAGTTGCTGGGGTAGATATTGGATGTCCTCTTCTTTTTCCGTGGATGGAGTTGAGGCTTTGTTTGAAATGTTCCCTTTCCTTCAAATTTGGACACAAGACATCAACAGTCATTTGCTGACAAAATCTTAGATCAAGTACTTCCTCGTCTCATTCAACGCTCCCAATGAAGCTGTTTGTGCTGTTTCAACGTTGAGTGCGTCACTAAATGTGGTATCCTTACTTGTTTGTTTCCCCAAAGGGTTCAAACACAAAACCCATGCACGCAAACACTGACGGTGGCAGCAGGCCAGAATAGAAAGTGTCTGCTGAGATTTAAGAGCTGTTATTTTCACTGGGATTTGCTGTGTGATGTTTCCTCCAACAAGCTGCTGAGCGCTGCAGCAAGAGGATAGTCACGCTGGAGCTGCTTTGTATGAATAACATTTCATGTGCAATAATCTGGGCTTTTCTCTGCACACGTGCACAGATGGGAAATGGCTTCAACTCTTGCCACAGTCACACATTTGCTCTCTCTCACACACATGTTCAACTCTCAAGTTGGATACTGATGAACAACGGATAGAATTAACGAGAGATGAATTGATCAGCTTGCGGCGCAGACAAAAGTAGCCAAATTCAAATGAATGCTGTAATGATATCTGGCATTTGTGCGAATAAAGTTTTAATGCCAAACCCTGGCAAAGTTCCTGAAGTCCGTGGTGTGGTCGGGAGTACTCGCATCGCCTCGTCATCATGTCACATGACACAATTTACCTGACTTGGGGATGAATTCCAGTCTTAATTTCAGTTCCTCTCATGATTTCATTTGAGGAAGGTGGCGGTTGTCGTGAATTACTAATCATTAGAGGAGCATGAATGAAATGATGCCTCCCATCCATGCACACAATGTAGTCCGGGTGGCATGGGCTTGACTTTTGGATTACTTTTATAAATTGGGGGTTATCATTAAGAATTCGTGAGGAACGGAGTGGAACGGAGTGTGTGCATGCATTGCACTGCCCCCCCCCCACACAGATCAGTGCACTCTCACAGGGTGGGCGGGTGAACACAAGCACCGTACCATTGGCCTAATGGGAGTCAGCAACACATACAGTACAAGTATGTCTGCAGTATGTGTGAGAGCGTTATCAGTGTGTGTGTGTGTGTGTGCGTGCGTGTGCACGTGCAAGTGTGTGTTTTCAGACGAGCCAACACATCCGGATGACCAGATGAACCTTTGAGGCCGAGCAACCTGTTCGTCAAGTAGATTGTGACACGTGTGAAAGCCGTTGGGAGGAGCGCTCGTGTCCCAGCATGGATGTCTGCGTGTGGGCACATCCGTGGATTTCCAGTACTCCAATTAACAGTCAAAGGCAGAAAAAGGTAATTACAAAGCCGCACAGGAGACTTGAACTCACACTGAGGCGCACATTTCCAAGAAACGCACACACAGCCACACAAGGTAACTAAAACATGAACACACACGCCTCGTTGATGAAAACGTAGCGACTGCGACAATTTGACGTGTTTTCTTGGATTAGCCATCGGATCTCCTCAAGGACAGATAGTGCTGGGTTAGTCAAAGGAATCATCAAGCCGAACCAGATTAACTGTCAACTATCAACGAAGCTCATGTCTAAACTTCATTGTGATATTTTCATCACACTCTTGTTTTGTTTACTAAGACATGGGGCAAATGGCGCTTTTACTCTGAAGGAACAACGGAACAACGGAAGTGTGTTCTGTGTATTTGGAGAATGTATTTATGGCTGAGGCGAAAACAAACCTGTTTCTGGTTTCTTGCTCAGAAAAAATGATAAAGAAATGATAATCAATAAATGAATTTATGGCCCCACCAATTCAACCGACGGAGAGAAGATGAGCGATTGTGCGGTCTGGCTTTTGGGGGAAACAGTTTTGTGTGTATAGACGTGGCCTCGCTTTGTAAGCGAGACTACGATGCACTGCTTCGTTGTTCCTGATCACCACAACATCAGCTGAGACACGTCTCCACCATGAACCGCAAACAACCGCAAACAACCGCAAACACGTCGGAACACAAGCGCTGCTCCCAAAGGCTTCCACACCTCCGCAAAGGTTCCCTTCTGAGCAGGCTGTTCAACCTCAACCTTTTATTGGGTCATCCAGATGTGCAACCAGACCGTTTGGAACAAAAAAGAAGGTTGAGAATCCAGGTCAACCGGTGCCGCACGTTTGCGTTTGTGTCTGTCGGCATCTACAGATCAAGCGACAACAAGACCAACTGCAACATGTCCAAACATGGCTGAAATGATGCAGAAATGTGTTGGCGTTCATCTGCATCTCGCCTGAAAAACAACTGCTTTTAGTCCAAAGACAGTATTTACCGTGGCTTTGGCAGACCAAGGTCACCAAGAGTTAATGAGCGTTCCCAGAATGCTTCTCCCGAGTCACATAAAGTCATAGTTCCACACATACGGAGCTATTTGCATAGAACAGCCGGGGGGGCGGCCAACACTGACAAGTGTGACATCAACACATGGACTACCCGCTCTTGTTATCTCACCTCTTGTGTCATTTACGGCCCGGAGTCCAGCATTAAAACTCATGCTGAATGGAAGAAATGGACGATGACCGACAAACGGCTGCCTCCTTGCAGATGTTGCTACATGACCATCTTCATTGGAAGACACGGGATCGTTCATCAGGCCACCAACATCTCGGCTCCACTTCATCCCAACTGTGTTTGATGGGGTTTAGGTCAGGGCACTCAAGTTCTTCCCCACTAAATTCATCCATGCGTGCTTTTATATGGACCTTGTGGGGCAACGTGATGCTGAAACTTATGCATATATATAACATAAGTATATATATATAGACATATGTGTATGCTAACCAGTGTTCCACTGGATATTAGCTTGACTTTTCCATTCATCATATCTATTTTGTCTCTTCTCTGTCTCCTTTTCATTTGCATACTTTTCAAATCAATTCAAATGTAATGTAATCCCAAAAAGGCCCCATACATTTCAAAAATGGAAAATAACAAGTTTGCCATGAATGAATATTTCAGGACGGTCTTTCCTTCTTATTTCCTTCTTATTTCCGCCACTCCGAGGCTGCTGCCGCCCCAGGAATGACAACCCTAGTTGGGATTCTGTCGCATCAAGCCAGCAGATTTGAATGCTAAACCCATTAGCTGAGCATCACTCACAGTCAGCGCTGGCGATGATAAATAACCCAAGCAGAGAAATCTGATTAGGGGAGATGGAGGCAGGAGATCTGAGGGAATGAGTTACAGCGATGTTGCCGTTATCGGGCCTCCGTCAGATTGGAAATCGCAGAGCGAGAAAACATGAAATGTTCATCTGCAAGGGGTGGTGAAGGCTGCTTTCCCAAAACATGAGTTGGGACTAAAAATTGGGGTCTGGCGCTTGTCGCTGGTGGGTTGCAATTAAAAGAAAGCTGAACACTGAACGTGCGTGTTTGTTTCATCGTCTAGGATGAACACACCACACGGGCGGCTTCAATGGAGACTGCGAGTGGAAGAATGTGAATTTTTTTTTTTTTTTGGGGGGGGGGGTTAATCATTGACATTCACCTGGCAGTCATCCTTAAATCAAATACAGCGCTCATTGAAATTCAAGGGCACAAGAGTGAATGTTTGAATGAAATATCCTTCTTAGTTTTCAATGGGTAGCGTTTGGCCTCCAGTCATGAAAAATACACAACATGTAAATTTCAACTTTCATTAATCACCGGTGTTCTCTGCACTTAGGGGAGCTGATTAAACTTTTCCAAAATCCTTGGCTCGTATCACTTATTCATTTGGCCCAATCCCGGTCTGGGTGCGCCTTAAAGAAAGACCTCTTTGCGGTTCTTCGCTGGTATTGGTAGCTGACCTCAACTCTCTGTATTGCCAAACTCCCAGCAGGGGAACATGTTAGCAAACAAGAGTCAGCTTTGAGGTTATGCTACATTTGGAAGTATATTTGAAGGAACGCTTCAGGCACTAAGTACACAAGTATCTTTCCCACTGCAGCTCATGTTGCAATGCGCTTCTTTGACTGGTGGATGCAATCTGAAAAATGGCTAAACATGAAATGAGTGACTAATTGATGACTAATGACATTAATGATTAATGATACTTTAGGAGCAGTCAATTCAACAGTGTACTTCATTTAGCCTGAGTTTTGTGGAGCTCCGGAACTACCATAGAGGCCTAAAAGGGGACTAAATGCTCATAAATAATAAATGAACAGACCGTACGATGTTGGTTTTTGAACATTCTGAAAGCTGCTGGCGGCTGCCCAAGCAAGCGTTATATCCCGCCCTCTTCCTGCTTTTAGCACGTAAGCTACGCCCTATGCAACACATGCACATGGAGGTCAGCTAATGATAGCGATTTGACAAACTTTAGCTATCAAATAACGGTATCTTTGCCACATCGCCGCTCCAATTTCACAGCCTTCACGCTATCACAGCTTTTAAAAATATGTTCGTGAACAAATCACGCCATTAACAAAGCCATTAATCGTCACCAAATGTTGGGCATTTTTGCCTAAAAAGTTTTGCCATTTCTCGATAAGGAACCCTACTTCCCTCGTCACATCCACACTGGAACCAATTCACAGCAAGAAACAAGGAATTGCTGTAAATAATGTACAGCATGGTAACAGCAGCACTGACCTTTTTCCTTGGGGTGGCCAAGGTGACACCATTACTCACATGGGGGTGGCAATAAGTTGATGCCTGAAATGTCTCGGTGGCCGGTGGGGTGGCCGGGGTTTGGTGTACTTTGCTGTACTTGGTCCTCGGTCCGACTGCGTGACGCATTCAGACGCTTTCACAGGTGAAAAGGTCAGCCTGGCCCCAACGTGCCCACGTGATGCGGACCACAGAGTCCCCCCCCCCCCCCCCCCGCTGAGGCTGATCAAATATAAAGTCAATAGAAATTAATTACACCAGCTACACCCACGGCTACGGTGACGATGTGCAAATGAGTATACTGTAATATTTACACTTCCATAATTGGATTTCAGGTAATAATGAAGGTAATGGATGGCCACTAGCGCCAAATGTTAATTAGCTACTGATCTGTAACACGGGAATCATAGGAATCATCAAACCTCCCTTTTTTAAATGAATAAATGCCAGACGATGAGTAGCGGCGACTTTGGATCATAACACGTAACACACCATCATCATCATCATCATTAGTAAGAGTTCCCCCGCAGCCAAGGACACACAAACACAACACAACACTAAAGCGTCCGTCTTGGTTAATTATTAAGAGCAAATTCAATTTAGCAGCACTAGTTCAGTGGCAGGCACGTCTGAAGCTCCTGTAAAGAGTCGCTAACGGGTTCCATGAGCCTTCCCGGGAAAGAACAAGCACACGTTGACATCCATTGATTGACCTTTCCCGCCGTGCGTTATTAATACATGCAGGTTGCATTAGGAAAGGTTAATGAGCAGTTGGGGCACAAAAGCTAACGTGGAAGACAAGCACGACATATCCTAGTCTAAGTCAGAGCCTTTTTTCACTAAATATCACCTCTTTTTTCCTGTGGTAATTCATGATGCTGCGCATGTCCGACATTAGGTACACCTCCCCCATCTGATGACGTCACAGTGAGATAGCGTTGAAGATTCAACGTGTTTGTTGTCATGCTCACAGTAAACAATCACATTCTTACTTTGCTGTCCACTCGGAAAACCAGCATGAACGTTTAGTAGGACGAGGGTGGTGAAAATAGATAAGACGCAAGTCAAATAAATCGAGATATTTGAAGGCATCAACAAGTGAAAAAACTGCAGACACGGAAAGATGTCAGCTGTGCTACATGCAGTACAATATACAATTTGAACTGTGCAATATACATTTAACTGTGCAATACACATTTAACTGTGTGCTGTGATGTCCAAAGAAGAGTGTATTTCAGGTTAGGAAGTGTCTGTAGTCTAATGTTCTGGTCAGCTGTTTGAGAGTCTGGTGGCAGTGATGTAATGTATACAGTATCTACCGTATAATACCTACAGTATCTACGGTATAATACCTACAGTATAATACCTACAGTATCTACGGTATAATACCTACAGTATAATACCTACAGTATCTATGGTATAATACCTACAGTATAATACCTAGAGTATCTACGGTATAATACTTAGAGTATCTACGGTATAATACTTAGAGTATCTACAGTCTACAGCATCTTTATCCAAATAAATCCTTTGCAAGTCCCCAGTTTGGGTTGCATCAGCAAAGGTGGGACGGGACAAACATGCTGAGCTAAGAGCGTTCTCCAACACTTCTGATTGCATAAAGCTAATTGTGCTAAGGAACCAAAATAGCCTTTGAGTTTGCTTTAGGGTGGAATGAGAACTCGTCTGTGCAGCCAAAGCACAGCAACCAAACGCAGGCACTAATTAGGCTCGTTGCTTCCAAATTTAGAAGGATACGGTAAAAGAAGGTCCATATGAGAAGAAGCTTCAGGGCGTCCCTCAACTTGAAAACGTGGCTGCGCTTGCAACTGCGGGGCTTAATTAATTCAACAGGCATGCTTGTCAGGTCATATAAAAATAGTTTGAGATGCTATTACAGAATTACGATGAGGCGGAAAGGTGGTTAATTAAAGTCGCAGAGACTTGTAATTGCAGTAGCCATCTTGACTCCTTCTCTCACCTTCCTGTCATGTAGCGTTTGCTTCTTTGACGAGTGCATAGAATGACAAAGCCCAAAGAACAAATCCAAGCTGGAGACCAGGATGGTTAGAGAGAGAGAAGAACTGCCAAAAGACCATGTGACCCTCCTTAAAGTAACTTATGGAACTTCCCAAGCTGGACGTTAGAGTCTATTTATCTTTTTTTCACCTGGACGCGGGTCAACTGAGAGTCAGCCATCGGAGCCTTGATCTCAAACTCCCATTCTGGTAAACTTTCAACTCCAAAAAGCTCCCCTGTTGCTACTTTTAAGTCTTTATCGGGCACCGGTGCTCCAAGAGCTTTGTTGATAAAGCCACTTTGGAGTGAGGAGATTTCACTCACCTTCTCACACTGTTTGGGGATAAGCGTGTTCACTTCAAAGATGCTCATTCGTGTCAGAGAAGCTGAAACGGGAAGCAGATATCAGATGCCAATGCTAAAAGTCTCTGATGTCAACAAGAAGCCGCTGTCAACAGCAGGGGGCAGCACCCCACGGCGACCATGCACACTAACATGAACCAGCACTTTAAGAACCAGAGCAGGCCTCCCAGAGACCAGACTCAACGTGATGTTTGGAACACCAGAAGATGCCTGCACACTCATAGGTTCATGGGTCACATCACCATCTGCACAAAGAAGCGTGAAAGTCTGCATCTTCTGTTCATTTTGCATTTTGCACTTCACACGCTCGCTGCCTTTATCTATCTGTTACTCACTGAGCAAACGCATGGGGGGGGGGGTGCAGAGGACTGAATAGCAGCTCAAGAAAAAACAACAACGTCCTGAAGATGTACAGACAAATATTTTAAACTCATTTCTGCAGTCCGTCGGATGTGGAATGACAATAAAGGAAAATGGAAGAATTGATCAAATGTCCAAAATTGCAGGAGCAGCAAGAAAAAATCCACCTGAACAAAACAAAGGCAACTTTTGTAGTGAACGTCAGCACACAACTGAAGTCAAAAAGCCAAATGTGCTCTTCTAATTACACGACTGGCTATTACGGATGTTTAATGGCTGCGCTCCATACTGTGCCCTCGGGCCACAGTGGAATAGAGGGCACATGTGTGTGGAAACATATCAGTCATATAAAGCGGCTAGTGAGGGTTCCAGTTGACCCCTTTGACCTGCGCCACAATCATATCGGACGCCAGCAACAGCGCCCTGGGGGGGGCGCCTCGTGTGGGCTAATGGACAAATGAGAGAAATAGGTGTGCAAGCATGTGGCTTTCAGTCCGCTTTGTGTGTGTTTGTGCATATGCATGCACAAACATGCATATGCACACGCATCCATACATGTGGAGTGTGTGCATGTGGCTGGCAGCACGAGGAGCAACAAAGCCTCAGGCTGAGACAGACGGACGCTAAACCACGTTACCCACACACCCCGATGCCTTGCTTAATAGTGCATGAGATAAGAACACTTGGATTTGAAAACACCCCCCCACCCCTCGAGAAAGTCTGTTCTCACGTTGGAGACTACGCTTGTCCCGGATGGGTGGGCTCGCCAACCAAATGCCAATGAAACTGCACAACAGTCCACGTATTGGATGAAAGAGCACGTTCTACACAGACACGCTGGAGTCTACACCGAGGCAACAAAGACGAGCATGCGAACAAACAAACACAGATGCACCAGCCGATACACGACTTCCACGGCCGTGGACGTGTGGACACTGAGGCGTGCAAACAAGCTGTCGTTTGCATAGACAAAGCAAACACAAGCCCGCCCTATTTATTCACGCTGTGGGAAAATGTTGGCGTTTACCTGCTTTACTCCGAATACCGAATATAAACTCCAAATAAGCTCAGCAAGTTTGGCTTTGCAGCTCGCATAACAAGACCTGTCCCAGCCAGATCTTGGAAGACCGGTTCACGTCAGGTGCAGGTAGTAAAGGTCGTAACTTGAGATGAGATAAGTCATGCTAAACTCAAAGAAAGTGATGAATCATCATATTCTAATGGAGTTTCAGGTAATTGGAGGAACGGAGACCGCCAAAGCTGCAAACTCCCACAGGGATCCCATTAAAGGCGGCTCTGCATGGCGGCCACATTCAGCATACCTTTGCATGCCTGTGAAAGTACCGGCTTATCACGCTGCCACTTTATAGAAGGCAACTGAGCAGCGCAAAGGATGGGCGACATCGCAGCTCTCCGACCGCATCATGGCGTTGCTTTAAAGAGCGCTGTTGAAAAATATCTTTAAGTGGAGACATGAATGAATGATTCTCTGGAATTAACTGATCTAAGTAATCTTGTGTTGATATCATTGTATAATAAATAATAAGTGCTAATAATGAATGCGTTCATTCATCAACAGTTATTTTATAAACTAAATTGGCATTCCGATGTTCAAAACAATCTGCTCAATATAGAATTTAAATAGTTCAATCGGGGAAAATGTACGTATTACATTTTTGTTTGTTTCCGCCCCAGTCAGACCTTGGAGATAGATGATGAAAACCAAGGTCAGCGTAGAGGTGACGACATAAAGGTCCCAATGCAAACATTCAAAGACAGTTGCTGCAAGCGTTAGCAACAAAGGAGAAACACTATCCTTAACCACCAATGGCATATTCTTCCGGTCCCGTGCCGGGTCACTGGGGAGCTGGAGTCCATCCCAGCTGAAAGAGTGTGAGAGGCGGGGTATACCCGGGGCAGATGGCCAGTCGACCACAGGGCATGGAGACAGACAGCCATTCACACTCAATGTAGAGCTCCCAATTAACCCGATGAACCATGAGATCATGAGAGGAAGCCGCAAATGTTGGAGGGGGGCTAGCCGACAAAAAGAAGAGCAGCATTGCTGTTGACGGTCTCAAGTTGATCCAGCTTCATCCATCTCAGTCAGTCCTGAAGCAACACAAGCTAATATTTGCCACAAACTGAAGAGCAGATTCCTTCCGAATAGTGTTGTACACCACGTTGCATAACAAAGTAATCCTTCATCCTGAGTCTACAGAAGCCACTGTACTTTTTGTGCGAGCTGAAAATGACACATTTGTATTCAACGCAAAACAAAGTGGAGAAGAAGCCCAACTTCCAGTCGAACAGAAAACTTAGCTCACATGTCAAGGACGACGTGTCTTTCTTCCATTCTTCTCCAAGCCTGTCAGCCAACAGGATTAACCGCCATCCGCAATGTCAAATACGGCTGCAGCGAACCGTCAACCTTGATGGATTCATAGAACTTCTCAAGGACATCACAAGACTTTTCAAGCATCACTGAAACTTTATGTCCAGATCGATTGGATGAAAACATTGATGCCGCTTAGTTTCCCGAAATGATGTGTTTTTTGTCTCACGTTCGCCAGGCAGGGTAGAATATTTTTAGATTCTTTGGCCGCTCCTGAGACAGATGAGTCAGCACAAAGGGACTGCATCTATTCGTTCCAACAGATAGACGTTCCTCTGAGGCAAGAATTATACAGACGCTTGTCAAAAAGTCACAAGTTACCCTTTCAAGTGTATGCAAATTAGTACCTGAAGTTTTTTGTTGAGGAGTAATGTTTAACATTTGCGTCTGGTAACTCTTGCTGTCACTGTCAAATTTGCATTTCTGTCAGGCATCATTTCTGTCGATGTAGCGACAAGTGAACTGGAGGTGAACTAAGGGGGGGGGCATATCCTCTCTTCCTGTCTGTTGTAGAGCTGCGGCGTGTCTTGTGAGATTGAGACAATCGCACAGAAAAATTAAGGCAGAGGTTGCGATAAAGAGCTGCGGCGGCAGGGAAGGCAAGTGGGGATGGGAACGGGAATACATCACGTTGGGAAGCAAACCAGGAGAGGAAACACCTGACTCTGCTTCGTTTATCATTCATCCATGTCTCTGGCCACAGTGCACGCTGTCAGCAGCCCTCGTTAGCCCCCCCCCCAGGTCGAGAGCATCGGGGATCTCAGCGGCTGGCAAGGCCACCACTGGTGGCGCACGCACACGCACGCACGCACACACACACACACACACACACGCACACACACACACACACACACACAACAACAAACACAAATGGCGGCCAGCGAGTGGTAAATATACAAACACTGAATCATTCCGTCCAAACTCTGCACTGTTGAGGTAGACCAAAGATGAATCCATGAAGATTCAGCAGACATATCACGGACTCCAACTTTGTACCCCCCCCCAACCCCATCTAACGACACCCACAACAACGCCTCCATCAATGATGCCAGTGGCTCGAGTGCAGACCAACAAACGTCACATTCGAACATCACAATAAAAAGTCTTAGTCAAGACATTTTAGCCACAAAAGCTTCGACAATGACATGTGTCCTATGTGTCCTATACTTATCAAACGTGAATAAAATCACTGCTTTCAGTGGCACAATCGGAAGGTCGGATTAGTCCAAGACAACCCTGCCTCGGATGCTGCAGAGTTCAAGTCTGGTAAAATTGGGGACGTCTTGGACAGTTGTCCGTCAGTTGTAAGATGTCAGCTCCATGGAAGGCCTTAAAGGTCTTACATGTTGGCCAGTGAAATGGCCGTTTTCCGGTGTTAGCGATGACATGCCAAAGGATTCCAAGGCCACGTGTAAATCTGGTCTTGGACAGCTATCTGGAAGCTAACCCTGCCTGTCCATCAGTGGGCAGGCTAATGCATAATTGAGAGCATGACTCATGCTGACTCAGCTCATTTCTCGGCGGAAGATGAATCCTTGACCTTGGCAGGAAACAAATTTGAATCCACTGTGATTCAGCAACGAGCGGTTGGACTTCCAGAACACCAAACAACAACGCAACGTGAGTGGGCCGGACCGCGGACCCCGACCCAAGGACCACGGACGTGAGTCACAAACACAGCATAACCAGTTGGTATGCAAATCTAATCTAATCTCATTCATCCAGGACATTTACCAGGGCCACGCCTGTGACCTTGTGCGCCACTCTAGCAAGAATGGCTGTCAGCGTACACGATGTCCTGGAATGTCTTTTGACGAGAGTGACTTACAACGAGTCCATCTTCAGCTGCATTGCCACCAAAATGACACATCAACAATAAACAATAAAGGCGTCTGTCCATTGTTGGGTCTTACATTGTCTCAAAAGCTTAGAGTTAAAGTGGGCTAGCATGTCGTCATTTAGAGACTGCGTGTGGTGAAGATATGCCGTATTCGATGAAATACACTTCATCCAAAATATGAACTCCTACTTAGCCACCATACGCTGGATGTGAACCATGCAGTAATGTGTCCTGTATCCAGGCGTATCCCAGCATGCATCTCTTACATTATTGAGAGCCAGGCACTTACTTGGGATTATTCATCCCATTTCCAGCCACTCAGATTATGACTCTCACTAGACTGGAAAATCGAGTCATGTCGATTGTCTCACGGGAAGCTTTTCTTAGTCTCCAGTATAATCTGCCCCCAGATTTGTTTTTCTGTGCCGTAAATCTCCCCAAGAGACACCAAGAGTCTTGACAGGAGCCATCTTTGAGGATAGCTACCTAAGTCCTAGACAATACCACAACCAAACTGCTCTTGCTTGGGGAATTGATTTGTTGTATTATGTCACGCGGTTCTGTGTCCCACATTCAGCGGTGGATACTAGTATTACTGATAAAGGAATACTGAGCAATATCTCTGAAATGAAGTTTATTTCCAGCCTTGTGCCTTTGGATTGTTTTTCATGTTAATAATACAGATTGCTCATTAAGAGGATAACGGAAAATAAATAAAGAGAATAATTCACCTCAAGTGTTCAAACCGTTTAGTCTCATTTGTATATTTATTTTATGAAGATACATTGTATATATTTATACGTAATGGAACTCCAGCTGGCGTTGCAATGCTACTTTTCCTCTCTATGGAAGGACATCAGTGACAAGCACCTTCCAGCCACTTCAGGATGACGAAGGTACTGCAACACCTCCACATAGTACGATGTTTCTGTGTATTTTGATGTCCCATTAGCAAGAATAATGTTGCCACTCTTACACTGAAGACCTGGCCTGCTTCTGCAACAGAAACCAGCGACCGGCATGATCCAACTCCAGGCGCTAGGCAGGGCTTGCGCACTGAACTGAGCGGTAGCCTCATCTCAACTTCTGCTGGGTGTTTGATCGGGCGGATTTGACCCTGGCATCAGACGGTAGGCCAACAATACCAGACCCTGTTCATACATGACTGACAGGATTGGATGCCAAGTCATGGAAATGGAAGAGTAACAACTATGCGACTCTGACTATGCGGCTATAATTGACTTTTACTTCAATCATTTAGTGCAGGATGAATACAGGAAGGCACACGGTGAATGTGCAAAAAAAGCATTTAAAAAGATGAATATCCAAGAGTCAAAACAGAAAATGGAAAGTTATTGAAAAGCGAGAGGAGCTGGTGTTCCCTTGGCTCGGTGCATGAATTCCACATTGTCATATCGGTGGAATTCCAGCGTGCCGGCCTGTTTGGATGTACTTACAAAAGATGAAACGTCTCTTTTGTCCGGGGAAGCTCACACCGTCGGTATCGAATATGGCAAGTGTTGCGCTGCATAATCTTATTTATCACACTATTCCCAGGTACATTAAAAATATATCCCCAACAAAGCAGAATCCCATTCAGTACTACTCAACCATACTGCCCAATTCTGACAAGGTATTACACAGAATAGAAAAGATATGGTAAAAATGACAAGATACTATTTGGGATCATGCTGCTAAGCATCAGCGCCCAAACCGTGGCAGATACGCAGCATCACAACGCCACGCACACGCCACGTTTCCTGTTTAGCACCCAGCCTAATCTGACAGCTGGATCCACACCAGATTATCGCTCATTGTCATGACCCAGGGAAAGACACAAATGGTCGGGTATGAATTCATTTAGTGGGACCACATGGGATTATAGCACCTGGTTTAAGATCTACTTTTAAACAGGTTTTGCATCCCAGGTGATGCAAACATGACAATAGCTACTGAGTCAAATAGTTTGTTTTTTTTAAGTTTAATCTCAGTCAATAGGACTGCTGATTACCTGTATTAATGAAACACCTTTCACTTTTCTTGACTATTTGTTTTGGAGACAAATGTTCCATGCATACAAGCGCTAATCCATGAACCACAACAAGTAGCAAGCAAAGAGCTTGTCTTCGCTCAGCTCTGTAGTACTCTGGAGTACTTCCCCCAAGTTGCACATTCAGGAAAAGAGTCGGTAAATGGACACGTCGGATTGAGTCAGATGACCGACCGTCAAGGACAGCTTGTACCGTGAAACTGTTGTCACATTCCAAAGGTCTAACATAGCCTGGCATGAGGAGATACAGCATCTCCTCAGCAACTGTATCAGCAACAGCTGAAGGTTGATAAAAGCTGCCCGCACTTGCTGGCATGCTCCACGGGGCAAGTTGACACAGGGTGCAAACGCCAGCTATCTGTGCCCTTCGCCATGATGAAGTGAAGGGCTCGGACCCATACAAATGGAAATACAGAAGAGCAAGTACGGAACATACCGCAGAGATACAAGATACACAATACTGTGTTGCTTGGAGGAAACACAAAAACGAAACAAAGACTCTAATCAAGGCCCAAGTACTGAATTCCACCACATTGCATACAGTCGTCCCTCGCTCCTTCGATCTGTCGCCATTTGTCAAAAATGAATCTGTACACTGTACATTAGCAATGTGGTGTAAACAAGGAATAATAAGAGCAAAGGTGACTTTAGGGGTGATATCTTGTTTCTACAGAGCTCTACTGATTGTTACAAAAAACATTTAAAAAGTCAAAAACAGGATTTCTATGCTGTAACTATGAATAAATAACTCCCAACGTCACTCACCGCCCTCCTTCCCTCATTTCCACCAGCACCAGAACACATTTACTGCAACACACACACAAGCATTATTTGTCTTCAATGGCCAGATTATTTCACTGTAGTTTATATATCTACTCTATTGAGTAAAAAGAGTGCAAAGGTGAATATAGCGGTGTTATTACATTGGCAAGAGGGTTCTAATAAGGTTAAAAACCACATTCAAGGTCGTACACAGGTTTTCTATGCTCTAACTTAAGCGTGATAAAGGAGGAATTACTGTATTGATCATACACATTTCAGACTTTTCCTACAACAATTACATTCGAGTCAATGGCTTGTCTAATGTGGGAACCGTACAACGTACAGATTCCAGACACAGCATGCCATTGTTTTTAAAAATATACAGTCTACTATCAAATACCACCTCACTTTCAGATACTTTCTCAAAGAAAAGAAACTTGCAGTCAGCATTCTGGTCCAGGCTGATCAAGCATTGGTAGACATGCTCGCTGGCAAATTGTTTTTTCTTCTGGCTAATACATTTTTGGAGATGTGACCGAACAGATTGGTGTAGTCCAAATTCTGGCATGGAATTACCCAAGGGCGAGTAACTAAACTTGATCTTAAAATCCCATCTCGTGATTCTAGCATGGATGGTTTTCTTTCCTGTGAGATAACCATTTTGGAACAAATAACAGAAATAAAACGGACGGCAAAATCCATAAAGAAAACAACATGCAAGAAGACACCGTGGAAGTGGAAAGGCCATGAATGAATCGAGGTGTATTAAAAGTGTAATGCGAATACACAAAGGAAATAAAATTGCTCTATAAAAGCTGTCAGCCATATGATTTACTGAGCCGCTATTAGAGTATTAAAGCCCACCAGTCCAGATATGAATATGCGAGCTACTGTTCCTGTTGTCGTGACACATGGCTGTATCGCTCGGTGTCTATAAATCACTGATTTATAATCTCTTAACGACCAGACAATAACAGATTTGTCTGTGATGAAATCCCAGTCTTTACACCCTGCCTGCCTTCTGAGCCGGTCTGTGCCAGTCTATCTACATATGCATGTCTGCGTGTTCCCGCGTGGCAAGGACTGATGCGTGGATGTGTGTGTGTTGCTGTGAGCAGCAGATTTAGCTTTGACAAAACCCCCGTCTTTGGGGGGGATTATCATTCTATCCCCAGACAGCAACACGCTGGGCATTTGTGGAGGTAATATGCTGACCTGTAATCGACAGACAGACAACAGACTGAGCCCGTTGTTAAGAACAGTGTGTTTACATCTATACCTGGGCCAGGAGTCGTATCTTCAGGGACTCTTCCACCCAGGGCGAAACACACCATGCCAGTGCTCCAATTCAGTGAATTTTTTATTCGGCGCTACTGTTATGTGCTTTTCTGGCTGATTTGTCATGCAGAAGTGAGCGGTGCACTTTCGACTTTAATGAAAACCCTACAGGCCGACGCACAAGCAGCAAAATAGATTAGCATCATATGATTCGCTCCCGCAGTCTTCCCATACTGTCACCATCACGAAACCATCCATCCATTTTCTATACCACCCGTCCTCACTAGGGTCGCGGGGTATGCTGGAGCCTATCCCAGCTGACTTTGGGCGAGAGGCGGGGTACACCCTGGACTGGTGGCCAGCCAATGGCAGGGCACGTGGAGACCAACACCCATTCCCACTCACATTAAGATTCAGGCAGTGGTCTGAAAACACTCGCATTTTCCTAATTTCTGAAAATTAAACACATTATGACACCATTGATCTGCTAGATTGGAATGATTGGAAATGTCACCAAGTGCATATTGGCTAATTATAGGTGTCTAGTCTAGTGTGCTTTTACACAGCAGGCGTCATTGGCCAGGAGAATAAGGAAGCTCCAGTCTAGAGCGCTCCGGTTCCATAATCACACAGTGAAATATAAAATGGCAACTCCACCTTGTCACTGGGAGACACCGAAACAGTGCAAGGAGCTGGATATAAGTCAGCTTGTCTTAAGACCAGCCTTATCATCCTTTTTGCTTTTCATCCCATCTTCTGGTCTCGTCTCGCAGCATCCTCACTGTTTCCATTCTTCCCTTTCTGCCCATCATTTACGCTCAATCCGTTTTTCCAGTCTTCATCTCCCTGCGTTCCCTCCCCAGCCCTGCATCCCCTCCTTCAAATGTTCTGCCTGCTGAACAGTCATAAAAATAATTTATTCCTGTCCCCCAGTGTGGGGATGTATTAGCATGCCAGCAGAGCATGCTAAGTTATCTCGGAGCTACAGGCGCTGAGTGGTAATACTAAGCTCAGATAATTTGCAACAGGACGACCACGGGACGTTTGTGGCTCAGAGAATTAGAACTGTCCCTACAATTCGTCATGGAGAGACTAATGTTTCACTGCACTGTAATTTACTGTACTGAAGTCAGCCAGTACAGTACTGCGTCCTGCAGTATGACTCAATGATACGCACGTAGGAAGACCAACCAGAAGTCAGCACGCAAGCCAAATGAAACATTATTGTTGCTGCATTTTCTCAAAGCTCCAGTTTTCCAATTTGGAGTCTTTTTCTGTCAAATCATACGCCTGACCTGGGTTGGATTCACCTTGCAGATACAGGTGTGACACGTTTACATGACAGCCACGTGTTAAAACAGCAACTTTTATGTCTACTTTTTACTGAACGTGCTCCATATACTGTACATATTAAAAGGACAGAATCATAGTTCAACTGGCAATTCATATTTCATTGCTAATAAATACTGTGAAGTGTTTTTCCTCTTGTGACTGAATGAATTACAAATGAAAGAAATTTGGCCCATCATTCCCAATCCTTATGTGGAACATGAACACCAAAGACAGTTTCTACGAGCTAGCTCACGATGCACATCATTGGGATCCACCCATTTCCACGACATTTCCACTACAACGTTCCATCGTTTTTCCTGACTACGGAGTCGCCACAGCAGATCTTTCCATTCACTTTGAAGTGATGGCCAATGGTAAATTAACGAACCAAGAAGTTTCTTTGTAGTTCTAACCGTAATCAACGTTCTTCTACTCACTGTTTGGTCTGTCCTAAAGATCGTGCTTTTTTCCACAGCATCTGACAAACGTCTTATGACGTCATCTCGCCACTTTCAGGACAGCCAATAGCTACTTTTCTTACTGCCAACAGTGTATGCTTAGTCCTCCATGATGGGCCGCTCACACTCTGCTGCTTTGCTCCAACACAAAAATATGCTTTTTCTGTTATCTCCAACAGAATAAAGAGCTTAAATTAGTGTGATAGCAAAAGCAGATGGACGAGATTCTGTGAAACCAGTGGCCATTTTAATGAGCACTCCAGCTTCGTCACACATTTAAGCCTCATAGCGGGAAGATGACACAGATTAACGTGCTAATGTTGTCCTGTGTAACTCTGTGGATCAGCTTTAGAACTCATCTCCCACTGAGACAACGCACAAAGACCGACTTCCATAATACCCCCCACCCCCAGATAAGTAAACGTTATGAAAATGTAACTGTGTTTGATAATGGTATTAGAGATAAGCAATGTAATTAAGCAACACAAAGTAGAGCAAAAGCGATGGTGCTTATAAAAGGCTTCCTGTCCTCAACCTGATCTTTCTGTTCCATTGAGAAATTCCATAATTGGGTCTTCAATGTAAAACGTGTCATACGTATAATGTAGGGAAGCATATGGAAAGTCCTCAGAAAAGCATCTATCGCATACTTTCAAATTCCCTTTCTAAAAGTTAGCCGTGACAGGCTCCAGTTTAGGATGGGATGGGATGGGTGGATGGATGGATGGATGGGTGGATGGATGGGTGGATGTCTTGTCAATGGACTATACTCTAGGCTTGAAACTATTCTTGAGAAGAGTCAATAGAATGATGATGATAGCTGTACACAGTCGTCCTTCACTACATCCTCGAATTTGCAGCTTCACTATATCACGGTTCTTCAAGCATATACAAATTCATATACCATGCTGTTCTATGGTTGAATACGGCCTATTATTAGACAAAAAAATGTTGCATATGTAAGCAAATAGTATTCCAAGCATAAAAATGGCTACGGTAAATGAAGTGTAATACAAATACAGATGTCCCTTGTTTGTTTCTGGCGGTCCATTGTTTCCAGACCCGACCGCGATAGACCGTGACTTTCCGTGAAGTAGAATCCCATACTATCCTGGGAGGACGAAGCCTTCGTCTTTTTACTGTCCAACTTCATATTGACTGCTGTGCCTGTTTTTTAGCTCTGAGTTTTGTATCTTAATGTGCTGTTTTTATTTCAGCTTTATTTTTCTTTTCATCTCACCGAAAAGCATCTTTGACTACCTTACAAATAAAATGTAGAATTATTGTTATCATTATTATTTATTTTTATTATTTTCTAGGCCAATTCCATGATTCTGCGATACTGTGACGCTGCACAGTGGCCGCCCCAGCAGAGTTGGAGGGCCCCCCCTTGCATGTGACAAAGAGATGCACACACCCTTTCCTGTTTCAACACACGTACCGTCCCTGCCAGCCCCGTCTCCATGACATCAGCGGCCATTGTCTACCACGACCTACATCTGTCCTACCTGTGTCACCGGACTGCTGACTGACCCGCATCCCGCATCCCGCGTCCAGGCACTTCCAGGCAGAGACCTGCGTCAGAGCACGCCAACAGCAGGAGGAGCGCGGGGGCAAACGCTGGTTTCCCTGCGTGGTATTAGCAAGTATTACTGATTTAGTATTACTTACTATTATTACTCATTACTTACTGATAGCAGCAGGATGGGCTTTCAGCTTTCATTTCAATTGCAAACTTGCATCATAAACATATATCATAAATCAACCGTCTGCATGCCACACAACCACATTTGTGTTTGGAACAACTAAACACACAAAGCGGTGAACGCTGAGCGGTCATCCTGATGTCTCCCCATAGTGGAAATGCGGTGCTGCGGGGCCATGCGGTGCTGCGGGGCCATGCGGTGCTGCGGGGCCATGCGGGGCCATGCGGGGCCATGCGGGGCCATGCGGTGCTGCGGGGCCATGCGGTCTGCGATGCAAAGAGAGACTGGAGGCGGAGCTTGGATGCCGACAATGACCACTGCTGGCTCTCATTGGCTCCCGATGACATCATTGATAAGGTGCTGCAGACTGAATGGAAGTAGTCTCTCTCACTCTCCCTGACACGCATTACTAGCACGGACTAAAAAGGACCCCCCATCAGCCCCTCACGGCCTTTGGCGGCACAATCTGGGGATTTCAGGTCCATCGTTCAAATAAAACAAATAAATGACGCTTTGTCTCCCCGCTCTATCGCAGAATGAAAGGTTATTCATTGTCCATCTTTGATTCAAACGCCATACAAGATGGACATGTGGTGTGAAAACGTACGCCTGAGGATGTTTGCCCAAAGGCACCAAATGAGAATGGTAGCGTTCCTACCGCCGTTCCCTTTACAAGGCCTTGGCTGACAAATAAATACACCAACTACGGCCTGCTGGGGGGGACGGGGGGGCAGGACGGAACAACGCAACATCCACTAGTGGCGCTTTATGAGTGGAGTGTACTTTAGTGTGTAATCCAAACACGTTAGCCAAAAGGAGAATCGAGTCGCTGATGAGCACGACTGGCGTGGTCTTCATCAGCCCCGAGCCAGTCTGGCAAGGCCAGGATGCTGACTGCAACTTTGTTCATCCTTTACAGTCCTTGACTGCGGCGATACCAGCTTTTTCAAGGGAAATCATTAACATTGCAACGGTTTGTAACCCCCCGTTTGTAACAACCCCCCCCGATGGTAAGTTGAAGACTGATGTGATGCTCTACCTGGAATCTGTGAACCTCCCTGCTTTACATTCATACCCATGGACCATCTGGACTGGCCAATGAAGCTAACATGTTTTTGGGATGGGGGGGGCTGAGTACCCGGAGAAAAGCCCCGCCTGCACGGGGAGAACATGCAAACTCCACACAGAGATGCCAAGCGGAGATTCCAACCCAGGTCTCCCCATCTCCTGGCTGTGTGGCCTGCATGCTAACCACTCGTCCAACGTGACCCCCCTCCCCTCCATGAACATTCTTTCTGAAAAACAGTGACCCCCCCCAAAGTAGTGAAGGATGACTGTTGACAAAGTTGTAGAAAGTCTGGGCTGGACTGGGCCAGTTGGTCGCTTACCTTTTATAAAGACTCAAACTGCAGATTCTTCCATCCTGGTGAGTCCAAGCCTGAGTGCAGAAGGAAACCACGGCGTTCCTACAATCTCCCAAGTATATCCAGGTTTTTACATTTCCAAGTTTGCCTTGAATGCACCACTCCGGCAAAGCTGCTTCTGCTCAGGTTTAAATCCTTAGGAGTTCTTCTCGTTTCCAAAAAAAGTCCAGTCTCTTAATCCGTAAAGCTTCTTCACAGATGACTCTGGAGTTCCTCCATCATTCTCCACAAAACTTGGAAAACATTTCTCTGTCGGTCCGGGCTTTGGGATCCAGCTACATTTGGGAACATAAGAGAAAATGTGAAACAAAAGGCTACGATTAATACATACAAAAATAAACAAAAGACATACATATACTGTACTATTGTAATATATATAATAATATAAGATAATGTATTTAATAAAATATAATAATATATATAATAATATATTGCAAAACCATCCACCCACCCAAAAGTTGCCAGGCGGTCCAAAGTTTTCACAAGTTTGAAACTACTTTAAAAAGTTGTTCCAAATATAATATTCATATGGAATACATTTGTTCCAAATATAATATTCATATGGAATTCATGCAAACACTAAACTACAAACTTTTAACTGCAAAACCAATCATGCTCATCATTTTGACGTAGTGATGGGGGGGTCAAGGCAACATTTAGCCACACCATTCTTGGTCTGCTTATATAGAATGTGCAAAATAAGGTACATACTGTAATAAAGTCAATAATTCATCAGCTGTCATATCCCCACACGCTTTATCCTGGGGGGGGGGTTAAAGTCTAAGAAAATATTTGAAAATAATTTGCACCCCTTGGAAATCTTTGTTTGCATCTAAAAGCTGTCCCGAGTGGATGCCCCCCCCCCCCCCCACCGAGGATTTTCTTTGCGTGGCTGAGAACAAAGGAGCCTTACTGTAACAAAGACCTCCTGCTTGGACCTGTTGATCAAGTCTAGTTCGAGTCCTATTCGAGGGGTATTGAACTTGGGGTGTTTCATACCTCATCCTTTCACCTGGGGGGTCTGCAAAGATCTTTGTCACTCCGTCCTGCAACTTTTATTCTCTTTCCAACCGGCTTGACACCTGATTGACACCACATTGGTCTACATTCCCACAGTCCAGTCCAAACTTCGCAGGGCGCGAATACAAGAAGTGGCTGACCGATTGATGATGATGATGATGATGATGATGATGAACTCCGTACAAACTGTTACCGAAAGAGTTTTTTCCACCAAAAGTCGCTTCCGCTACGAACTTGTGACGAACATCAGCTTCGTCCCGAGTCCTTCCACCCGAGCTGGCCAGGAAGGGAATCAAACCTCCTGTGGTGAAGTCCGCTCATGTGGAGTCCAAAAGCCCGAGATGAGCATCGGACAAAGGAACCAGGAATGCTCCTCGCTCCTCTCTCCTCTCCTCTCTCCTCTCCTGTCTCCTCTCTCCTCCTCCCGCCGCCGCCGTCTGCCTCCTCCGCTCCACCTCTGCCGCTTTGTCCTCAACTTTGTGCGCCGGCGCACCGACAAGAGCGGCAACTTTTCCTGGAAGAGAGCACGAATCCCTCTGGGAGTCAACACGGACACGGGAATATGGGAATATTTACCTGGGAGGCAACGCACTAGAAGGTCTGAAGGTCTGCTCCGGGCGTCTTGGAGGAGAACTACTAAAGTTTGGAGGGACACATGCGGCTTTGTGTGCCCCCCCCCCCCCCCCCCCCTTTGTCTACACGTGTGATAGATGGATGGGGGGGGGGCTCTTGGCCGCGCCTAGTTCATTCAGTCCCGCCCTCTCCGAGTACTAGTACTACATTAGTACATGGACACCCAGCCATGTATACTGGTATACTGTGTATACATGTTATACTCACATCTTCACAGGAAATACACACTTCCATGAATATTAGGAATATTAGATAGGCAGGAAACAAAGGAAGGGACGTTGTTGTTTTGTCTACAGCATCATATTTCATATTTCATAGCTACGTCCTTTTTTGGTTCCCGATGTTAGCGCTTGCTAACGTCGGGACGCGGGAGTCAAGCCTTGGACGCCCGCCCCATGAAGAGCCAATGGGGGCTGGCTTTAGACCGTGGAGACAGGTCTACCCCGATGATGACTGACAACAATAGACATAACGACACCCTAAGCCTGGGGCCTCAAACCTGTGGTCTGCGGGTTGTTTGCAGCATGACCTGCGACTAGACAATGAAGAGGAGTGTAACCGATATAAAAATATTTCTTCTGGCATGCTCCTACGACATGAGATGACTTTCATGAATGACGTTAAAATAGCTTGACTGTGTTTCAGACGTCTGGACTAAAATCCTGTTTGCACAAACAAAGACATTCTTTTCTAAGCTGGAGTCTATCCCAGCTGAAAGCCAAATTACATGATGTATTTATTGTGGTTATGGCATATCGTAGCGTATCGTGGGCAACCCTACTCCCAGTACTTGATGCGGCTCGGCCCGGCCCCACCCAGACCCTGCCCCCAGCGGACCCCAGGTAAACGGAGTTAGAGACTCCCACTCTAAGCTCTGCAATGCGTCTCACTCATTTCCCTTCCTCACCACTAACCAATGAAAGCCGATCGATTCATGCAGAAAACTCTTCCAAATGCATGGAAACGAAAGGCTAAGTTCATCTCCAATGGGACCGTTCCAACGACTCCACGTGGAAGCAAGACCAACCCCTTCCTCTTCAACGCCATCTTCTGGTTTTGCTATGAGTTAGTTCTCGAGTTCAGACGTGTTTCTCACCTCGGTAACCGAAAATGGAATCAAAGAAAAAACTGCTAGAATTTTTTTTTGAAGGAGGCGAACTCAAGAAGCAACTCAAGAAGAACAGGAAGGTGTTGCTCTCGCTGCCAGATCACATCTTTGGGAACAGTCGTGCCTTCAATGAAGGCAAAAGTAAGCATAAATGTTCATGTATTCCTTTCATTTGTCATTTATATTTATTTGTAATGAATTGTAAATCTGTGTTTCGTGTTAACATTTTGTGTCAACCATTGATGACATCATTGAAGAAACGACTGCCAGTTCCGATTGCCAGCCAAGGATGAGTGATAAAAATACGTTCAAAAGACAGTTGGACTTGGACGGTGTATTAATAAGGTGGCAAGATGTGCACCACGTTGTATGTTAACTGGAAAATATATGCAAACAGGCAACATTTTGGTGTCAATTTTGGACGTTAACTGAGAAACATGCTAACCAGGGCGGACGCTAACCAAGGTTCAACTGTACTACTTTGGCAAGGTGGAAAACAGCACAGGAGTACGTTCTCCAACCAGCTGTCTGAGTGGGCAAAGCCTGTTTTTCCTTCACATTTCTGTTTGTGCTAATGCTAATGCTACAGAGAACCACAGAGGGAACCACACACATAATGAAGGGCAGGAATTTGACTCAATAGTCAAAACATGCAGGTTGAGTCTGGTACATAAATAGAAATAAAGAAATACTCATAGCACCATGACTACCCATCCAGCCCACCTTGGGACGAGAGCTGAGCAGATACAATCATGGCTCTCTTCACCCAGCCTCTAGCAGAGCTCTTATCCCCCCTGCTGTGGTTTTACTGGACCACTGACTCCAGCAGCGAGCCTGCTGTGGTTTTACTGGACCACTGACTCCAGCAGCGAGCCTGCTGTGGTTTTACTGGACCACTGACTCCAGCAGCGAGCCTGTCCCGCTCCACTCCCCAGTTCTCCCCATCTCATGCCTGCATGTCTCCCACTGAGGAGTCAGCTGAGCTAGGCATGAGCCTGCGTGAGCCCGCATGAGCCCACATGAGCCCACATGAGCCCGCATGGGCCAGCATGGGCCTGCATGAGCCTGCTTGGGCCAGCATGAGCCCGCATGAGTCTGCATGGGCCTGCATGAGCCCACATGGGCCAGCATGAGCCTGCGTGAGCCCGCATGAGCCCACATGAGCCTGCATGAGCCCACATGGGCCAGCATGGGCCTGCATGAGCCTGCTTGGGCCAGCATGAGCCCGCATGAGTCTGCATGAGCCCGCCTGGGCCAGCATGAGCCTGCATGACCCCGCTTGGGCCAGCATGAGCCTGCATGAGCCCGCATGGGCCAGCATGAGCCAGCATGAGCCCGCTTGGGCCAGCATGAGCCTGCATGACCCCGCTTGGGCCAGCATGAGCCTGCATGAGCCCGCATGGGCCAGCATGAGCCCGCATGGGCCAGCATGGGCCTGCATGAGCCCGCATGGGCCAGCATGGGCCTGCATGAGCCCGCATGGGCCAGCATGGGCCTGCATGAACAGGCTTCCTAGAGCTCGGAGGAGCTTAATGCACATGCTGAGGTGCTGCTGCTCTTTGGAAATGTGCAAGATTATATGGCATGCTGGTGATATTATATCCATGCGTGATACATATTTATGAGCGGGGGTTAAGGAATAAAATAATCTACAACAGGGATCACAGAATGACTGCTGAAAGGGATGTGGAAATATTTATGTTAGTGTGGAGTCAGTAATTACTCCCATCCACGCACTGTTGGGATAAATGGATGAATCAGTGGACTGCTGTGGTGCTGCGAGTGCTTACACACCAACATGCTTAAAAAAATCAGTTCAGGATTCATGAAGTTGCGCTGGAAACATGATGTGTTGAAAACACCGCAGTAGATGATATATTTTATTTTTTAAGGACATACCTGCTACTGTGCACTTGTGATGAATTTACTGTAGGTCTTGCTCCTGTAGTTTCTATTACACAATGACATTTTGCGTGCTACGTGCTGCATGCAACGTTGCATAAAAATGAGCAGACGGTGAAATGAATGTAGTTGAATGAAATGTCATCCAAATACAAGAATACAACACAGGAGGAAATGGCCACCACTCTGCATCACAGGTCAACAGACAAACGTCCCGACGCTAATGAAGTGAACTGCATTGTACACAAGAATGTTACATCAGAATTTGATCGGTGTTCATTGAAAGCACCGTCTGACAGAAAAGCAGCACCAACCATCAAAAAGTCATCTGCGCTCCATAAATCATCAGAAGGAGGCAGACACACAATGTCTGCTCTCACTGTAGGGATATCCTTGTCCTGTCGTTCATTGCACGCAATAACATTTTAGCCATGACACACACACACACGCACACGCACACGCACACACACACACACACACACTAGATACACACAGACCTAGACAGGCAGACATGCTTGTCAGCTCGCTGGAGGGCCCTTGGCTGACTGCTACTAAAGCAGCCCCTCCCCCACAGTAAAGATCTGTCTGGGAGGGGGGAAGGGAAACCATGAGCGTCTGAACATCAGCCAGCCAGAATCCAACACAACTGCTGGAATACAATCTCTTTAAATACATAACCAGCGTGGCGGCAGAGCGTATGGAAAGGAGCCCTGGGATGACAGCTGCTGGGATGTTGAATGAGGCCCTCATGAAAGCCTCATATTTATCATGTATTTCCTCATCATATGAATGAATATCATACCCAAATATGCTGCATAATTGGCTACTAAGGGCTGCACTTGTACTGCTTATAAACTGGGTGACTTTTGGGTTGAATTGACTCGGATTCTTTTCATGGCTGACACACTGCAATGCAGACACGCACGCTTGGTCTTATCAGCAGATGTGACCTTGGTCATCACAGCCTGTCTGTTCACCAGACTGTGCTCTTACCATCTATGCATCCATTGCTAATGCGCTACACATTGGGCTACATTGTGCTACATTGTGCTACATTATGCTGCATTGTGCTACATTGTGCTGCAGTGAAACATTGATTTGTTGTGGCTGCAAGATAACGGCGTCATCACTGATGTAGATTCAGGTACATTCTATTCTACTGCCAGTATCTAACATTTCACGTTTATACTGTAGTCAGTCCGTCATTGTTACCTCGGTATTTTAACAATGATACATTTCACTATTAAGTAATCCTTCAAGCCACAAATCAATGTACAATGTATGAAGTATTTTCACACAGTGTTAAAGTCCGAGCCAATAATCATCATACTGAGGCCTTGTTCACCCACAAACGTTCCTGGGATTTGGGGGGCTTTTTTGGCAGGTTGAAAAATATGTGTTATAATAATATGAATACATGGTTGCATCCAGATGGGAATGGAGCAGTGGGTGGAAACATTGCAATACACCACCCACACCAACAGACACACAGACCAAACTACGACAAAGCAAACTACGACTGCACTGTGACTAATTAAACTACGGCTACACTGTGACTGACTAAACTACGACAGAGAAAACTACGACAACACTGTGACTAACTAAACTCCAGCTACACTGTGACTAAACTAAACTACGACAAAGTAAATTACGGCTACACTGTAACTAAACTACGACTACACTGTGACTAACTAAACCATGGCTACATTTGGACTAACTAAACCATGGCTACACTTGGACTAAATAAACTACATGCTACACTTGGACTAACTAAACTACGGCTACACTTGGACTAACTAAACTACATGCTACACTTGGACTAACTAAACTACGGCTACACTTGGACTAACTAAACTACATGCTTCACTTGGACTAACTAAACTACGGCTACACTTGGACTAACTAAACTACGGCTACACTTGGACTAACTAAACTACATGCTACACTTGGACTAACTAAACTACATGCTACACTTGGACTAACTAAACTACATGCTACACTTGGACTAACTAAACTACATGCTACACTTGGACTAACTAAACTACGGCTACACTTGGACTAACTAAACTACGGCTACACTTGGACTAACTAAACTACGGCTACACTTGGACTAACTAAACTACGGCTACACTTGGACTAACTAAACTACATGCTACACTTGGACTAACTAAACTACATGCTACACTTGGACTAACTAAACTACATGCTACACTTGGACTAACTAAACTACGGCTACACTTGGACTAACTAAACTACGGCTACACTTGGACTAACTAAACTACGGCTACACTTGGACTAACTAAACTACGGCTAACTTGGACTAACTAAACTACGGCTACACTTGGACTAACTAAACTACAGCTACACTTGGACTAACTAAACTACGGCTACACTTGGACTAACTAAACTACAGCTACACTTGGACTAACTAAACTACGGCTACACTTGGACTAACTAAACTACATGCTACACTTGGACTAACTAAACTACGGCTAACTTGGACTAACTAAATTACGGCTACACTTGGACTAACTAAACTACAGCTACACTTGGACTAACTAAACTACGGCTACACTTGGACTAACTAGTGACTAACTCAGAGAGAAGGCAGGCACATAAGTCAGGCATCTTCCACTTTCCAAGGCTCGTCTGGACTTATGACTTCTGTGAGGCATTTTGAAGTTTCAGACACCAGAGTATGAGGAGAATGCCACCCGGGGTGAGTCATGTCAGTCCCATGCAAGCCAAAGTACACGCAGTACTGCATCACACTGTAAACATACACTTCATGCAGCTGACTGAGCGCTAAAGGCTAACGTGTACTCACCGCATCTATAATCCACTAATTTTGTCAAAGTGAAGAGAAGATGCACGTAGTACATAGTATTCCAATTACTACACACAGTATAACTTAAGAAAACAATACATTGATTGTTTACCAGTCTGTCGCATCCGAGGCATTCAGTGTAGAGCAATGTAATGTTTCCCCGAGGGCTCCGCTGAGATGGGCCTTTGTGTGCAGGAATACGGAGAAGAAAGGCGGCACCACAACAGGCCAATTGTCTCAAGACTAGTCGTTGGTTACGTTTGGTGATTTCCAGTTTAAAGCGGGGGTGTCGTAGCTAAAAGGCAGCACGCGGAGTGTAAGAAAGGCAAAGAGTTGAGGAGACAATAGTTTTAGAGCTTCAGTTCCAGCTGATATTTATTTCCTTCCATGAAAAAGTTCTGTACACAAGGTTCTATCATCAATCTGACAGGCAGTGAATGGACACGATTTAGCTGGCATGAGTTCTCTCCCTTTCTCTGAGTCTCAAAAAAGGTGGTTCCTTTGTTTATGGCATGATTAGAGACAATACATGATCATTCTACACAGCATATTGCACAGGATGGATGAAAAATAAAGTTAATATATTTAAAAAGGCTTTGATATATATGTATAAAAAACAGTCCTGAACTGACCACCTCGAGTGTAAGTAAGGATGTGTAAAAGATAGTCGTTCTAGACAGTGCCTGTCCTTGAGAGTAACAACATACATAAACACACAATCTTTTGCTTTATGATACAGTCAAATATACAAAGATTGAGTATCATTTTTCCTCATTTTTTTCTGAAAAACACAACAACTAAGTAACCTGAATCCGAAGTACAAATGCTATTCACCATGCCATAAAGTTACTAAACAATTATTATCTAATAGTTAGCCAACAAGTAGAAAAGGTTATATATTCAAATACAATGAGAAACGCAGTACAAGTAGATGTTGCGGAACTCAAGTCAGCAATTTGAATAGCTTGATGTTGTCATCCTTGTTTGCTTTCTAAAAAGATAGCCTCTCCCATCCAGTGGCTGGTGGACGACTTTGACATCGGTCCATGAAAACATCAAGCGGTAAGTCCGATTTAAAGCTACAATCTCCTCCTTTGTTTTTGTAGGCAAGATATCAGAGAGAAATGTTGAGGAACGGAGCGGCGGCTCCAGAGAGCGACTGTTAAAAGCAATACTCCACAGGAACGGCCTCTGGCAATAATCAGTTCACGTGACGGCCACTGTAAACGTAGAAGGTAGTCTGACACAAAGACTGGTGCTGCCTTCATGTGCTGTTGGGGAAATCGGCATCACGTGTACACTGCATACCATAATGGTAAAGCCAAATCCACCATATCAATTGGGATACGTTTCAAATTCGACATCATGGACTCTTCCGAGTGATTGCTGGTGATGCTTCAAAAAATAGCCAAATGAGTGATCGATCCCACGTCAGCGAATGACCGCCACAGTGTACTACGGTCGTTCGGCTGGCTGGATGTGAGCGGGCAAGTCAACAAAAGAGCGAGCGTGAGCGTTCCGACAGCACGTGAAAGCAGCATGAAAACCAGCCATGAAGGTTTTAAAGTCAGGAAAGCCAACGCAGCGGAATGAGTAGGCGAGGCTACACACCCCCGTGGTTGACTCCTCCCTCTCCATATAGATTTGTACAAAAATACACTGAGAAAATAAATCAAACTGTTTCCTATCTTTTACGTGTCCAAAAGTGTGTCCATTGCAATATCAAAAAGAAATGAAAGTTGTGTGTTTTTCAAAGTCTAGCCCTTCGCCTGAGAAGAAAACATGACAGACTGACAAATAGCTGAGGAAAAACAAACCGGGACTGTTGAATGTTCGGCCCCGTATAGAAATACAAGATCCCGTACAAAATGTATAAAACAAAACAGTGGGTGAAGCCTTTGTCCAAAAATGATCAATTTGGTCCTGAAGAGTAAAGAACACAAGTATAAAGTTCAGCACTGATTTGTAGTTGCGTTTGAATCCTGAAGTTTGAAATATTAAAACAGCTGGTGATTATTTCAGCGTCCTTTTGTGGTAGAAAGTGAAACGAGGCTACCTATTTGTTGAAATAACCCTAATACTAGATTGGAACTGCTTTGGCAGTCTCACATCAAATGTTAGCACAAGATAGGAACAGAGTAGGCTATCATGCTTCACTTTTTTTCTTATTTTCTCTCTTTGTTTTTGTTTTTTTTTTTGTTGCATTTGAGAAAAATAAAAAAATAAAAAAACATCAACCCACCTCTTTTCATTTTAAAAAATCCCTCGGTGACACACCACGGTAAAAAATGATAGCAAGTCGTGTACCTTTAGTGGTGAAAGTCACTTGGCAAATCGGTAAAAAGCTGTGAGAAACGTCCCTTTAGAAATCAATCAGCAACAACATTGATTAAGTGAACGGCGGACCGCATAACGTGCAAATCAATCACAGTAAAGTTGTTCGGGTCAACCGGTTCGCCACCGAGCGGGTCCTCGACAGGAAACCCAACCGGTGTCACATTTCTTCCCTTCCCTCCCGCCTTGCACCCCTCCATGCCGGCCTGTGATTCAGCCCTCCGCGTCCGCACATCCCGAGCGAAGTTGCCCGTCAAAAGGCTCTTTTTCCACTTTAAAAGTTGAGCTTTCGAAGCACTCGCAGCCGAGAAGCGGCACCGGGCGCCAGTTCGAGTGGGTTCTTGCTTGTCTGCTAGTTCGGAGACAATGCAGGAAGTGGCCGCCCGCTCCTGTCCGGAACCCCGGGGGCTGTGTGTGGTTGTCGGCGTGCCCCGCTCCGTCGTCAGTACGTGAACACCAGGTTGGAAATGGTGGACTCCAGCCAGTCCCCGGAAATCATTTCGCTGACTTCAGGCGTGCAGTAGTCGGGGAACTCGAAGTGGGAGCCGCCGGAGCCGGACTCAAAGTTCAAATCCAAGTCCCTGTCCAGCACCGAGGAGCCGAAGCTCCCCAGCGACATGCTGTCAAAGTTGGGGCTCGGGTTCATGTCGAGCAAGTCGTCCTCGAACTCTTCGTCCTCGGAGGACGACGACGACGACGAGGAGGCGGAGCAGTGAGAGCCGGAGGGTGTCGGCGAGGAAGCCCGCCGACTGCTGTGCGTTTGCCCGCCGTGACGCTCCGAGGACCCGCCCAGGCTGCCGCTGCCGCCGCCCGGGGACTCGCCGCCCTCCTCCCTGCCGCTGGCCGTGTCCTCGTACAGGCTGAGCGGGTCGCTGGAGTCCGCCGAGCTGCTCAGCGTGGGGCTGGCCGGGACCGCGACCGAGGACGCGGGGCTGACGCTCAAGCCGCCCCCGTAGACGTGGTACACCCGCTTGGCCCTCCTTCCCTCCGGTACCTGCTTGGCTGTCGACTTGGACTTGTAGAGGGAGTTGTGGTGGTGCTCGGCCGGCTGCTCAGAGTTCAACGGTGGGGCTTTGGTGGCGCTGCTGCTGCCGAAAAGTGATTTATGGGCTTTGCTGCTGCTGCTGCTGCTGCTGCTGCTGCTGCTGCTGCTGCTGGGTGATTTGGATCCGTTCTTCCGCGAACATGACGACGACTTGGTGCTGGTGCTGTTCGGGTTAACTTTCTCCCCCTTCTCCCCGCCACTCCCCGGCTTGGAAGTGCTCGATTTCACCTTCTTCCTGGGCCGGTACTTGTAGTCGGGGTAGTCCGCCATGTGCTTGAGCCTCAGCCGCTCCGCCTCCCGGATGAAGGGGATCTTGTCGCTGTCTCTGAGGAGCTTCCATCGCTTCCCCAGCCGCTTGGAGATCTCGGCGTTGTGCATGTCCGGAGACTGCTCCATAATCTTCCTTCTCTCGATTTGGGACCACACCATGAAGGCGTTCATGGGTCTTTTAATGTGGCCGCTTGGAGTTTTGCACCACGCCGGGTTGTCTCCAAGCTTGTCCCCGGCCGTCGAGGAGGCTGTGGATCCCGGGGAGAGAGGCGAGGCGGCTGGGTCCAAATCCATGCACGCCCCGGAGCTCGAATCCCCGCCGAAGAAGGAGGAAAGCGCCTCGGCTGTGCTCTCGGTGTGGCTCATCTTCTGCACCATGCTGCCTCTCTTCTCCCAAACTCAGCTTTTTGTCCCCTCCGAGTGGGAGTTGACTTCAAATGAACAAATGTCACTCCCGTGATGTTTGGAATCGAGTGTTCAAATGCTCAGTCCAGTGTGGCCATCAAACAACACCAAGTGTAACTCCCAGTCTTTTGAGTGTCTGATCAATGAGTCTCCTCCTCCGGCGTGGCACAAATCAATAAGGCGGCGCACACAGTCTGATGCCGGCTGCAGCCCGAGTGGCCGCCGCTACAAAAGGCTAGACGTGCTTTTCTCTGCATCGGCCCGAGTCCCCTCTCCTAGAGACAAAAGCCATGCGTGCTGAGGGCGGAAATGGGGGAAAGGGAGCCTAGAGTGAACGACACAGTCCTCCCTCCATCCGTGGACTTGTAGCGGAGTTTCAAGCAGCCCTCCGGTCCCGTCTACCTTTGCATGCATTTATCCCTTCCACGGATACAGCGGTGATAAAAAATAAGCCAATGGGAGGCTGTCGCTAGCCTGCTTCGGCGCCAAGGCAACGCCCACCTCGACGCCGATTGGTCCAAAATAGAATCTAATAATAATCAGCGCGTGCAATGAGGAGCCTCGTGTCTGACCTCATTCCAGAATACAACAAGAAACTTCCATTTTTTTAAGAGAGACGCTGGCTTATGTTAACACCGCCCCCCTCTTCCCCTGCCGGCAGGACCATGTGTATGCTATTAACATACTCCATGTACTCCTGCATATACTCCAAATACTACATATTCATATACATACTCCCAAGTATATTTTTGACAACACTTTGTAGCAGTCTTTGTAAATGTCAATTCAAGAAATATGCACCTTGATATATTCATCTTTTTAATTTCTCCACATATAAAACACATAATGGGTAGATTCTGGAGCACGTGTCTCAACTTGAAAAACATTTCAAATACGTTCAAAAGAAGAAAATGCAATAGTAATTCTAATAGAAATACAATCATCTGTCCACATTATCCACATGTGAGGAAGGAGCGTTAAACAACGCTGAGCAACCGCAGCTGAGCCTCATAGAGTAGAATAATGTCTCTCTCCTCAGATGCTTGGCTCATTCCAGGAGTCTCTCTCTCTTTCTCTCCGGTTGGGCGCTCTTTTGCAGAACCCGGCAGAGGAGAGGAGAGGAGAGGAGAGGAGAAGGGAGTATAATGTGTGCATATCTGGATCCTCACCAATCAGCCATGTAAAACGACACGAACAACAGGGCGACGTGGAAGCCTCGTTATTGAGCACCAGGAATAAACATGCACACTTTACTACACAACAATGACAACATTTCCACACATATTTTCACGGTTTCACAATTGACTTGAAAAGGTGTTGCTGTGCCATCATTTGGTCCTGCCAAATGACGGCGACACTGAGAAAGGAAATCAAACAAACCTCTTTTGCAAGTAGCTACTGAAGGAGCCAAACGGGAGAGAAAGAGCAGGCACTCATTATACCGCTGACTGCCGCTAGATGGCGTCGCAGAGCCGGACAGGACTCCTCTAAGCTGCGGTGCACAGAAGTTGGACAGGCAACACAGTAGAGCCAGCATCTGGCATCCAGCATCTGGCATCCAGCATCCGGCATCCAGCATCTGGCATCCGGCATCCAGCATCCAGCATCCAGAGGAGTTACCAGGGGTGAATTACATAATGCCTGTGAGCGGACTTGAACATGTAAAGGAGGATGATCTTGCATTGGGATGAAGTGGATCTATTTGTGTTCCTATTGTTTTGGCCCATTCCCATCTTGGGACTCTGTGATCCGAGTGAAGGATCTAGTAACAATGCATCTATTGTAGATGTCTCACCACCAACATATGAACAATCTGTCACGAGGCCATCCCATCTTCTGCCTCTTAATGGAAGGCAGAGGTGACTTCCGCCAGCGGTGGGAAATTAGTATGGAAGTGTAGTCGCCAGAGTTACTGGATGCATTTCAGTGGTTACAATTATACTCAATATGGCCTCATATCTGCAGTGCATCCAAGTAAAGCAACGGGTAATTGGGCCCCAATTTGTGTGTTCATGGAGCAGAACAGCGTCGGAAATGCCAATGCTAACTCATAAGCTCCTAAATGCCGTTTTAATAGGAGACTGTAGGAAAGTGTAATAGCAGGTAAACACGCTTGGTGGAAGTACCTTGCTGGAGTGCTGCCACGTATGGCATCCTTGGCAAGCAGGGAAAGGGATGGAACACAAACACTGCAGGCCACTGACTGGTCCACGGCCGATAAAGATGGCGTACGGCGTGCAGGCCCACAGCGTCTTGTTTATCGGCCTGAAATACAATTAGAGGCAAAACCCAGGTAATATGGAAAAAAACAAAAACTCATCATTGTCTCTTACTATATGTAACTTTTTTTCGCCTATTTACAAAATGAAAAAGCAGCCTACATAAAAAAAAGATCAAATTGCCCCCCCCCCCCTTCTTGGCATCCTTTGATTTTACTATGCGGACCTCTGTGGAAAGAGTTTGGACACCACTGGTCTAAAGACTGTGGTGACATGTTTTGTTTGTAATCACTGTGACAATATATCAATATAGGAATCTAACAAGGTAACACCAAAAATAAGCATAAGCCTACTACACACGGGAAAAGTATCCTTGATTTTGGGAACACATTGTACCTCAGCTTGAATTAACATCCTATTCAAAACCACAAGCAGCTCTTATCCATTCTATTCTATTCTATTCTATTCTATTCTATTCTATTCTATTCTATTCTATTCTATTCTATTCTATTCTATTCTATTCTATTCTATTCTATTCTATTCTACAGCTGAAAGCTATAGCAGACATTTATACTTTTGGCTTCATCGTTACTTTGTGAGCATGTCTTCTTTCTCCCGCTGTGTACACATTAGTATGCTGGGCACGCACACACACACACACACACACACACACATGCACACACACACACACGGACACACACACACGCACACACACTCAGGCTGAAAGGATAAGTGCTGCTTTCAAACTTTGGTCTTGCTTTCTCTCCGTCTCTCTTTTACTGCCATTGTTCTACGGCGGTGCAGCTGCCACGCGAGTCGGCGTGGGTCGCGTGCCAAGTCTAATCTCAACAGGTGTTCTTTTGGAAACCTCCCACTGCCCCCCCAACAACCCTTCGCCACCCCTCCCTTCTTCTTTGTCATCCCTCTTACCGGTCACGGCCCCCCCTGCCCCCATGCTCTGGTTGTCTTCTCACTTTCTCTCACATTTCGCTCCTGACTTCCCCCAAACTTTGGTGTTTATGCTTCACAGCCACCATTGAACAAGATGAACCTGAAAAGAGCTTCCAGACGGTTAGGAGCTATTGTAACGCTAACCTAAAGCTAGCTACAGCTAGCTAAAGCTGAACTGCTTGTCGTAGTGGAGAGAAAGGAGAGACGGGACAGGATTATCCTAAATGATTTGTCCAGCGTCCTCCTGAGTCCCCCCCCCTCCCCCCAGCACCACTTCATGTGTTTCATCTTGGACAGCCAATCACGGAGACGCCTGTCTTCCTCGACTTGGGAGGTACGCCGTTGTCTTCGATACCAAGGTAGTAGAGTTCCGTGGGGTGCAGGATGCTGCGGCCACCCAAACTTAGCTGAAGGATCGTCATGTCGACTATCGAATGCCAGTCTCTTCAAGTCAGCCTCGAAGTGAAGTTTCATGCAGCAGACGTGCACGAAACGGAGACGCATCTTGGGACGTAGTTCAAAATGAACTCGCCCATCAGGGGATTTCAGTCATCAGTCTAGTGGTTAGCGCCCTGGGATTGGCTGGCAACCAGTCCAGGGTGGACCCCGCCTCTCGCCCAAAGTCAGCTGGGATAGGCTCCAGCACCCCCACCCTAGTGAGGATAGGCCTTTCTCTTCCAGTCTGGCTGTGCTGCAGGGTCACAGACATGCTGTGGAAAAACCTGGGAACCCTGACCTTAACCCCATCATACAATCATCATATATGGTATCAAATCAAAAGGTTTTTCCAGATGAGCGCAATCTGTCATGGCGGCACAGGAAGCACAATACTTTAGCAGTGCTACTCTACCGTTTCTTTTGTCATCTACTATTTATTGATCAATTTGTAACTAAAGTTTAGCAGGTGGCGCTAAAGTGTTGGTGTTGCAGTGACTTGTGCTAATGTTAGCAACGTACAACAACAAAGTAGCTTCTATAATCTGACAGAGGAAAGGGGGGGGGATAACAGAAAAAACTGGAGAACCATCGCTGTAGTCAAACCTCAACTTGCTGAGTTTCTCTTCTTTAATTGGCAGGAGTGCTGGCAGGAACAATGCTGCCAAAAAGCCCTCCTGCCCCCCCCCCATTTTCCTCTCAAGAATCCCATCCGAGGTGGTCTGTTATTTAGAGCAGGGGCACCATATGGTCATCCACCCACTCACGCCATACAGCCAGCTTTCATGAAAACTTATATTAATATTAACAGTGTGAACTGAGTCTGGTTGAACTTTATCATAACCCTTATTGCAAAACTATGGAATCAATTCCATATGGAAGTTCTGCCAATACAGTTGGAGGCCTCGTGATATGATATATGAATGCTTCCATTTGCTCCGATGATCCGATGATCAACTAATAAAGGCTATTATTTTAGACACTGATTTAGCCGAGGTATATATATATTTCATATATATTTTATGTGGATACTATACCTAGGAGAGGAAGTCCACAGGCGGCATGGAGAGGTCCGAGCCAAGATTCAAACCCGGCGCCACCTGGCTGTGAGGCAGAGCACCAACAAAGGCAACCCCGCAAACAAGAAAATAGGCTGTCCATTGTATAATGCTGCAATGCTAACCACGCTAGCAACACGAGCCAGTCATTGAAGGTAGATGACACAATGTAGTCTGCATGGCAACAAGGCCTGTACACGGCATACAGTACTACAGTACTACATACAGCGTACTACTCTTTCATTGAGTCCATTTCGCGAGTCCCCAACGTCAGCGCTCACAACGCAGACCTTTACGACCCTTAGCGGACAGATGGCTGCTTACTGTATGGAGGAAATCTATTTATTCAGTCGTGTTTCTAAAGCCGTGTTTGAACAGGTGTTGGCAGCACAGATGCAGACAATGATAGACGTAAATACACACGCAAGAACACACACTCGGCCGACACGTCTTATCTTATCCAGAAAGAGCAGCTGCAAAGTATGAGCCGAGCTGAGCTGTTAATGATTGGTACTGGTGTGTGTGTGTGTGTGTGTGCGTGTGTGTGTGTGTGTGTGTGTGTGTGTGTGTGTGTGCATGTGCGTGTGTGTAATCTCACCTCTTTGCCAACTGACAAGAGCTCATTATTAGTGGCCAGCTTTGATTTGTGAAGTTCAACTAGTTCCATTTGAACATCTGCTGCAAGGTTTTTCTGTAACGTGTACCAACATAAGATCCCACATGAACTTTAATGATGGAAGTACTATATAAACCATACATTTCACTAAGAAATGATAAAGTAATAATAATCATATTTGCCATGTTTTTTTCAAGTTCAAGCATTCACGCTGAATATTATATATATATTTATATATGAAAATGAATATTAGAGTTTGTGTCATTGACACTTGAATGACATGGCATGAATGACCTTGGCGCTCCAAGGGTCATTGTGTGGGAGCTGCTCTCCACAGACCAAGATGTGTGCATATGCATTTGCACATCTCTGTGTGTGCAGGTGTGCCATGTGTCAATTTGCATGTGTGTGCATGTTCACAAGAATGTGTGTATGCATGTGTGTGTGTGTGTGTGTGTGTGTGTGTGAGCGATTGTCCATTCAGAGGTGTCCACTTGCCAGCAGGATGTGACAGAAAGCAGAAATCACAGACGTGGTGTCACCTCGTCACCTCCAACCTTTACTCTGGGTGTGTGTGTGCTGGGTGGGTGTCAGTCATACCTCTCTGGAGGTTTCAGTCCTCACCCCAAAAACTGCATGGATGACATGATGAAGGGTCCCAGGAGTGATGTTCAGGTGATGCGGTGGCAGGTTCTCACCGTTGCTTCCTTTAGGGAACGGATGGCTCACATCATGGTTTTGGTATAGTTGAGGTCTGTAAGGAGAGTTGATGGTGCAGTACCAGTACCAGTACCAGTACCAGTACCAGTACCAGTACCAGTACCAGGGTGATAGGGAGAGCAGGTGATAAAAGGTGTGCTAAGACAAAAGGATGAAAGTCATACATAGTATATCGATTTAACAATATGTAGATTATTGTAATACTGTATACTTGGCAGTGGTGTACAACTGCATTTATCAAGCTGAGTGGCGTTAGTTCAAATTGTATTTCACCCCTCCGCTGTCCCATCATATCAGAAACACACTCTGTCCAGCAAAGCCACTTTCTCACCAATTACCGACCACCGTGTCCTCTTCACACCTGACAGCGAGAAGATGAGCTGGACAAGCTGCTGGTGAGGAACACCATAAGGAGGGACAGTGGATGAGACAGATGATGTCAGTGGGGGAGGTTTTAGAAAGCCTCGCCACGTCTACGTACGTTTCCATAGACTTCATCAGGTGGTTGACACGACGTCAGCTCAGTGATGCTTCTTATCTCACTCTTGGTTGGCAACAATTTGCTTTGGCTGAAAGGTTAACAATGTTGCTGGTGATGGATGGACCCCTGGTTTGATTTCCATAATCATCATAGCAACATACTGGAGTAGGGGAGTCAGTGATGGCAACAGCAAACAAAACAGTGACATCAGTGAGGATTAATGCCATCCGCCCAATCACCCACCCAATCCACCCACCCACCCATCCATCCATGCATCCACCCAATCACCCACCCAATCCATCCACCCAATCACCCACCCGATCCATCCACCCAATCACCCACCCAATCCACCCACCCACCCATCCATCCATGCATCCACCCAATCACCCACCCAATCCATCCACCCAATCACCCACCCAATCCATCCACCCAATCACCCACCCAATCCATCAACCCACCCAATCCATCCATCCATGCATCCACCCAATCACCCACCCACCCATCCATGCACCCACCCCTCCATCCATTTTCTACCACAGGGTGGAGCCTATCCCAGCTGTCTTGGGGGAGAGGCGGGGTCCACCCTGGACTGGTGGCCAGCCAATCCCAGGGCACATATAGACAAACAACCATTCACACTCACATTCATACCTATGGACAATTTGGAGTGGCCATGTTTTAGGAATGGGGGGGGGGGGGGGGGAGTACCCAGACAAAACCCACGCATGCATGGGGAGGACATGCAAACTCCACACAGAGATGGCCGAGGGTGGAATCAAACATGGGTCTCCTACCTGTGTCTCCTAGCCCTAACCACTCGTCCACCGTGTGGTCCTAAACGCCATCCAGAGTGCTAAATAGAGAAGCGGGAGGATGGTGATGCCTTATTTCAATCCTTCCATCCCTACTGGATGCTTGACAAGCAAGGGAAAGGAGGGTCTTGCTACCAAGGAAAGGAAAGGCAGCCATGATTGTAGTCCTGAGAGATCACATGGGCCTTGAAATCTTCTGAGAGAATGAGATCATAATAATATACGTATATGCATTATAATAAAATATATGCAGCACGACAGTGTGTGTGTTTGTGGTGTGCACGTCTGCATTTCATGTGATGACTCCAACTTACACCCGCTTGGCCCCCCCCAAAAACAACATTTGTTGGGACAAAAGACTGCAGTGCCAGTTATTGATAGCTGATTGATGGCCTCAGTTGATTTGCTAAATCATAACCATGTAGGCAGCCAGAAAGCAACATGCACACACACACACACTCACACACACTCACACACACTCACACACACTCACACACGCTCACACACACACACACCCTCACACACACTCACACACGCTCACACACACTCACACACACTCACACACACACTCACACACACTCACACACACTCACACACACACACACACACACACTCACGCACACACTCACACACTCACACACACTCACACACACACACACACACACACACACACACGCACACACACACACTCGGTGCCAGTCTGCCAGCCGAGTTAGCAACAGTGTGCGTTTGACTCTCTCACCAGCGGCTCTGCAGTGCGGCAGGCTGGGGAGGCAGACACACACTCTCACACACACATTTTTCTTCACTCCCATCCCATATTTTTTGGAAGGGAAGCAACGAGGAGCGACCGAACGCCTCGCAATTTTTCTGTGTTTTACTCGAAGTCTGCTGCTAAGCGGTCTCGCCAGCGCATACGGAATGGACGCCATTCAACCTGCCAAGCAAAACGTGAAAAAAGAAAGCAAAAGTGGGAAGACGGAAGAGGGAATTTGGACGGATGTGCTGGATTATTGGAAGCAACGGAATATGGAGTTTTCCCGGTGTCATATTTTGGATGAGTGAGATGTGCCAGCGGTTTCTCTCTGCTTTGCTTGGCCAAGATTCTGGCAGAACGCGACCCCACCGGGCTTTGGCTGCGGCCGCTTGCTGCCGTGTGTCCTGCTGCTGATAAAAGCCATGGAAATCTCCCGCCCTCATCCCAGGATGGAGACGCAATCGGGCCCTGTGCAATATAAAAGCAATGTCAATGAAAGGCGCTTCGGCAGGTTCCAGCTAGGAAGCTTGTCCAGCCAGAGGAACCCGGCCCGGAGAAATTGCAGCCCCGGTGGGGGGAGAGCAGAGTGGAGGGATTGTGGGGAGGGAGAGGGGAGCTTCCAGACGGGATGACCTACATTCAGCTCTGTCTGGAGTCTGAGGAGAGAGGGAGGGGGTGGGGAGCGGGGGGTAGAAGAAAGAAGAAGGATGAGACAGCAGGAAGGTGCGATGATGGTACACCGTGGAAAAGATCCCAAAGGAGATGAAACGTAATCGGACATCCCAGTGCACCTTGTCCCTGCTTTCTGATTCGCCAGCGCTAACCAGGAATGCCGACGTGCGTTTCATCACGTTTCCAAGCGTGCCGCTTCAGCTGCCGCTCTAGCTCTCTGTTTGATTTTTTATCTTCATCCAATATGACTTCCACTCCCCCCTTGGTCCGTCTGCCCCCCATCCTTCCACGCTTATCCCGGCACTGCAACCCCTCCTCACCCACATCTACGTCTCTGCGCCTCCTCCTCCTCCATGGCCGTTTATCTCGCTCTCGGTAGCGCTAAGAGTATTTTGATGGTGGATTACTTTGTCTGGCTCCATGCTGCTATCCGGGACGGTGGAAGGGAAGAACCGCAAGCGGCATCTCCATCTTTATCTCCGACTGGTTAGCTTAGCTCCGTGTTGATCTGTCAGACGGAAGGACGTCCGTGTGAAAGCGTCCGGTTACAGGAGAACTTCTGTACATTTAGGGGGGCTTTTCCAGGTTTCATGACCACCTCTGACTTTGTTTCGCTGACTTTGCAAATAGCCTGACTTCCACGCTGGTTTGGGTTCACGCTGCCTTCTCGCCTTTTTCTCCGCCTCGGCGCCACTTCATCATTTCACCCCCCCGTGCACGTCAGTCCTCGGGAATGAGCGTTGAGGACATGAGAGTGGATTGCGGCTGAAGAGGAGGAAATGACACGGCTAATGGAAGAGGACACATGGCCACCTGACAGGGAAAATCCCGAGCGAGAGCAAATGAATAATTCAGGAGACAAAATGACGCCGATTTCCCTTCTTGAATGAGAGTCATCAAAAGTCGATGTTTGTCTTTCCGGTCGCCGTCATGTTGGATTGCTAGCAGCGTTTGGAGTTTGGAGCCTTTTCTGTTTTTGATTTTAAGCACAGCAAAGTATTGATGATGTCATCATGTTGGCTTTTTTACTCGCTAGTCAATGCAACATTTCTGAAGGAATAGTTCTTGAATATTAAATATATATATTTGGAACTGAAGGTGAATACGTGTTGACATGTTGAGGCGTACTTGCACCACGACCATTTCCTTCTGGGCGTAGTCGCATAATCACATGTTGTTGGCCTGTCTTGAGCTGGGCTGTCAGCAGTGTGGTTTGGAACCCTCTGCTAGCTGCATGGCGTGGGTATGTTCGATGCCCGTCTTCACGTATGAGAATGTCCAATACGCCAATACATCTGGAGATGCTCACTGGCATGGACGGCCTTGGCAACCTTTTCCACTGGAAGCTTTAACAAAACACAGCTAAACTAATTGGTAAATAATACTCTTCCGTTGCATTCATAGTACGTGTAGAACCATCGTTCAACTGCACGCTCTCCCTTTTGTATGCTCCTACACGCTTACTATTCAATGGGTTACTTACATCAGCCCAATAAACACTTGAAATCCTTCCATTATCCTTCCGCCATGCATGCTCATGCCATAGCGCCACCTCTACCAACAGACAACCGATGTGCTATACGGTACGCTGGGGTCAATCCGATATGATGGGTCATCCATGATCTGTATTCTTATTAAAACCATCAGTAGAACAAGTTGCGTTGCCAGCATAGTTCCATTCCATTGTGTCGGTTCTTGCCGTCTAGTTGCCCTGTTTGTCCACTCCGGCCGGAGTGCAAGTCCCGACTAACTCGAACTCCATGCTCGGCGACCCTGGCAGAGACTTGCTTGTCGTTGTTGACAGCCTTGTTTAGGCCACTCTGCTCTTTCTATATCAGCATAATAAGCTTGACCTTTATACAAACATGCATCCAATGAACCACTATCACCCCCCCCCCACGCACACCATCCTCGCAGACCGTCTCCTTCCCACATAATATGACAGCTCCATTATTTTCAAATGGCAACTGCACAGAACATCCCGGCTTTAAGCAGGCGCTCGTTTTGCCGTCTTTCTATAGGTTGGCATTCTTGGACGCGCAGGCTTTTAACTCATGTTGGAAGAAGCATTGGGGATATAAATAAATACAAATAGAGGAACCTTACAGAGTGCTACCATTTAGCTTCTTCCAGTTTGGTTCATGGCAGACCTTCCCAGCAGCCCATTACATAAATGATGTGAAGATTCTCCGTTGGACTTTGTAATAGACGGGAAAAGCTTTCTGGTCTTCACCTTTTCAAGTAAATACCTTCTGTTTGTGGCAGTGGAAGTGGGCTGTGCTGGCGATGCTGCTTGTTCTCCTTCATTTCTCACATTACTTCAGGCTTCATGTGTAGAAGAGCTACTTTTACTACATTTTCTTATTGATCTTGTGTAGTCAAAGGATTCCAAACGCTAAGAGGAGGAAGTCATATGATAAAATAGCAGACAAAAATAGAAACCCTTTATTGACCAAATACGGGACCAAAGCCTAAGTTGAGGCTGCCCCGAGCGTCTCCTCTCAACTTCGAGGGCAAACGCCGCCTAGCGTCTGAGTTCACTGAAAGGGTTTAATGGTGGCCAATCAAAGCCTTGATTGGACACCGTCCAAGGCACGTGTGTCGCCAGAGGGCCCCAGCGCTGCAGGTTGTTTTCCCTCCAAGCAGGTTCATTGACAGCTCCTTCCCTCAAACCAGAGGAGGTTCATCCTCAAATTTCCTGCTTTAGTGACGGATGGAAAGAAAACCTGGAGTGTCTCGGCCCCCCAGGACAGGAGTTTGACACCCGTGACCTGGAGCCTGTGTTTCTCATGCTAATCGGACAACATGACTATGAGACGATGAGACTATGAGGTGCTTTTCACAGCAGAATGAGCCAACGCTGAATGAATGAAAAAGATGGAGGATGATACACTGGATGAATCCAAGGTCACCACAAGGTGATCAGACCTTACAAGATGAATCACAGCTTTTGCTGGAAACGGATAGGAGGAACTTCAGCTACTTCATATGCTAATAAAAACCAAGAGCGCAAATGTTTTTCAATTAATGAAAAAAAATAGCTAGGAGACTCCAGTTCAATTCCACCGTCGGCCATCTCTGTGTGGAGTTTGCATGTTCTCCCTGTGCATGCATTCCAAAAACATCTATACTTTGCAGCTCATGAGTTATGCTGCTATGAACTGTTGCTAACATCTTCTACATGAAGGTCGGCTTTATGTGTTTAACAAAGTTCAATTCCCAATCCGGGGCCGTTTGTGCTGCGATGAAGATAAACCCTGTTCATATTTTCGATCATCTCACTCCTGTTATGTCTTCCTGCATTTCTTCCAACATTCATACATGTTTAAACCTTTCCAATAAAAGTTGTTTCATACATTTTTCGACTTCATATTTGTCCAATTATGTTGGCGTAACGCATGAAGATTCCGTGGGAAAGAGGTGAATTCTGACTGTGTGGGGGTCGCTTTGGCACTTCGCTGCCGTGGGAAGTGACGTCCGACAAACTAAGGGGGCACTGATCAGAAAGTATTTAGGGAACAACATTTTCAACCAGAATTTCCACCATCTGCTCCATCCTGCTCATTTTGTTCCTGCCTTTTACTCCAAAGTAAAAGTAGCATGCATCTCCGATGGTTATTAGCATTCATCTTTTAATCCAACGTCCAAATTCATGCAGCCAATGAAGTGCGAGGAGATGACTCCCAACCCAGCAGGTCGCCAGGCACAACCAAGCATATGAAGTTGTGATGGTCTTTATTAAATATAATTAGCAACTACTCTCAGCGATAGATTAGCATAACGCTCATTATATGTCTGCTAATTTGTGCGATTGAAATGTGAAAGCGTACATTTATCAAAGATGTTTGATCTTTGGGCTGAAGACAGCTCCTAATTAAATAGTCCCTGCATTCTTCTCAGCAATGCTCCATCAGGATTGATCAGCATCTTGTCCAGGGAACGTTGTCTTCATTGGCTAAAAGGAGAAGCAGGTTTCAGGTTGCAGTCAGGTCTAACCTGCTTCCAACCAGCGCCCAAACTCAGTATGCTTCGTCAACAGAACAGTCATATGAAAAATGGCAACATGTGAATGTGCACACAAAAACACCCCCCCCCCCCCCCACCCCCCCTTCCAGTGATGAGTGTGCACTTTGAGACCAGCTCGGCATGTAAATGATGTGTTTGTTCAGTTTAACAGATGTAACTGCTGCCTCGACGCTCCTGGAGCAGGAATATCCTAGACTGCTAGGAAACACGGCACAACTTGTGTTTTATCCACGGAATGACGGCTTCGCATAGTAGCAATACAACATATGTTACTACAACATAGTAACATAGTAACATAGTAACTTAGTAACATAGTAACATAGTAACTTAGTAACTTAGTAACATAGTAACATAGTAACATAGTAACTTAGTAACATAGTAACATAGTAACTTAGTAACATAGTAACATAGTAAATTAGTAACATAGTAACTTAGTAACATAGTAACATAGTAACTTAGTAACATAGTAACTTAGTAACATAGTAACATAGTAACTTAGTAACATAGTAACATAGTAACATATTAACATAGTAACTTAGTAACATAGTAACTTAGTAACATAGTAACATAGTAACTTAGTAACATAGTAACATAGTAACATAGTAACTTAGTAACTTAGTAACATAGTAACATAGTAACATAGTAACTTAGTAACATAGTAACTTAGTAACATAGTAACATAGTAACTTAGTAACATAGTAACATAGTAACATAGTAACTTAGTAACTTAGTAACATAGTAACATGGTAACATAGTACCTTCAGTGAGTCGTACATGCTGCCAGCTCTTGTGTACACTGCATTAGTATGTACTAGTATGCATGCATGCATGTATTAGTAACGCAGCAGGAGTCTCCATTGTGCTTAAGTTTTTATGAAATTTCATGCAGAATTACTGTGAGAAAACAATATTTGCTATGATAGACAACTGCACACGTACGGACAGTATGGACGTGTGCTGCTGGGTTAGCATGAAAGCTTATCTTCTCAGGCATGTGTCGGCCTGGAAATATGCTGTAAACCCAGCAGGCCCGTATCCCGGTTCTCCTGTCTCGTTAACGGAATGAGTTTGAAGGGGGCGACACAATGACAGCATGTCCTGAGGCCGCTGTCAGAGACGGAGCCCACCTTAAGCCAAATGTGCTTTAATGATATGGAAGTTGACTGGAGGATGCAGATGGAGGGCGAGCATGCCAACTGCATGTTCCTGTCCGTGTAAACGCAGCATATGGACGTGTGGTGTGACACATCTTCATTGTCCTCCAGTCTTAACTGGGTCTTAGCAAGTTATGACGATTCCATGCGTCCTTCCACTTTAGGGACGCGTGTTCAGCTTCAGTACAAGCGAGGTTCCATGAAGGCCAGATTGGATGAGTTTGCTGTGGAAGAATGAGAGAACGTGGAGCTGAATATCATCTAAGATCTACAACATAGTCATGTTGTGGAAGGAAATGGTACGGTGGAATTGGTTCAGCCGAGCTAGTGGGACCGACTCCACACGACTGTATGGAAACGTCCTGGTCCGGTGTCCCGATACTTTTTCAATATGGCCCACGTTGTATGAGGAATTGACTATTTAAAACCCTGCTGACACATACAGTACATGTACAGTACATATACAGTACTTGTACAGTACATGTACATTTGCCTGACCGTGTAGTATGTATGTAGTATAGTATGTCCTTATAGGAAACACACCGCATGCTTCACTAAGTTCAAGTTTGCAGACACAATGTGACTTGTTCTTTCTCACATGCACACAACAAGCGCATCGATACATTCAGTGCACACTGTCCGTCATGACACACGCGCACGCACACACACACACACACACACACACACACACACACACCTCTTCCAGACAGTCCCATATGGACTCATTAGGGGCCAGTCTATGGCCACCTGTGCACTGAACAGCCCAACGGACCAGCTTTGACGCTGACAACGGATGGGAGCTGTGGGGAATATGTTCGCACACACACACACACACACACACACACACACACACTCACAGGTGCAGCCCATCCTGCATACATATGGACGCACATAAGCTTGTGTACATATGTAGAAATGCAATTGAAGACGGCTTATGGACGTTGTGCCATTGCTGAAGGCAAACTTGAACTCTTGAAATACTTTGTGTGCCGGTGTGTATGCGTGTACATAAAGATATATATGTATATATACATATATTTATGAAAAATGTCATCACACGGGATCTCACAACACCCCGATTTGGGGACAAATTGTGATTGGGAGTTTTCCATCGTTAAGAGGATTACAGTCAGTGTCCCTCAGGTCTGCAGCTCCTTGCCTGACAGTCTAAAGATTGACATCTTCTTAATTAGTTCCCTAAATGTATCTGCATGAGTTTGCCACTTGCATTTCATTGTGATGACTGAGATGAAATGAACAAATGAAGCGGAACAAATGAGCTGCAATTAGTAGGGGACACCGTCAGTGATGCAGCCTTTGGAGGCGTCCATACACGGGAACGCCAACTGGAAAAAGATGTCTCCACCCTTCATTCTCAGTAAAATGTGGGAATACCAGGAATACAATCCCTTTACGTTTCATGTCTACATTCACCACGAAATGCATCTCATGGCCCACATGAAGCACGTCTACAACCAGGCTCCTCATATGTTCCTCATACAACCAACTTAACTCCATATTAGCAAGCGCTAGGTGACGGAGGAGAGGAAAAACGCCCTCTGGAGAAGAGACCTCGAAGGGAACCCAGGCTCTGGCGGCACCGTCTGTCCCGACCACTGGATTGTGATTGGGTTAGGGGATTGGCTGGCCACCAGTCCAGGGTGTGAAGATAATGGATGACGACAGCGACGTAAAGTGTCTCGTAGAGGAGATGGATGCTTTCATACGCCACGGCGGTCGACTACGGCCGCTCCTTCCCTGCCGTTTTGCATTGCGTCCTCCGTCTGCGTGTGGTCCTCATATGCCACCCAAGCCTAATAAAAGCATAACCTTTACAGCGCTCACATCCTAATGACTCCAGATATGAAGGGAGGTGAAAGATCTCCTTTTCTCATTTCCAACTTTTTCAATTCTTTTACCGCAGCTTTCTTCATGTTTACCTCTCGGCCTTGACCCCCCCCCCCCCCCCCACTCCCCAGGCTGCCCGTTGTCTGTGAACTTTGCTTGACCCTCTCCCGTTAATCTGCCGTGCTCTGAAGAAGCTGCCGCCAAAATGTGACGCCGCGGGAGCTAAGAGCTAAAGTAGCAGGGAGCGTAGGGAATCGGAGACGGGCGTTGATGGCGTGATGAATGCCAGGCTCATGAGAGATACCGACTCACGGCTCTGCTGTCGCTCAGCTCCTCTCCAGGTGACGGAGACCCAACCTTTCCTTTTCCAAGTGTAGAATTAAATCCGCCTTCTTCAGTTCTGCTAGTCACATGAAAAACATTTTAGATCCAAACCGACATGTAGTTGGTGATGGTACCGAGGAAGGGACTGGGATCCACTGGATGTTTACATGGACCATCTTTTCCAAAATGAGCCAACAGACTACGCAATTCACAAAGTTAGCACTGTCATGCATGCATATCAATATTTATCCAACCATCTATCCATCCATCCAACCATCTATCCATCCATCCAACCATCCAACCATCTATCCATCCATCCAACCATCTATCCATCCAGCTATCCATCTATCCATCCATCCATCCAACCATCTATCCATCCATCCAACCATCTATCCATGCATGTATCATCTATCCATCCATCCAACCATCTATCCATCCAGCTATCCATCTATCCATCCATCCATCCAACCATCTATCCATCCATCCAACCATCTATCCATGCATGTATCCATCTATCCATTCATCCAACCATCTATCCATCCAACCATCCAACCATCTATCCATCCATCCAACCATCTATCCATCCATCCAACCATCTATCCATCCAGCTATCCATCTATCCATCCATCCATCCAACCATCTATCCATCCATCCAACCATCTATCCATGCATGTATCCATCTATCCATTCATCCAACCATCTATCCATCCATCTATCCAACCATCTATCCATCCATCCAACCATCAATCCATCCATCCAACCATCTATGCATCCATCCAACCATCTATCCATCCATCCAACCATCTATCCATCCATCCAACCATCTATCCATCCATGTATCCATCTATCCATCCATCCAACCATCTATCCATCCATGTATCCATCTATCCATTCATCTAGCCATCTATCCATCCATCTATCCATCCATCCAACCATCTATCCATCCATGTATCCATATATCCATTCATCTAGCCATCTATCCATCCATCTATCCATCCATCCAACCATCCAACCATCTATCCATCCATCCATCCATCCATCCATAATAACCCTATGTAACTTCAAAATGAACTTGGACAGGCTTAAATTGTGTATATCAGCAAGGTGTGTGCATGTATGTACGGTATATGTACAGTATGTACCTGTGTCATGTCCTGGCACATTGCCAGTGACTCATTAACATCCTCCTTCCGCACACACACACACACACACACACACACACGCACACCACTTGCCAACATGAAACACACATCAAAATACACACACACACAAGCTCCACTAAAGAGCATGCACATTGTTTCGCGTGCGTGTACGTGCATGTGCACGTGCACGTGCATATGCGTGCACTATCCCATTCAATTTCACACATGTCAAGGGAGACTTCCCACCAGGCAGTCGTATTAAACCAGCTGATTATTTATGCAAGGGGAGAGATTGCCAGACCCCGATTTGCCTCATAAAATGTTAATATATTCATTGGGAAATTGGAGCCTTTTAATCTGCCCACCACAAGAAAACCTCCATGTGGTACACTGTTATGGAGTATTACTTTACAGTATTCTATCCTAGCCAAATACAGTATTATTTTAGAGTATTATCTCCTAGCCAAATACAGTATTATTTTACAGTATTATCTCCTAGCCAAATACAGTATTATTTTACAGTATTATCTCCTAGCCAAATACAGTATTATTTTAGAGTATTATCTCCTAGCCAAATAGAGTATTATTTTAGAGTATTATCTCCTAGCCAAATAGAGTATTATTTTAGAGTATTATCTCCTAGCCAAATACAGTATTATTTTACAGTATTCTATCCTAGCCAAATACAGTATTATTTTAGAGTATTATCTCCTAGCCAAATACAGTATTATTTTAGAGTATTATCTCCTAGCCAAATAGAGTATTATTTTAGAGTATTATCTCCTAGCCGAATAGAGTATTATTTTAGAGTATTCTATGCTAGCCAAATAGAGTATTATTTTAGAGTATTATCTCCTAGCCAAATAGAGTATTATTTTAGAGTATTCTATCCTAGCCGAATAGAGTATTATTTTAGAGTATTCTATGCTAGCCAAATAGAGTATTATTTTAGAGTATTATCTCCTAGCCAAATAGAGTATTATTTTAGAGTATTCTATCCTAGCCGAATAGAGTATTATTTTAGAGTATTCTATGCTAGCCAAATAGAGTATTATTTTAGAGTATTCTATCCTAGCCGAATATAGTATTATTTTAGAGTATAATTCATGCATCAGTTCTATTTTGAACTTGCTGAGATTTGACTGAAGACATTTCCTTTGATGGGAATATGTTTCATCATCATCGTTGATTTGTATGGAATATACAAACACGTCTTTTGCACAAAAAAGATTTTTCCCCTTTTCCTTTTTCCATAGAGCTGGCAGCCAAAAAATACCCCCCCCCCCACCTCCCTATGTTTTGTAAACACACACACACACACACACACTTCCATCACCTAGAGTGAAGCAGCACTGGCTAGGTGAAAATTACCTTGGTTGCTAAGCAACCACGCCATCTGTGCAAAGCCCTGTCATTTCCCAAGCCAAACTAATATCCCATAATACCCCCAAATAAGCCCCCCGTGTGTGCTGTCCTATGCCTGCAGTTCACACTGACTCCAACAGGAAGTGAAGAACCAACGTTAAGGAAATCCCAAATTTCTGTATCCCTCCTCCATCGATAGCATCCTTCCCAAACCCAGGTGTCCCTCCATGCCATCAGCGACTGCAGCCCCCCCCAGGGGGCATCCCACCTCGGGGGAGCTTAATAATGCCTCCAGCGTGTTGGGGTGTAGTCACTGTGACGAGGCCAAATGGGGGGCTGTCCCAAATCTGAATGATGCTGGTCAAAGGGGCAAGCAGGTTTTAAAAGCTCGTATTGACTTTATTTTTGTGGCTTTTTTCTGCTCAACTAGTCATAAAAAAGAGCCAAAAAAAGGATTTTTTGAAGAGGTTTTCATGTTCTTGTCCCTTTTTGCGGAGCCGAACGGACACGGTTGCAGAAACCAAAGCACCTTCACCTTGCATCAGGTGAGCCGGGGAACACGTGATGCATCTGTAAGCGCATCATGACGGCGTGGGAGGGCCGTCAGCGTCTGCCATGGCGGCCTCGGATGCATCGCAAGGTGTCGAGTGTGGTGACACTGCGGCACGTGTGCCATTTGCAGGATGATCGCTGTTAGTGCTCATCACTCAGCAGACAGCAAGAGTAGAAGCCGTGTTGGAATGAACCATCTGGTTTCTGTTGGGGTTGCCAGCCACCCCTTAAAAATGGAAGCGTCCTGTGTTTACAAAATCATGGGTGTATTGCAATATTGCAATACATTGCGTACTTTACAAATACATTAACACGCATCATTTCAGTCCGTTTGTGTGTAATTATTAGTGTAGTACATCACACACTGCAGTAGGACACCACTGCAAATGACAACCTAATAAAACTATTGTTTATTTTGATTGATTATTATTCATTAATACCAGTGTCAATCAAAAGTGAGCATTATTATCCTTTCAACAGTTAAAATGACAGTGAGTTCATGTATTAGATGCTGCGAGTACTTGTCAAAAGAGTAGTTACTGTAAAAAAAGCGTGCTTTTCTTGTCGGATGCACTGCGCTCTACCTCCACACGGAGCCCACAGGGAGCCCACACGGAGCCCACACGGAGCCCACACGGAGCCCACACGGAGCCAACAGGGAGCCCACACGGAGCCCACACGGAGCCCACACGGAGCCCACACGGAGCCCACATGGAGCCCACACGGAGCCCACATGGAGCCCACACGGAGCCCACAGGGAGCCCACACGGAGCCCACACGGAGCCCACACGGAGCCCACACGGAGCCCACACGGAGCCCACACGGAGCCCACACGGAGCCCACACGGAGTCCACATGGAGCCCACACGGAGCCCACAGGGAGCCCACACGGAGCCCACACGGAGCCCACACGGAGCCCACACGGAGCCCACACGGAGCCCACACGGAGCCCACACGGAGCCCACACGGAGCCCACACGGAGCCCACACGGAGCCCACATGGAGCCCACACGGAGCCCACACGGAGCCCACACGGAGCCCACTACCTGGTTTCCAATCAGCCCTTCCAAAAGTCATTTGGCTTTCGAGCCCCTCGGTGATTTACGTCCAAGTTACACTTTCAGCTGAAACTTCAATCCCAACTTTGTTGAGAGGAACAACGTTGGCCCTGACAGCAAGTAGCAGCCTGACCTTCTGTACTTTCCAAATATCAAAGACTCGCTCCGACACCCATTCATTGAATTTCACACATGAATATAACACGTTCTCTGGTACAATAGGCCAACATACTAACTCACGCAGATGGCAGGCGCTGGGACTAATCCAGTGTGTGTGCGTGTGCATGCGTGTGTGTGTGTGTGTGTCTGACGGTGGCTGTAGGAGGTTGACAGGCAGAGTGTGTGTGATTGCATGTCAAGTCCAATTGGGTCTCCTCGTGTATGGCCTGTGTTGCAGCCGTACGAGTCAAGCGAGGGTAGAAAGTCCAAGGTGGTGAGGTGGTGTGTTGAAGATGACGACATGCAAACGTCCTCCCAGCTTGTGGTTGAGTGTCAAAGGGCCGCGTGCAAAGACGGGCGCCGGTACAAAAACAGGCTTTCCTCAGTTGCTCTGCATCCCTGGCCCGGGAGTGATAAGCCTCTTGAAGGCATCGTGGAGAACCAAGTCGCCGGGCCTCCGTCCTCCATCCAAGCCATCGTGTGTGAGCCATCGGTGGACCTCGCTGCACCTCAGACGTCAAACACTAACCTAAACTGCCCTGGAAATTGTTGGGGGCTCGGCGTCAAGCAGATAAACTCATATTGGATCATACATGTTTATTCATAGGAGCTATAGGATGCTAGATATTGGATCATACATGTTTATTCATAGGAGCTATAGGACGCTAGATATTGGATCATACATGTTTATTCATAGGAGCTATAGGATGCTAGATATTGGATCATACATGTTTATTCATAGGAGCTTAGGAGCTATAGGACGCTAGATATTGGATCATACATGTTTATTCATAGGAGCTATAGGACGCTAGATATTGGATCATACATGTTTATTCATAGGAGCTATAGGATGCTAGATATTGGATCATACATGTTTATTCATAGGAGCTATAGGATGCTAGATATTGGATCATACATGTTTATTCATAGGAGCTATAGGATGCTAGATATTGGATCATACATGTTTATTCATAGGAGCTATAGGATGCTAGATATTGGATCATACATGTTTATTCATAGGAGCTATAGGATGCTAGATATTGGATCATACATGTTTATTCATAGGAGCTATAGGACGCTAGATATTGGATCATACATGTTTATTCATAGGAGCTATAGGATGCTAGATATTGGATCATACATGTTTATTCATAGGAGCTATAGGATGCTAGATATTGGATCATACATGTTTATTCATAGGAGCTATAGGATGCTAGATATTGGATCATACATGTTTATTCATAGGAGCTATAGGATGCTAGATATTGGATCATACATGTTTATTCATAGGAGCTATAGGATGCTAGATATTGGATCATACATGTTTATTCATAGGAGCTATAGGATGCGAGATATTGGATCATACATGTTTATTCATAGGAGCTATAGGATGCTAGATATTGGATCATACATGTTTATTCATAGGAGCTATAGGACGCTAGATATTGGATCATACATGTTTATTCATAGGAGCTATAGGACGCTAGATATTGGATCATACATGTTTATTCATAGGAGCTATAGGATGCTAGATATTGGATCATACATGTTTATTCATAGGAGCTATAGGATGCTAGATATTGGATCATACATGTTTATTCATAGGAGCTATAGGACGCTAGATATTGGATCATACATGTTTATTCATAGGAGCTATAGGATGCTAGATATTGGATCATACATGTTTATTCATAGGAGCTATAGGATGCTAGATATTGGATCATACATGTTTATTCATAGGAGCTATAGGATGCCAGCACAAGGAGGCCTGGCAGGGAAGGACGGATGGAGGGAAGGAAGGAAGGAGACATTTTACTACAGGCGGCTCTCTCGCTTCTAGATTTACTCTCATCCTTGTTTCATTCAACACCCTCCTCTACCGCCTTCTTCATTTTGATGGTGATCATTGTTCTTGTGTGGCTCCAAATGTATCGTTGTTCTTATATATATTAGATATAGATATTGATAGATATTGGATATATATTATACTTTGGATTGCAATATAAAAACTGCTGCTTTGTGTACGGGACATTCGTGCCCAGGAAGCGAGGGAAGGGGGCTGAGCGGCATGAAGCTTCCTGTTGTGTATCTTCACGCCACAACATGCAAACAACAGCAGGTAGTCACACTCTTGGGGAGAAGTTTCTCACGTTGTAATCCACACTTGTTGTTATTAACCACGTCCATCTTGCTTGGATTTGACAAGAAACACTTGATGCCCCGGCACATATGATATGGTTCATGTTGTACAGATGCCCCCATTACTTGTGTCATTATTATATGCTGCACCACGGTGTTATCATCAATAATGTGAAAACATATCATCAAAACCTACATAAGGTGTACGTAAGCCCATAGTGCTTACATAGTCTTCACATGCACGATGAAGACCGCTGCGCCACTAACCCTCTCAGGTCCCAGAGAACGCATCAACAACAACGGACAAGCGGCAGCACGCTGGGATTCGAACAAAGAGAAAATACTGCAGAGCGAATGAGAGGGCTGACTTTTACAGCAATGACAACGTGTTACTCTTTTCAACGCATCTTGTTTTGCTTTGATGCGCTGCTGATGTCATCCAACTTCATTCATCCATTTTCTATTCCGCTTATCCTCACTGGGGGGTATGCTGGAGCCTATCCCAGCTGTCATGGGGAGAGGCGGGGTACACCCTGGACACGGTAAATTTAAATCTAAAAGCAACATGTTGACGTTGCAGTCGCCTCCCAGGAAAACATCCTGCCATTGACAAATGATACACGTGTCACGTGATGTCACATGATGTCACGTGATGTCACATGATGTCACATGATGACACATGATGTCACGTGATGTCACATGATGTCACATGATGTCACATGATGACACATGATGTCACATGATGTCACATGATGACACATGATGTCACGTGATGTCACATGATGTCACGTGATGTCACGTGATGTCACATGATGTCACATGATGTCACATGATGACACATGATGACACATGATGTCACATGATGTCACATGATGTCACGTGATGTCACGTGATGTCACATGATGACACATGATGACACATGATGTCACATGATGACACATGATGACACATGATGTCACATGATGTCACATGATGTCACGTGATGTCACATGATGTCACGTGATGTCACATGATGTCACATGATGACACATGATGACACACGATGTCACGTGATGTCACGTGATGTCACATGATGACACATGATGACACGTGATGTCACGTGATGTCACATGATGTCACGTGATGTCACATGATGACACATGATGTCATGTGATGTCACATGATGTCACATGATGACACACGATGTCACGTGATGTCACATGATGTCACATGATGTCACATGATGACACGTGATGTCACGTGATGTCACATGATGTCACGTGATGTCACATGATGACACGTGATGTCACATGATGTCATGTGATGTCACGTGATGTCACATGATGTCACATGATGACACACGATGTCACGTGATGTCACATGATGACACACGATGTCACGTGATGTCACATGATGTCACATGACGACACACGATGTCACATGATGTCACATGACGACACACGATGTAACATGATGTCACATGACGACACACGATGTCACATGATGACACACGATGTCACGTGATGTCACACGATGTCACACGATGTCACACGTCTTCCCGGGTCCACATTCAGCTTCCTATCAGGTTGTCAGTAAAAAGGTTGGCAGTCTCACGGGGAATCAAACACGTGGAGACGGTGTAGCGGTGCCAGCGGGCGGCGTCGGTTACATCACTGCATTAAGGCTGCAAACTCTCCCTTCCTCACAAGCGCTGGCACCGTGACCTTTTCAGCCGCAGGATGTTCTCGCCACGGTGCGGGTGACAGCACGTGTCGGCTGACATGCCAGGCAAGGAGCTTCCACGGGCTTAATGAATCAATTCATGAATGCTTCATTAGGGCGAGCTGGTGCTGACAGATGATGAAAGCACTGCATGCTGGGAAAGGAATGTCACTTGTATTCTTTGCTGCTGCCAGCTTCTAGGAAAAGCAGGAATAAAAATGTTGGCCATATGAATAGCAGAAGGGGCGACAGCAAAGGTAAAAGCGGGGCTAAACACACGTCGCCGCTCTTCTAGTGGCTGCTAAAGGGTTGAAGTCGTGGCAATGGTTCGGTTGGCTTGGCTTTTAGTCAAAGGCATCCCTCGTTTGCCTTGATTCAGTGTGTACACATTAGCTTTTCAATTGCCTAATTCCAAATAAAAAACAGCATAATATTGAATAGTTGTGAGTAATGTAAACCTTAAAGGGAACCTATGATGCTTTTCCACTTTTCGGACCTATAAATGTAGTTAGGGTGTAGTATTACAAATTTCCCCACTGAGGGACGAATAAAGGCACATCTTATTCTGGTGTTAAACCATGCCAGGCTTTCAGATCATGAGCTTTGCACGTTTGGAGGTGAACCTTAAAGACGTTTGGGATGGCTCAAAACGCTGGGTTTCAGAGGGCGTGGTCACACCGGCCATCTGTGATGTCACAGAGGGGGACTTCCTTATGTGGGCATGGCTGTAGGCCAGATATAGCAATGTCTCCCAGGAAGGGTTTCTTCAGGTTTAAGGAAAAGCTACGTTTGTTTAGAATTCCTAGCGTGGAAAACATCAGGTGGCCGGAGTTCCTGATTCCTTACCAGCCAAAGAATACAAGAGCGGAAAGATGAGCATAATAGGTCCTCTTCAACATGAAGCCATGCGGTCTAGGTTGAGGGAGGTTGAGTAGGTTTTTTTTACTGCGGTTAATTTCTTTGAGAATTAAGAATGAAAAAAGTGAATGCATGAATAAACGGTCCCCTGGGATGAAGAAGTGACTTTTTAATGGCGTCCTAACAATATCATGAGTCCCGAGAGCCTGATTAGGAGAAAAATCCAATCATCTACTTCATTTGTTTCCTCCACTTGTGAAAGACGGAGAGGAGCATCGGCGTTGAACTTCTGGGGTTTTATGGCATCATGAATGAAAAAGCTCCTTCCTCACGGACATCAAATGGTATCGGACTTGCTGCTACGTTATGTTATGTCATCTTACCACCGTGTCTCACACAGCGATGGCAACATTCGCGCCTTGTCCATTACGTCCCCATGTATGTCTCGGAGACTGGCGTGGACCGACACAGCTCATTAGCATTAACGCTAACGCTAACAAAGCAAATGTAGTGTTCCCGTTGGGGTCTGCAAAAACATCAGCATCAAGGCCACATTTTGGCAAACCACTTTCAAACAGATGATCCATCCATCCATCCATTTTCCTCCGCTTATCCGGGTCCGGGTCGCGGGGGCAGCAGTCTTAGAAGGGAAGCCCAGACAGATGAGTATTGTTGAAATCCAAGTCTAACTGTTGTCCTTTGCAATATCGCACTTCCATGATGGCTCCATGGCCATACCGCGCTTTGGCAGACCATAATCATTCCTGATCGCCGTTTCCTGGTAGACCATGGTCTATGATCAGTCAAAACGGATAAAATACAGGTAGCAAGTACTAGTGTAGTATTCTGTTACCAGATGGCAGGAATGACAGAAATCATTGATGAGACATTTCCTTAAATTACATTACCTTAACCTAGCATGAAGTCAGGAAATCAGCCATGGCCAACATGATGAGTGGTTAGCTCGCTAGCTCGTAAGCCATCAGTCCCTGCAGCATGAAAGTTGAAATGCGGTGTAAACAATGACTGATATAGGGGTCTAATAATGTATTCAGAAAGCCATAAGCAGGTTTTCTCTGTTGTAACGATGAAATGATTCAATTAATTAACATTGAGTCCTTTATCGCAGACATTGATTGAACGGGTTTGAGTCTGGAAGCAATTAACCTTGGTAAAAATGAACCTAATACAGTAAACGAGAGACGACTAGGTGGGACCTTTCAGTCTTTGGTTATTTCAATTAAGATTAGTGATGAGTGAAAGTTTGTCTCATTCTAGAGGACTGGCTCTGTTGGCCCACTACCTTTTTTATATATCTATTATATCTGATAATGTCTGATGTGTATTGTGTAATGTATGGTGTAATGTGTTGTGTATTGTGTAATGTATTGTGTAATGTGTTGTGTGTACCATCGGTATGGTAGTGGGGGCGGACTGTGTGTTCTTAAAAGTTCGGCTACGAAGGGAAGCAAGTGCAAATGAAACCCAATAATGGATACTCTGCCCCTGGTAATCTCCTCTGGTCGGATTGTCACCGTGTACTTCATGAAGTGACCAGTAGGAGGGGGATGGTGGAATAGACACAGGGTCCTGTGACGAGGTAGAACGGGCGTGGCCCTCGAAGATGGCGTTCATCAGGGTGTCAGCAGGATTTCAGGCGAGCAGATCACGAGAACATCTGAGGTTCGGTATGAGTGATGAAAGCGTGTTGTAACATATGACAAAACTTGCCGGCCGAATGAGCGCGTCCATTCCGCCTTTTCCACTTTCAGCCGCACTTATTCTCTTTGATGGCCATCCTCCTCCCATCACGTAATCCTCCTTGACTTTGAAATGAAAAGACGTCAAACTGCAGATGTTCTTGATCCTTGTCACCCCCGCTCCCCTCGCTGCCACCATGCGGCCCTCCTACTTTCCATCCCTACACCCGTCCCGTTCAGCAGGGATCTGAAAGAAGGAGCTTGTGGATCCCGGATCTTATTGATATGATTCACTGGCTTTAATCTGGCTGATGTCAAGAGATTATCTTGGGAAAGCTGCGTCTATCTATCTGGGCGTTATCGAACGATCCCACTTAGCATGCGTGATGTTGTGTGAAAGGATTTGATTGATATGGGAGGTGACATGCGTGATGCTGTAACACGCGGAGGACATTTGCATGGACACGCTACTGGAGGGTAGAAAGATGCAGAGATGGGAACGATAGCTGGGGTGGGAACGGGGGCATTGGCTACTTTGGGAAACTAAGTCCAGACGGCCCAGCTAGCCATCTAGCTACTGTATGTTTGGGATGGTAGACGTTAGACTGAGGCCTTCTGCTCCAAATGTATGGTCCATACTTCCAAGTTCCCCAAACGATGGAGAATACATTACTTTCTTATTACAGTTCATCTGAGCCAGATTGTTTTGGTTTTTTTTAGGTTTATGTGTGTTGAGGCACTGACGCCTCGGGAGGGTTTTTATGTTTTTATGTTCATACATGTTGCTCACGAATTCACTTATTTGACATAGAAGTACCTTGTATTTACGTATTTCCTGTTGCCTTTTATTTGTATATGAAGTACAGACACCCTGTCCTTATCCAGGACAGGCTCTGATGCTTTGTTGTAAAAGTCTGATCACCATCGGGTGAGCTTGGATTTTCTCCCTTAATAATGAATGTTTCTTTTGAATTTTGTGTTGTCATGTCGTCATGAACTAATACTTAAATGTGTTGATGATCTGAAACATTTAAGTGTGACAAACATGCAAAAGAATAAGAAATCAAACTCTTTGTCACACCACTGTAGTTGAGTCAAATTCAGTTTGGACAGAATTAACGAATTGGAATGAATTCCAGCATACGTCCGCGACGCTAGCGAGGCCAAGCGGTCTAGAAAACGGACGGACGGATGCTGCTTTGTGCACTAAGCTGGTGGAAAACACCAGCGACCATAGCAGGATATGCTGTGCAAAGGTCATAGAAAAAGCCAACCATAAGAGAGACTGCGGATTAGAGGGAAAAAGCGAAGAGACAACCATAATAACAGCATACATTATTAATAAGAACATCATTATGGCTGCTTAACAATGCAGCGTCCATAAAAGGACGCGAGTCATTAGTGTTGAGTGCTGACTCCAATGAAAAGGACGGAGTACATTGTTAATCACCTGACAGCACGACTCCCACCGACACAATTGATGCTCATCTGCCGTCCACCAATCACAGAAGTGACACGTGAGCCATTATTATTCAAGTCAACTTAGTGAAGCCATAAACATCCCACCAGGCCGATACAAGAAAGGTGAACCGGATGAAGAGATTTCAGCAGAAAAGTTGCTTCATGAGGCGTGAAGCCGACCGCTCGGTTCTGCGGAAGGAAATACGTATGATGGACATGAAAGTAAAGAGGCAGACTGTGGCACCTTCATCATTCTCCCCCGCCATCCCAGACACTCTGCTCGCGATAATCCGCTGAGCGTTGCTTTAATCACATCTTGGTGGGTCTTCACTTTTTAATTAAGGTCCGTGTTTCAGCTCATTTCACTGCACATATTTAGAGAGCCGGTGGGACGCCGAGGCGTTTATTAGACTGATAGTCTGGCAGAACAGCGTCAGGCCGCTCCTGAGCACCGACCTTAAAGACACTGATTGGGTTTTGAACCCGGGGCACGTGAAGGCGCGCCGGCACAATTACAGACATTTAAAAGATCTCCTCACGTGATGCAATGGATGCATCCTTTTATTCCACGTCACGTCATCCAGCACACATCGGCCAGTGAACCGCCTTCCACCACATGGACGTCAGCGATGGGAAGGGAAATATTATTTCCACGAGCACCTGACGCGGCTGTGCCAAAAGCTTCATTTCATTCAAACGCGACACACAGATGTCCACGGAGACGTCTCCGCAAGCACAAGCATCTGCTCCAACATCTTCTCATATTTAGCACCTTAAACCAGAAGCAGGATCTCATCCACACACCTCCACCTCCACCTCCATCGCCCCATCAGCGATCATCACAATCTCCCATTAACTTCCCAGCACGCGCTTTTCCATCTCCTCAGACTGCTCTTGTTTGTCATCCTAAGCTCTGCCTTCATCGTGTTTGCCCACGCCTTTCCAGCACATTGGCCGTTTAATTGGATTGAGAGCCCCATTTTGAATATGTAAGAGCAGGAGCTGCATAGTAATCAGTGATATTCAAATGAAGGACGGCGCCGTTAATTGACATTTCTGCGTGTGTTGAAAAGGACAGAAAGTCCACGTTTCTAAATGGAGGGTTAGCGCTGATGGTGGCTTTGTAAGAGCTTGGCTTTCATTTGAAAAATGTGTCATCACAATTGTCCGTGTCATAAAAAGAATCCACGGCGACTTTTTGTAGCCACGTCCTCTTGCCACGTTGTCTTTAAAGTCCAAATATTATAGTGGCACAGAACCAAAGAGCCCATTTAGACGCCTTCCTAAAAAGCCATTTGACTGTTTTGTGTGGATAGAATTCTATCCAATTGGCGAGCTGATGGGAAACCATTTAAACCTTGAATGTGGCAGGGAACCCACAGCTTTTCTGCTCCCCTGCATCATACTTTGAAATTGAGGTCAATCAAGACAAACTACACACCTTTGCCTCAAAGAAGACCAAATAATCCATGAGAAAGTAAGTCGACCACGACGAGAAGAGAAGAGACCACTTCCAGGACGATGGGAGCGTGCAGGGCTAGCTACACCCTTTTCGACTGCGTATCCCGAGAGAACGTTCACGAGCCCCAAAAGTGAGGAAAATGTATCATCTTGACGTACCTGACGTACTCCCATGGTTGGTTTTGGACGTTCACGACGTCCTGACAAGAACCTCTTTCCTCAGGACCCGTCCCTTGGTAGATGAACACGCCCCGCGTACACGCCCCCCATGTCAAGAGGGATAACGAGCTTCACTACACATCTTAAAACAAGACTCTGCCTTCTATTCGTCAGCTCCACACGTGAGAGCTGGAATTTGATCGTTTGCTTTTCCTTGAGCACAAGCAGCTGCTCTACACAGACGAGCGCTTTTGCTCCATGACTTCCACCGACTTCCAACATTCTGGTTTAACACCAGAATGCAACTTTAGGCCAGAAAAGCGGAAAAGGACGTCCCTAATGGTGGCCACGTGTTCATGTTGATCGGGTGCCGGTCTGGTCCACGGAGCCAGAGCTCATACCTTCATGACATGACAGCGTGTTTGGCTAAACCATGGAAGAGGACCATCACTGGAATCACTGGAGGGGAACAGGAACGGAGAATACGCCCCTCCAATAGATGGATGGATACACGGATGGATGGGAATAGAAGGATAGAAAGATCTTCCCGCCCGGTGTAAGGAGTACACATGTACAAATGTAAGGAGCTGCAGCTCTTGGATCTTCGCCTTGTGCTTTGAGACCAAACACTTAATGGCGATTAGAGCTTCTCCTTCGTTTGGGACCACGTGCACGGAGCTCGTGTGTCGAGGGGGAACACCTGCCGCCTGTTGCAGCAATTAAACACTTTAAAAGCACACTTTGGCACACTGCTCCATCCGTGGGCCCGACACGTTGTCGTGTTGTATTGCACTCGGAGAACTCACTGGTGGGAATGGAAGACATGAGGAAGACATGAGGAAGACATGAGGAAGACACGAAGAAGACACGAAGAAGACACGAGGAAGACATGAGGAAGACATGAGGAAGACATGAGGAAGACACGAGGAAGACACGAGGAAGACACGAGGAAGACATGAGGAAGACACGAGGAAGACACGAGGAAGACACGAGGAAGACATGAGGAAGACATGAGGAAGACATGAGGAAGACACGAGGAAGACACGAGGAGTATTTCATAGGAAGCTGCACGGAGCTCAGATGGAGCGAGACTCCACTCAGAATAAAGCAGTGACTTACAGCAAAGTGACACAGTTCAACTCGCATTGCTTTTGTCACACACACACACACACACACGCACACACACACACACGCACACACACACACGCACGCACACACGCACGCACACACACACACACACACACACACACGCACACACACACACACGCACGCACACACGCACGCACACACACACACACACACGCACACACACACACACACACACACGCACGCACGCACGCACACACACACACACACACACCAAGGCTGACAGAGAAAAGGGTGAGTCCATTTCTCAGAGGTGACATAAAGATCAGTGTTTCATAGCCCAGGCCTACTGAGCGTGCTCACTGTCATCTTCAATAGTACCCAATGCCGCTGCTGCCTCAGGGACAAGATCCTGCATGCACACGTGCACGCACACGCATGCACACGCAGTACTACAGGAGCCATAAAGTGAATGACAAAGAGCTTTGATCACACTTGCCAAGCCAGGCCAAGCCAGGCCAAGCCAGGCCAAGCCAGGCCAAGCCAGGCCAAGCCAGGCCAAGCCAGGCCAAGCCAGGCCAAGCCATGCCAAGCCAAGCCAAGCCAAGTCGTGTGCGTGGGGCCATAGTGTGTTTGATGGTGGCCTTCCACCTCATCTGCAAACGGCAGCAAGAAGCGGAGCGTCAGGATGTGTGCAAATGCCAGTCATGATAAGAGCGAAGGACAATTACCACCAAAGGGCTTTGGAGACAGACCAGTACTACCTTTTGACAACTACTTTTGAGTACTACATATTTTCAACCCAAAGAGGTTTTATTAAACTCCTGTTCATCCTTTATGTTTGGACAATCCCCCAACTGCTTTGTTGCCGTATAAATCCGTCACATTTGAACACGGACAAGAGGTTCGTTTGGGCTGCAAATGTAATCCAAAGTTTCCTAACTCCAGCCATGATACCGTCTAAAACTCAGCAGTTTTAGAACTGGCTTCCAGTTTCATTCCATCCAATTCAAAGTCATGAAAGAAGATGTGCTTTACTATGCAAATATTGGAGGAGAAATGTAGCCAGTGGGAAACCTGACTAGACCCGCAATGTCTATGACCCATTGGAGACCTGATCTGGACATTGTGTCCAGATCAGGTCTCCAATGGGAGCCCAGTCCGTAGGCAAGTAAACCCAGGGGTATATTTATATATTCGAGCGTATTTATTTATCTTAGCTGACTGGGGCTTCACGACAATATTAGCTGCATTTCACATCCTGTGTCCCACAGGTTCAGTGTCAGTGTCAACCTGAGTGGGAGTGGGTCTTTATGGGTCAGATGTGCCCTTGACAGTACCCCCCCCCCCCTCCAGGTGGTGAATGAAAAACCCTTTCAACATTAAAACAGATTTCTTTGTGTAAAGTGATCTCTTCGGTAAATGTAGTAAAAATCATACAACAAATTAAAAAGCAGTACACAGTGTACAATAATCTTGAGTGGCGGGACAGTATAGACAGATGACGGCCAAGGGACCCTGTAATCATCTCTATTATGTGAGTGGGGTAGTTTTCTTTCTGTATCCTTTTCAGGCACGTCTTCTGATGCACCGCATGTCTGAGTGTTCTGTCGGCTTTTCTTACAACGGCTGCAAAATAACCAACCATGACGCCAAAGAGAGAATATGGGAAGGAACCAAGTGGTAGTCACCCGGAATGCAGCAATAGGATTGTAATGTAAAGGTAGGAATCCACATGTTTTCTGCATGTAAAACTATCATATTCTCTATAACATGATTTGTCTTCATATTTCTGGGTGCGTGCAACATGTTAATTACATTTTTTCCAAAAAACGTATTTGTTTTTTCTCTGACCTTTCACTGGTCCGCTGTACATACGTAGTTGAGTAGACGCTGCATGAAATGCAATGACACCATACAAAAAATGAAAAGATCACCCTATATACTGTACACACATATATATATATTTATATATCAATATATACACATCATATATCCTTTCCTTGAAATGAGTTTTGTCTTCATCTTGAGGTGATCACGTCGTTAGGACTAGGTGAAAATTGCATTACAAACATTTCCATTTTAGTACAGGTTACAGTCAAGAGTAGATCCAAGTCAAGAGTAGACAAGTCAAGAGTAGATCCAAGTCAAGAGTAGACAAGTCAAGAGTAGATCCAAGTCAAGAGTAGATCCAAGTCAAGAGTAGATAAGTCAAGAGTAGATCCAAGTCAAGAGTAGATCCAAGTCAAGAGTAGATCCAAGTCAAGAGTAGATAAGTCAAGAGTAGATCCAAGTCAAGAGTAGATCCAAGTCAAGAGTAGATCCAAGTCAAGAGTAGATAAGTCAAGAGTAGATCCAAGTCAAGAGTAGATCCAAGTCAAGAGTAGATAAGTCAAGAGTAGATCCAAGTCAAGAGTAGATAAGTCAAGAGTAGATAAGTCAAGAGTAGATCCAAGTCAAGAGTAGATCCAAGTCAAGAGTAGATCCAAGTCAAGAGTAGATAAGTCAAGAGTAGATCCAAGTCAAGAGTAGATCCAAGTCAAGAGTAGATAAGTCAAGAGTAGATCCAAGTCAAGAGTAGATCCAAGTCAAGAGTAGATCCAAGTCAAGAGTAGATCCAAGTCAAGAGAACAAGCTTCAACAGAAGATAGAAGAAACCCTTATTTGTCCCGGTGGCTTAGTTGATCAAGTTTACACATCCACATTCTGTATAAATCTGGTTTAATTCTGGTGTATAATTCAGTGATGTCGCGGACCAAGCTGCTTATGTATTCTGGATACTGGGAACATTTAGTATGTTTAAAATGGTGAGCGCTATAGGAAGCGTATACTTCTTTACGGTGCGTTCATGTGCATTTGCATCAGCGTGTGCGCTTCAAGCCTCCCGCAGGTCTATGTTTATGGTCTATGTTTATCTCCGTGTGTCTGCGTGCACATAAAACCTGGGTACACATTTCAAACAGGATTGGGGTCGCAAGTGTAACAAGCTCTGTTGTGCCCACATGGTCACTGGGTCGCCCGTTATGCTGAACAGACGGAACCACACACACACACACACACACACACACACACAAACCCGGGTCCCCCCGGAGCCGCGTACATATAGGCGACATGTTGGCACTGATTAGGGCAGACAGTTCGCCCCCTACAAATAGACAGACCCAGACAGGATGGCGTGGTGCCAGCAGCATCTACAGCATTGTGTGTGTGTTTATGAGCCCCCCCCCCACGCCCCCAAGTGCCCTATTGGGAGTCAGGCTTGATGTTATAAACAAACAAGCTAGAGCACATAGGAAAACAAAAACACTGACAAAGATAATAACATAACATTCACGTTTGCTTTCATATTTGCAGAAAAGAATTATAAAGCCAAACCATGAGGCCCTCTCTTAGCATGGAAAAAAGATGTGTGTGTGTGTGTGTGTGTTTGTGTGCGAGTGTGGACGCCAGCCTCCCAGATTGCACACTTTTGAAGGTGTAAATGAGATTCAGGCTGCAGTCAGGGACCCACTTCTAAATACGACAGAACGAAAGAGCAAACGAGGCGGAAGACTGACATTTTGTCTTTTTAAAGCTCTTTTCTCTCACGTACGCACCTCCAACCGAACACGCACACACCGACACTCTGGTAGCCCGCTCAGACCCCCTGTTGTTCATTGCACTAGCTAGTTATGCAAATGAATCCCCTCACTCAGATTGTCAAGGCGTGGAACTCGATTAGCATAAAGTTGATTTCAAAGCACAGACACACACACACACACACACACACACACACACACACACACACAGGCATCTGGTCTATTCAGAATAATCATGCCTCCGACTATATAAGTAAGCAGCGTACACATCATAAATAACGTGCATGATGTGTATGTAAAAGCAATGTAATTCTTACATATGGAAAATATAGCTAAACTACGTATATAAGATCAATCTTACAGTTTGCATTTTTCCATAAAATAGGCTGCGATAAGAGAGGTCGTGTTGGGGGAGTGAAAAAAAACAAACAAAGGTATGCAAATATAACTGAAAAATGCAATGCTCATAACAAAATCAGAGGAAGATATTTATTTTTGTCAATTGGGATAGGCTCCAGCACCCCCGCGACCCTCGTGAGGAAAAAAGCCGTAGAAAATGAATGAATGAATGAATGAATTACAGCATAGCAACCTCAGTGGTGATCAATTTCACTTAATACATCTTAAAATAATCTAGCATCTCCAACATTGGCTGTAGCATCGTCTCCACGAGCTTCTGCTGTCACAACATTTATTTCTGTCCAGAGTTGCATTTAATTTTTTAAGATCTTCTACAGCTGTTCTTTGGTTTACAGAATTCCGTGGTTACAAACGCACCGCACGAGAGTTCAGCGTGTGCGTTGTGCTGTTCCTTCTCAGGCCGACTTCATCGCAGTGCCCCGCCGGGCACCTCAAGTTTTCCCCTGAGCAAAGCATTCATTGGTGCCTGCTGGGGAGCTGCGATGATATCAGCCTCCCTCTGGTCGACAGAAGCAGCCTCGCACTGCTATCAATGACATTGAAATTTTCATTTAGCGTTCTTTGAAAGACGACATCGTGAGTCGGACTGTTATATTGCGTAATGACCTCCTGGGACTTGCAGTGGGTTGACAAGCTTGTTGTGAGTTCATTGATAGCTTGGGATTAGCTCCAGCCATAGGAACAGTTACCGTTAAATGTTTAGTGGTAGTTCTGAAGTAAAGGAGATGTCACAAGATTAGAATGTATCCATAAACTAGCCGCACTACTACGGGATTTACTGTAATAATACCAAAGTCACCCACAAAACCATAAATACGGCATGTATTTTCGGGTCATTACTAGGGGCGCTGCGATCGATCGGCCACTGATCAGCATCGTCCGATATCAGTGAAAAAGCAGGGTATCAATATGGGCCGATACTTTCTATACTTGCATGCCGATACCCCGCCCCTGCTGCAGCATCCAGAACAAACATGTCTGCCGTGTGTGGGACTTCCTGTCTTTGTGAGAGTGATAGAGGTTTTGCACGGTGCAAAATGTGCCTCAAAAAGAGTCTCACCGAGGGGGTGCTCGTGAGGTATTTGGGGGCGAGCACTTGGCAGTGTAGTGAATTTTAGAAGAGCCAGTCGGCTACATCTGCGGTTCACAAGGCAGCGGATGCGGCTGGAGGGCCCAGCAGAGGTGGATAAACCTGTTTTCAGTGAATAATGTGAGAGGACTAGAAATAAATGCATTGTGAAATAGAAGAGAGAAGTTGTGGATACTAGCATGTCGTTCATGTTCAAACAAGCATATTGGTATCGGTATTGGTCCATTTCACTCATGGAATATCAGGATTGGTATCGGCCGCATTAAAAGCCTGATCGGAACATCCCTAGTCAGTCCAGTGTTTTCTTTTCCAAAGAGCCCATGTCCCACTGAATACAGCTGAGAGGATCAGGACCTACCAGTTGAGAACGACGGCACAAAAGTGACCAATTAGTGAAAGGACCCGCTGCCTCACATCTTGTAATTGTGGCTATTTGCAAGCTAACGTGGTGAATTCATGAGACAAATATAAAGAGGAGCTTGTGAAGGCTTGCGTTATTAACTGTCAGCCACACACACATAGAGCAATCAACACAAACGACACCTTGTTCAACCCCACAAGTCATCAATAAAAAATGTCAGCTTGTCAGGGAGGATGCTAGCATGCCGAGTGTGAACGTGCACAGTTCACCAGGCTGAGAAAGGACCAAGAAAGTGACTTGGCATTGTTAGATCATTTCGCTCCAACAATACAACTTTGACAGAGCAACTCCGTGTTGCTCCATGTGTCGGAAGTGCCAGATGGATGGATGGAAGCGGGAAGGGAATAAGAAGGAGAAGAAGGTGGAAAAGGAGGAAGAAGATTATTTATCTCCTTTGCTCTTTTTCTTTCATTTGAAACTAAACCGTGTTTCTGTGCTACCATATGTTACTCTTTAGTGGAATATGTCTTTAGTGGAATATGTCTTTAGTGGAATACGTCTTTAGTGGAATACGTCTTTAGTGGAATATGTCTTTAGTGGAATATGTCTTTAGTGGAATATGTCTTTAGTGGAATACGTCTTTAGTGGAATACGTCTTTAGTGGAATACGTCTTTAGTGGAATATGTCTTTAGTGGAATACGTCTTTAGTGGAATACGTCTTTAGTGGAATATGTCTTTAGTGGAATATGTCTTTAGTGGAATACGTCTTTAGTGGAATACGTCTTTAGTGGAATACGTCTTTAGTGGAATATGTCTTTAGTGGAATATGTCTTTAGTGGAATATGTCTTTAGTGGAATATGTCTTTAGTGGAATATGTCTTTAGTGGAATATGTCTTTAGTGGAATACGTCTTTAGTGGAATACGTCTTTAGTGGAATACGTCTTTAGTGGAATATGTCTTTAGTGGCATATGTCTTTAGTGGAATACGTCTTTAGTGGAATACGTCTTTAGTGGAATACGTCTTTAGTGGAATATGTCTTTAGTGGAATACGTCTTTAGTGGAATATGTCTTTAGTGGAATATGTCTTTAGTGGAATATGTCTTTAGTGGAATACGTCTTTAGTGGAATACGTCTTTAGTGGAATATGTCTTTAGTGGAATATGTCTTTAGTGGAATACGTCTTTAGTGGAATACGTCTTTAGTGGAATACGTCTTTAGTGGAATATGTCTTTAGTGGAATATGTCTTTAGTGGAATACGTCTTTAGTGGAATACGTCTTTAGTGGAATACGTCTTTAGTGGAATACGTCTTTAGTGGAATATGTCTTTAGTGGAATACGTCTTTAGTGGAATACGTCTTTAGTGGAATATGTCTTTAGTGGAATATGTCTTTAGTGGAATACGTCTTTAGTGGAATACGTCTTTAGTGGAATACGTCTTTAGTGGAATATGTCTTTAGTGGAATATGTCTTTAGTGGAATACGTCTTTAGTGGAATACGTCTTTAGTGGAATATGTCTTTAGTGGAATATGTCTTTAGTGGAATACGTCTTTAGTGGAATACGTCTTTAGTGGAATATGCCATATGCTCACAAATTCATCAAGCAATAGCAGAAAAGCCTCATTTAAACTTCATGTTCAGTCAATTAAAAACCAAATCAACAGAGATTTTAACTATGCAACTGGTTGTTCCAAAAGTTCCATTTAGACAACCGTCAAGGTGAATATCACGCTTTGGCGCCAATAACACAAAGCTGCCATGCAGGCTGTTTTTACTTGAAATATAAAACATGTATTTGCATAGCTTCATAGGATTAAGCAGCATTCAAAAACGGATGGATGGATGGACGGAAAGCTGGATGGACAGATGGATACATGGATGGATACTTATGTACATGGTTGGTTTAGAAAACGTAAACGTGGCCCCTGCATCCTCAGATTTTTCAGTATGTGGCTCTCAGTGGAAAACATTTGGACAATCAATCAATGACTTGATGAATTGAAACAACAAGCTTCAGATCACTTCCAATACGTTCACCCATGCTAGTCGGACATGTCCAACACAAACTAGCGGTTGTCGCAGCATGGAAATACTTTTTTAATTTGGCAGTACATCTTATTATTATTATTATTATATATGTTATTACATCTACCTGGCAACGCTAATGAATATTTATCATCATCCCGCAATAATTGATGTAACACAGAAATACTTTTACTAATACATTAAAAACTTCACCCATGACTTTGCTGCGTCCTTCAGCGCAAACCTTAATATTGCAAAGTTAAAAAAAAAACACATACAGGGAGGAAAGAGTTTAAAAGGCACCATAAAATTCAATATGTGCCTCCTCCGGAAAAATAAAGTGTTTTCAAAGCTTTTCCAACGTTTATGGAAATGCCGCAATAACACCAAAGACACACTTTGAAAGATGTGAATTTCATCAGGAGGTTTTTCAAATCAACTCTGTGAGCGATGTGATGCGGGCTTGCCCCAAAGGCCTCGCCTTGATCCAGGGCGGAGGTACGCATGCACAGAGCTGCCATTTTCATCCTCCTCTCCTCCGCTCGCTCTCCTCTCACACGCAGTAATAAGGTTGTGTCTTTGCAGATGCGATAGGGGATCATGAGCATGTGGTGAAAGAGCCCCCGTGCACCCCCCCCCCCACGCCTTGGCCCTGCCTGTCTGCCATGGGTGTCAGTACATGTAAAAGGTCTCAACATAAATGGGATTAATGCAGTCTCTTTCCCATCGGCAATCATTAAGTATTCTGTTTAAAGCGCAAACACACTCAAAATAAACGCACTTCCACCCTCCCCTGCTGCAGTAAATTATTCAAAGAAAAAAATATTAAAGGAAAGTGAAAAAGAGAGAGAAAGTGAGACAGGGGACTCTGCATGAGGGGCGCTCAAAAGGAGAGAGGGATAAATAAGGAGGCAATGGGGGGGGCATAAAGGAGTTTTTAGAGTAGAGAATCCTAAAAAGCAAGCAGATTTGTCACTCAGCAGCGATGGATGCTTTTTGCCTCAAGTCCAACCCCAATTTCCTTTTTTAAAGACTCTCTTTGTCGTTGTCTTGATAACGCCAGCCGTACCCCCCCCCCCCCCCCCCCCCCGGTGTGCTTCAATATCGCTAATCCCGCTTGCTTTATGACTGTTTACTTCCCACTGAGAGCAATTAGGCCAAGGCTTGTTTTTTACTTTCATATTCTTCAACTTCTGTAATCCAGGCTCGTAGTTTCCATTCAGGTGCTTTTCTACCCAAGATGGCCGTGTGTTGGTAGTTTGGTGATACTGGCAAAAAAGACAAGCAGCTTTCCGGATGAAGTCTTGGCATTGCCGTCTTCCTTTCTTTTTCATCACACATTAAAATTAAATATGGCACATATCTTGAATCGGAATCTGCCAACCAAATTGGCAAATTGAGAATGACAGAATAGATCGTCACATTTCAGTTCCTGTTATTTTGTCACCTTCATAAGCAAGCCGTGGCATCTATTCACGTCTACAAAAACTGTTTTGGTCTTTTAACAAACCCCCCCAACAAAAAAAATGTGGTTAAAGCCGTCTTTCAGGTACGAGGATGTGGTGCGCCTTAAGTACTTCATATTGTACTCCATTTGAAAGCGTCCTGTTTAAAGTGAGGCTGCAAGATGTTTTGGTTGAAATGAAAAGTGAAAAAGGTAAATCGCGGCCTTTACTCAAGTTCAGCCGATACCGACAAGCTTTTTGACTGATGAACTACATCAAGTCAATCAAGTTTATTTCCAGCCCTTAATCACAAAAGAGCCTCAAAGGGCTTAACAAGCGGGCAACAGTAGACGACATCCCCTGATCAGAACCATCCGGGCAATGAAAAACTCTACACCCATTAGGGAAAAAGCGTGTCAGCGCCTCCAAGAGGCGGACCACCTCATATCTTGTCCGATTCGGTCATGGCGAGCTCCAAACAGCCGCAATTTCTACTGTTGTCAAACAGGCCAGGAAGACTATGAACTGAAGACTAAAGTGTAAAGCCAAGTCTTCTACTGAGGTTGCAGCTCCACCTTCAACAGGTAGGCCATTCCACAACATTGGAGCCCCAATAGAAAAGGCTGTAGACCCCACCTACGCTCTCAGGATTGTCAAAAGCCCAGCGTGTTGTGAACGCCGGTTCCCGGACGGAGCATTGGGTACAATTAGGTCCACCAGATGGGAAGATTGCCAAGCCATGTCATATTTTGTAGACCAGCAACAGAACCTTAAAGTTCCATCTAAAATGACTGGGAGCCAGTGCAGGTTGGCTCATACGAGAGAAATATGGTGAATTTAGGCGTCCTTGTGAGGAGTCGTGCTGCAGCATTTCGTACGAACTGCAGACTTTTCCAACAAGACTTTGGAAGACCAGAAAGCAGCACTTGGAGGCCAGATGAGACAAATGCATGGACTCTGGTCTCTGGTGGATGGAAAAAGACACGAAAACAGGCAAAGTGTGTGAAAGAAGCTACTTCCTCTCAGAAGAAGGGCCGGGGTGTGAGGTGGAGCGGACCCACCCCGTGGGGCAGGAAGGGGAGGAGTTAGGCACACTGGTCTGTAGGTCCTATCGTAACAGCGACCAAGTTGACTTCTTTTATGACTATAATGAAATGTAGATTTTTAAATGATTCTACATTTGCATTCTTATCTTATCCACATTGGTACTGTCTTGTAGTTTTTTTCTGCTCGTCTGCAATTCATCAAAGTGAATTAACAAGTAGACGCTGTGATTAACTCCACATGTAATATGCAGCCCCACTGACTTGAAACACATGAAAATAGATATATATTTTCCAATTAGCTGGGACTTTGCTGTGTTTAATTGCATTTCTGCTGGCTCAAACGCCAGATAGAATGAGACTTCTAAGTGTAGATATACACTCCACTTATCTGCTCGACGCTGATTTGAGAAGCTTCAAGATGAAACAGCAAAACTGTTCAGCCATTTTCTGCCAGTGGAGGATTTCATTTCAATGCTGAACCACGGGAATTGGACTTTTAGTGGCATTTTTTTTACAAATGCACAAAAACCACAAACAACAACAAAACGGAATTTCCATTCCGTTTTCATTAGCGGAAGCCTGGAAAAACCAAACGAGCCGCCGTGGTGTTTGCTCGTTTCAGCGACATGAGTCAGCACTGCACACATATACTATATGTATATATACACACACATACATATATGTATAAGATATGCCTTTATTCGTCCCTCAGTGGGGAAATTTGTATATACACACACATACATACGTATATGTATGTATATATACACACATACATATATGTATATACACACACATACATATACGTATGTATATACACACATACATATATGTATATACACACACATACATATACGTATGTATATACACACATACATATATGTATATACACACACATACTACATATACGTATATATACACACAAACATATATGTATATACACAAACATACATATACGTATGTATATATACACACATACATATATGTATATACACACACATACATATATGTATATACACACACACATAGTATGTATATACACACACATACATATATGTATATACACACACACATAGTATGTATATACACACACATACATATATGTATATACACAAACATACATATACGTATGTATATACACACACATACATATATGTATATACACACACACATAGTATGTATATACACACACATACATATATGTATATACACACACATACATATATGTATATACACAAACATACATATACGTATGTATATACACACATACATATATGTATATACACACACATACATATATGTATATACACACACATACATATATGTATATACACACACATACACATATGTATACACACACATACATACACGTATGTATATACACACACATACATACACTCTACTGATTCCCAGATGAGTGATGCTTTGGACAAAGGACGCCACATTGCACATCTCCAAGTCTCCAAGTGTTTTGGACAAGTGCATCTGCTATTTGCTAATCATTTCTACCTCTACAGAACCCCCCCCCCCCCACCCACCCACCAAAGCTGCCCAGGGTTGGCTTTGTATCATGAGGAACATTGATGTAACAAATGAAACAATGTGTATGCTTTATACATAATTATAGATTATATTCTATACATCATTGACATAATTCCCCTGATACAGTTACACTGACTGAAACATTAATGACAACAATCAAACATCAGATGGTCATTTGATCGTTTTCAGTCTTTAGTCAACCAGTCACAGTGATTGCTTGTCCATGAGTGTCCAAAGCTAGTTACCTGCTGTTTATGCCCTGCTGTGTGACCCCCGTGGACATAGACCCCCCAGGGACCCCAGCAGCCCAATGAACCCACCGATTTGATTTGACTTTGCTCCTTCATTCACACCTCCAGAATGAAGGGGGTGTTGTTTAGTGCATTCTTGCATTTATCCCTGGACCAGTTTCCCATTTGAGTGATGCCTATTTAGTTCTGGTTCAGGTCCTTACTTTGTTGGATCATTGCCGTTTTTGTGTTCCTGCACGCTCGTCGCTTGGCCGCGTTGCACTCATCATTAAAGACACTTTTCCCTGCATTTGGGTCCTGCTCTCGCATCCCGGGGCCGCATCGCTACGCCGACGAGCGCAGCGTGACACTTTCATTGCTTTGCAAGAATGATAAAAGTAGCATGAAGAACTGGACCGGGGTTTGGGGTCCGGGACCGGAGCAGGGTCTCCATCCCCCAGCTTGGTGAACGGTGGTTAAGGGGATGCAGCCGTAACAACCATATCTTCCACTCCTCCACGGCCCCCTCTTCTCTTTGACTTTCTCTTCATTCATAAGTAATGGTACACACGGAGCCTCATCAATAACCTACAGCGCTTCCCTGTGAAAAAGCATCACGCTCATAAATGTTATCATTACCCCCGATGTATCGCACCAGACAGTATCATATATCAGCCATATCTGTGTGCAGGCATGTGTGATTATGTTTGTGTATGTGTGAAAGAGAGACAAAGAGGTGAAAAGAAGAGCGGGAGCACAAATGAGCCACGGATGAAGTTCTTCTCATGTATATTTTACAGTATGGATGTATGGCTCCCTTGAGTAGAGACACAACATTGCTGTTCTTCTAACAGAACAGCTTGAGGCGCCCTCACCTTGGTGACCGCATGTACTGTATCGTTTGTATCGTTAGATCTTTGTGTAATGACCAGCAGGCTGGATGGATGGAGTCATTAGATTAGAGCAAAAAATTACCCAGCATGCCTTGTGGCTATTGTCTCATCAGCGTAACATTAGTGTAGTAGTAGTAACATTATTGGAGAATACTACATATCACGTTTGTGTGTCTTCCAGATTCCATAGATTTGCAATTTTTCTTCATTTAGGCATTTTTATGCTTGAAAATTCTTTCAAGAAATTGTCAAATTTGTTTAACTACGTATGCACATTCGCTTTTGGACTAATTGTTGGACAAATATTTGACTAATATTTGATAAGTTAAGTTGACTTGAAAGTATCATAATGTGGCATCCTTTACTCCCAGTAAAAGATCAAATCAGGCCTTTCATCCTAAAAATGTCCATCTGGTTAACGAAGGTTTAGCTGACGTCCTCATGGAAATGGAATAAAAGTACTAGAATGGTAGCAGATGCTAAGCATGTATTTGAAGAAATCATCAACTGCAGCCCATTACTAACACATCACATGGAAAAACACCTTGGAGTCACCACACCACTATTGCCAATTTCATTTCCATACGCTCATGCTAATTATCCTGAAATAATCAAGCTAATTTAGAGAGCTGCACATGTGTTTGAGGTTGGTTCATTAGCAAAAAGGGCTGGTGTGAGAGAGCGAGGAGAGCGAGGAGAGCGAGGAGAGCGAGGAGAGCGAGGAGAGAGAGAGAGAGGAGAGGACGAGCGACAGCGAGCAGAAGAGGCAGGTGGGTTTCACAGATCCATTAGTGAGGATCCAAAGTGTGAGAAGGAAAGCGAACAGCGTTGATTTTGGCAGCTGTGATAGAAATGTATTTATTTCTGCTCCTCTCCGTAATGCAGTCTTAATAAATTACTCAACTGAATATAAAATGTTCTGTGATCCCTCTGAAGTTTAATTACATATCATGAGATTATGGATTTGATGCACATATAAAAATAGTACGCCGGCTTAAGCGGAGCGTAAACAAGCATAACAGCCAGGAAATGGAAGCTGTAGATGTGAAAGCGCCAAGGAGATTTTAGTAAGAAAGCGTACGTTCAAATGTGTTGAGCAAGTTATGCAAAAATGCACTTTTGGTGTTGGATATGTTGCATAATGCTGACATAACAGCTCCCCCATCCTGCATTGCCATAACGGTCCCATCTACCGAGTATGAGCTCATGGCAAAGCACACAGACGGCTTTCATCGGGATCAAACGCTCACTGCTGAGAAATTGATGATCAATAAAATAGCTCATAGCATCTTACTCTGACGATCAGCAAGCCATTCAAATTGAGCCCTAGCGGTTGGGGGATTTTGTTTGCATGAAGTCAATTAAAAACAAGAATAGTACTTTTGTACACGTACCGGCCTGTAGAGCGTAAGCTCCATTTGCTGGATGGTGGGTCCAATGCAGGCGGACGACAGACGACAGAACCGAAAGATGGAGTCCGTGTGGGGTCACCCAACCATGTTGTATTTTTGTTCACCGTCATGGCGTCAATGGAGGCAAAAGTAACCGTCAATGGTAATCATTTATGAATTTTAGAATTGTTTTATACGTGTAAAACTTCAACTGGAACTATAAAAACTGGCATTTTTGGGAGTCAGCCACTAATGACATCATAAACGGGGGACAAAGCTGACTTCCGGTTCCCGTTTCCACGCAATATGATGCTAACGAGAATGTTAAAAACATGGAAAACACGGTTGGACTCGGGCAGTGTGTTTCATTACACAAAAAGACACCAGCCATATTTTATGCTGTGGAACTGTGGAACATGTCAATTGAGGCTGAAATACATTTTCTATGTTACCTGAAAAACACGCTAACCAGGGCAGATGCTAACGGAGGTTCTGATGATCCGTCCAAAAACAAACACCCACACATTTTGGAAGAAAAACTAAGTGTTGTTTTTCCAAATAACCCCAAAATGTCATTTAGCGACAAGTACTGGTGCTTGGCTAGTACCTTTCATAGAATCCTAGGGCTTTTTAGTGAGACCACACTGACATTAAACAGAAAAATAGCTTTATCTTGCACATCAGGGGGCTGTCAAGAGACGTTGATTACAGGAGTATGTTTACACATTCAGACAGACGTTCCACCCAGCCCGCCGTACTGTACCTGCTCCCTGGAGGCCGGGCTTCGGTGCCATTGAAGGTTGTAGCAATTAAAAACATCATCCTCCACTTGTCACAAACATGATGAATTTATAGCACCGGAGCAGTAAGCCATGACTCTCCAGCACAATATGTCACTTGGTTCTTTTTTGATGGCTTGCTATGGCATGCTAGCAGATATAGCACAAAATGATCCATCTTACATTTTCGAACCAGCCTCTGCTTGCTTTAAATTCATCAAGACTCACCCGTTGCAGGCCTTTTCTGTGTAGCGCTAGCTAGCACTAGCAGCCTCGTGCAGGCTAGCTGGCTTACACTACATTTTGCAGTCATGATTGAGGTATACTAGACCATGAAAGACCTGAAGAGCGTTGATGATCTGGTAATGGAGCCTAGATGGCCCCCTTCAGGCTGGAACAAGTGGTTGATCCAAGATCAGCTCATTGGTAAACAATCAAGCCTGTGAAGCTCCCTGCCTCGTTTGTTCATTCCGCTCTGGCTTGTTAACCGAGCGATGAGATAATAGACCTCTAGTGTGGGGCTAATTTTGGGGGCTGTCTTTCTATCCGCCTGATTGTTTCTTGCTTCTAGATTTCAGGCGCCGAGGACAACACTCCTCTCTCAGCGGTTCATTTACATCAGACATCATTTGACATCAGCCCATGCCATGTCTCCTTTAAATCCTGGTCAATGTGGGGATCAAACCCATCGGGGGGGCTTCGGTTTGCATTCCGTCATATGCCGCCACACACGGGAGAAGATGCACCTCACCACCAATACTTAGCTTCAACTTCCGGGGCTTAGAGGCCGAATGGTTCCATGGAAATGTTCATGTTGCAGCAGGTCTTTGAAGGCATCACAGAGCACATGTGGTCCATGAAGTCTGGAGGAGATGATGATGCAGGTGGAAATGCCACATCTCATCTCTGCCGTGATGCTGCTCTTCCGGCACGGAGCAAAATGTAGCAGTGGCCTACTTATCTTTGATCACGAAAAGCGGCTATTGATTGGTGGCCAAATGTTGACATAAAACGAGTCAAATGTGCCGATGACCTTTCTGAGCCTCCCCGAGCTGAAGACGGGTGAAGGTACAAAAGCTGAGAGAGTCTGTGCTACAAATTATTCCTCCTTGACATTTGAAGAGAGTCGGCCTTCTGCTTTTTAACATTCCAGCCCAGGCACCAAAGAGAAAATGTCACCTTTTTTATTTACTGAGGGGATTCTCCAATTAGATGAGACTTGAAGACCATTGCATGATGGCTCCTTCATACAGCCGTCATGGCCGCTCTTGACCAAACACACACCCATTAGGAATAGGTCTTCATCCTATCACTGACATTTTAAGTCATGCTGATGCTTGACCTTGTTGAGGTAACCTTTCCCACGCGGGCGCTTCACAAGGAATCAGACCTGGTTCATAAACTAACTGCAGTGACCTGCTGGAGCCAATGCTAGAACTTTCAAGGTTCTGGAGACTGCTCACCGAGTTATTCTTCAGCTAGGTCGGGGGTGAAGGAAGGCACTCGAGTCTGTATGGAGGGCCAATGAGCATTGAGCAACGAGGGCCGGAAGAAAAGGGACGGCAGCAAAGCCTCCTACCGGCAGACCAGAGCAGGGAGATGCTGGCTCCTCTTGGAAGAATCCGGGCTTCCAGCTTCAGGCGGGTTGCCTTGGTGCACGGTTCCTGGTTCGCCATCTAGTAGACCTGGCCTAGATGAAATAGGACCAGTAGAAGTTCATCAATGTGCACACACGAAACATTCTAATCTCTCTCTCTATATATATATATATATATATATACACACTATTGTACAATACGTTATTGCCTTTAATGAATAATTGCCATATGATATTATAGTCATTCATATATATTCATTATAATAATCAATCATTATCAAACAGTGTATGGCAGCAATCAAACCTTAAAGTGCATGAAGTGAATCAGTAAAATGATACCAACTGTTACACAAAAGATGGCTTTCCAACGCCTCCAACCACAATAATGATATTCATAACTTCATATTCATAACATTAGAGACAACAGGCTGATATCCAATAATGCTAATGCAGTTAGCAACGAGATGCAAACAAACACTCGCCGATTCCGAAGTTCTATCAAACATTGCTCCTTCAAACGACCCCCCCCCTACAGCCCCCCACCCCGACAACACATACATATATATGTATATATATATATATATATATATATATATGAAAATGCAGATCATCTTTCCGTGTCCTGTGAATGTATTATTCTGTGTTCAGCGTTTGTCGTTGTCAATGTTCACACGCATACCAGAAGCGTCCATTTCTGAAGCTGGTCTATTCACCGAGGCCTCCCGAAGACGTAAGGTCAATACAACACTTTCAAATGAGTCTGCCAATCAGATGCCTTCCCCACGGGTCAATCAGCTGTATTGGTCTGTAAGAGGTCAGAGTTCATCCGCTTGAATTCCATTGCATCAATACATCACAGTACTTTTCCGTCAGGATCTTGGATGGGGTGTTCCCAGCAGATCTGCCACAGACCCGTTCGGGCAACAGACCCGTGTGCAATCCAACAGGCCAGAAAGCCAATCTGTGAGGCCACAATCACCGTTTTGTTTTTGTTTTTTTACCATTCACGCTGTTGCCCTCAGTATTAGCAGTGTTGGACTAACCCACCACGTTCCCAAACCGGAAAGATAAGCTGCTTGTGTCCACGCTAGTCTGCGGACGTTCAAGTGTATTAACGCCACACTTGGCAGAAAATAGTAGTTTAGATGAACGTGAGATGTCTGCCATCTCCTGTTGGAACGTATGAACTGCTGGCTCCATGGTTCCTGAAGTGGTTTGGTCAACTCAGCAATGTGCGACTTTGGCGGGTCGGAACGGGTTAAAGATGCTGACCTTCGCTGTTTGGGTCCAACCTGTTGCTACTGGGACTTTGTGGGGGCTGTGGGCTTCAAAAGAAACAGGAGCTAACAGGGACGTTTTCTTGGAGCACACAGTGTTTTAATAAGAAAACCAAAAATGTGGACCATATTGTATGCTAACCGGGGAACGTACCGGTTAGCATTTCTTGCTATCTTGCTAATATTATGACATCTGCGTAGCTACTGTACCTAACGTAAAACGTCAACGTAAAAGACCAGCAGCTCAGCATCAAACTGTACTTTTATTTATTTTGCCATTTGCCAAAAGAATCCATCTAATATAAATATGCTATTTGTTGTTTTAATAAAGCCAATAGTTCATCAGCCATTTCTGATGGAATTGAAAAGCAAATGTCGGAATGCAGGATTTCCACTTTGCAGATCCCTGTTGGGAAAATGTCATCTCTGTTGGCTTTTCCATGGATGAATAAATGGATGGAGGTCGATCCTCCATAAATGCTCCTGATTGATACAAATACTCGGAGATTATAAGGTGCATGTATCCCGCCAGGAACCTCAGCGGAGCACTGGGAAAGGAGATGATATAATACAATGGGAATGCGTGGAGATGAACTCTGGGCCCACATGGACGATACGTCTTCATGATTGTAAATAATGCAGCTACAAATATTATATAGGAGAATTCCGGTGTTAAATAATGCTGCCAGACAGATCTTCATATGGAAGAAGATGAAGACTTCTGGCTGAAGAAGACGTATGGCGAGGGCAAAAGGGAGATTAATGGCGGTGACGGTAGACGGCATATGAGAGACAGATTAGAAGTACTTTTCTTTTGCAGGCTCATCACAAACAAATAAGCTGATCGCCGACACCCAGCCAGGCAATTAATATTTAAGGAATTAGTGTTCTTTTTAAGAAAAGGAGAGGGATTTACTTTTCCCCCTTTTTCCCGTATGCCATTCCGTGTGCTTAGGCTATAAACAGCTTGAAATCACTTTGACAGGCCGCTCTATCTCTCACCCTGCACTCGTGCACACGCATGCACACAAATACCACGGGGGGGGGGGGTTAATTTCAATCTGTGAAATTGTAATTGCCTCTCCTGTGAGGAGGCAAAGGATTGTGGCAAGGCGGAGTGCAGCTTCTCCATTCTTGCGCTGCTTTCACTTTTATCTCTCTGGGATCGTTTTTTTCCTTTTCATGTTCTTTCCAATTTTTCTTATCTTTCTGCTCCCTTTTTTTAACTTCCTTGTCCGCACCGCATCATTTCTTCCTTTCTCCCGAATCGCACTCATCTAAGTTGGTTCGTGTCCGATCAGAAGCTGTGGTCCATCTCAGATGAACCGATGAGAAGCTGTGGTCCATCTCAGACGAACCGATGAGAAGCCGTGGTCCATCTCAGAAGCTGTGGTCCATCTCAGATGAACCGATGAGAAGCCGTGGTCCATCTCAGACGAACCGATGAGAAGCCGTGGTCCATCTCAGATGAACCGATGAGAAGCTGTGGTCCATCTCAGACGGACCAATGAGAAGCCGTGGTCCATCTCAGATGAACCGATGAGAAGCCATGGTCCATCTCAGATGAACCGATGAGAAGCCGTGGTCCATCTCAGATGAACCGATGAGAAGCCGTGGTCCACCTCAGATGAACCAATGAGAAGCTGTGGTCCATCTCAGATGAACCGATGAGAAGCTGTGGTCCATCTCAGATGAACCGATGAGAAGCCGTAGTCCATCTCAGAAGCTGTGGTCCATGTCAGATGAACCGATGAGAAGCTGTGGTCCATCTCAGATGAACCGATGAGAAGCTGTGGTCCATCTCAGATGAACTGATGAGAAGCCGTGGTCCATCTCAGATGAACCGATGAGAAGCCGTGGTCCATCTCAGATGAACCGATGAGAAGCCATGGTCCATCTCAGATGAACCGATGAGAAGCCGTGGTCCACCTCAGATGAACCGATGAGAAGCTGTGGTCCATCTCAGATGAACCGATGAGAAGCCGTGGTCCATCTCAGACGGACCAATGAGAAGCTGTGGTCCATCTCAGATGAACCGATGAGAAGCTGTGGTCCATCTCAGATGAACCGATGAGAAGCTGTGGTCCATCTCAGACGAACCGATGAGAAGCCGTGGTCCATCTCAGACGAACCGATGAGAAGCTGTGGTCCATCTCAGACGAACCGATGAGAAGCTGTGGTCCATCTCAGATGAACCGATGAGAAGCCGTGGTCCATCTCAGACGGACCAATGAGAAGCCGTGGTCCATCTCAGATGAACCGATGAGAAGCCGTGGTCCATCTCAGACGAACCGATGAGAAGCTGTGGTCCATCTCAGACGAACCGATGAGAAGCTGTGGTCCATCTCAGATGAACCGATGAGAAGCCGTGGTCCATCTCAGACGGACCAATGAGAAGCCTGGAGTATCAAGTCCGGCCCGAGGCGTGATGCTGGCTGTGCACACCAGGCACATAAAGCATTTGACTGCTGAGGGTCATAGTTCATCTTCAGTGCTATTAGTTGGTCTGGTTTGTCAGCAGCAGCTTATCAGACCCAAGTGATGGGCGAGTGGAGTTTAAGGGTCTCCGTAATTCCATCAAACATCATCTGACAGCCTCCTTCCTCAGTTCAAATAGGACTCGCCATTGATTGGGCTTCATCAGAAAGGTCATCCAACCAGGTGAGATCCAACACCAGCAGGTCAGGATTGATTACACGGTGAGTGACGGCTACTAATAGCAAATCAGCACATCAAGGGGGGGTTGGAATTAGGCTTCCCAAAGAAAAACAACACAATGGCTACTAAAGAACTTTTGTTTCCACAGAAGCGGCACTGAACGGGCTTTAGGCGTGCGCCATACGCCATCCTGATTGTCTCGGCAATATTGGGAAGACACTTTAGGAATTACTGCCAGGAGTGCTGGAGCTGGAGTTCCACACGCTGAGCTGAAACATTAGGAATGTCGTGATGTAAAGGAGCGTTGTTGCACGTGTGGACCGTTCTAAAGGAAAAGTTCACCATGGCAACCAGGCAGCCCCCAGGACTCTCATGCTATGAAGTTATTACTACAACATCATTAAAAGTTTCAGGGCCGCCAACGGAAGACCGCTAATCAAATATTAACACCAGGAAAACAACCGCCGCAGGTCAATTCCTGCTTTCTTTGCACTTTTTCTTTCAATAAGTCACCATCTTATATTGAAATGTGGATTTGTGTATTCAACGATGCGCTGAAACGTTGTAGCAATGCATCAATACTTACATATTACATACATATTACATCAAAGTAAGTCGTGCTTTATTGTCTTTTATTGTTTCATGATCAAATATTGACTGTCGTTAACTTTTTTTCTCACTGACGGTTCATATAATTGCCCCCAATTAACTGCAATAAATGATGGATGGTGTCCTGCCTCTCACCCAAAGCCAGCTGGGATAGGCTCCATCTCACCGCTGACCCCGAGGACCACGAGTGGCAGACAGGAACGGCTTAGAGGTTCCAGCGCTCCTTCCGGCGGAATGTGAAAGCCGCAGACTACGAGAGACTTGGAAGTGTGTGCTTCTGCAATGAAAGAGTCTCTAAATGTTTGTGTGATTCCAAGTCCAAAATGTGTCCAGTCGAGCGTTGCTTTCAGTCATGAAAAACCTTTATTGCCTTCATTGCCAACGATTGGGCGGCAGGGAAATTGCCAGAAGCAAGCTGGCCCACATGACTGTGACCAATTCATTTTTGCAATTTTGGGGACCAACATGCTTTGTTGCTTTCTGTCCCCCCCCCCCCCCCCCCCCAGCCCATTTCCCTCCGCCTTCTCTTTTCTATACAGACTCACTCAGACTTACTGCACTCTGGTGCCTTCAGGAACCGAAGGGAAAACCACTTGGCAGGCATATCCATTCCTAACGTCCATGTGTGCGTGTGTACGTGCACACGTTCATGTTCACATTCTAGCCTGTCTTTGCTTTGATGGACCTTATGCCTGCATTCCCTGATTCTTGGGATTCGTACACACACACACTATTGTACAGCGCATGACAGCATTTACAGTGCATGAGGGAGAGATTGGCGCTACTCCGTGGCTTGCCAGTGTTGTTTAGTGTGTGTATGTGTATGTGTATGTGTGTATATACACCATTGTGTGTGTGTTCCATGGGCCGCTGCATCTTTGACTTAAAGCATTTCAAAGTGTTTGTATTCACTAGTGGGTTCATTCATTCATTCATTCATTCATTCATTTTCTACCGCTTTTTCCTCTCGTTGCTCAACCGAAATCAATACTCAGCACTGCATTCTTCTTAAAAGCCCTTTAGGAACAGATATTTTACTATGTCATATTGTCCATCCGTCCATCCGTCCATCTGTCCATCCACCCACCCATCCATCCACCCATCCATCCATCCATCCACCCATCCGTCCATCCACCCGTCCATCCATCCATCCATCCACCCATCCATCCATCCATCCATCCGTCCATCCACCCACCCATCCACCCATCCATCCATCCGTCCATCCACCCACCCATCCATCCGTCCATCTGTCCATCCACCCACCCATCCATCCATCCACCCACCCATCCATCCATCCATCCACCCATCCATCCATCCGTCCATCCACCCACCCATCCACCCACCCATCCATCCACCCACCCATCCATCCATCCATCCGTATTCTAGGCACCTATCCTTACTACATACTGCATGTTTTCCCGGACTACGTACTGTACGTGTGTCTTGAGGGTAGGAGGTCTTTTTAGCCCACAGGCAGACCCCTTAATCTTTGCGTGTTTGGATGCTAATTAGCAACCACTAGCTTGACCCAAGCATGTTTTGATGTTTCAAGAACAAGATACAAGATACACAACACGCTGGGAATACAGTTACACCAGGTATGTGTACTTGTATTTGCTGTGTGTACTCCTGAGAGGCTCACTTGGTGAATATTTATTTTGGGAAGTGAACAGATTCCAATACCAACTGAAAACATACAAGGGGGCTTTGTGTTTCATACTACTGTACACTGTACGCACTATTTGACACTCTGTACTGTTACACAACTGTTGCGCCTACAAGGCCCTCTAAACCCCCCCCCAGGAACGTCAGGAATGCTGCATTTAAATAACGTGGCCTGCATCAAGCGAGAAGAACTACTCCCTCACAGCACTTCCAAAATGTTGCGATGCGTCTTTGCAAGAAGACCGTATACGTCGTGTATACATGGTGGAGGGTGCTGGGTGCGGCAGTGCCAGCGTCCCATCATGGACCTGATTGGAATTGATGACAATGATCACACAGACGTATGCAAATTGGCTGCAAATGTCATGAAATGTGCTCCAATTATGAATCCACGCAGACGAGCAAACAAGCAGGAGCTATGGAATAATCAAAGTGGCAAATGAAAAGGTCACAGTCGGAGATGCAGGTTAATGAGCAACTTGGCAGATGGAGATCACGTTCCTTCGTATTTGCTGTGCTCATGCCAGGTTCTGGGGGGGTGGGGGGTCAAAAAACAATGGATGAACAACGGAATGAATTGAAGAGTTGGTCAATGCGGGGAAAAAGATACGACGGCTCGGCGTTGTTTTCCTGGTTTTATTTTGAAGGCCTGCCTCAACTGGCTGCGGCAGCGGTCTCAAACAGGGGGCCGGTGTGAAACCAGACAGCAACGGTTGCATGCCTGGTCCAAGCTGCTGAAACCATCCAACCATCATGAAGGACACAAAGAGCATCTTCGGCCATGTGGGAGGATCTGCTCCTATGAGAGGGACGGTGAAACCAGCGTAGGCGGGACTTTCTCCTCGCTCTCGAAGGCCGTCTTTGAGAACGTCATTTCCAAAGCAATGGAGACAAACTGTAAGGTAATGTCACTCCTGCCGCCTCATCACGGGAATACTGCATATCACTTGTACTACAATGTTTTGCCTAAGAATAGTTCATAGTTTACCACCAAAACATGGTCGTTTATTCATCAATGAATTTCTGAAAAACACCATGTAGCAAGAGAGCGCTAATCAAACCGCCATATTGTGTGGGACTGACGCCCTTTCCATCCGTCACATTTGCATTGACTTGGGCAAGTGCAGAAGGAGTCGTTTTCGAAAAAGCTAACGTTATTTTCTCCTTAACGTTTTGTATGATGGACTTCTGAATTCTTGTGAGAACACGGAGACGTCTCAGCTTGGTGGAGTCTCAACACGGTCCCATGGAATTCCCACCAAAGTCTTGCCAGCGGAATGGATTTCTGTTTCTGACTCTCGCTTATAAACACACACACACATGCACACGCACACGCACACGCACACACACACACACAGCCTGTGCTTGTGTCTAATGTCTTCCTGGTTTAAGGTGCAGCCATCCCAGCATCCACTGAGATGTTGCACGCTTAATAATGTAAGCCCCAATTTATATGGCATTGTACTACCACATGACTGTCTGCACTGGTGTGTATTTGTGTGTGTGCATTTGTGTATTTGTGTGTCTTTCCACTCTTTGTTTTGCAAGCTTCTTTTCCTGTCGTCGTGTGCGTCTATGATTGCCGGCGCTTTCTGATGCGGTGCCTCTTGGCTCCCTGCTGCTTCATTTAGCACAAGGCCAGTGTGTAGATGTGTGTGTGTAGATGTGTGTGTGTAGATGTGTGTGTGTGTGCACTGACAGGATAGTTCACCTCTTGATTCCAAAAGCCTGCTGTGAGATCCAAAGGTGCGTTTGGTGCCCTCACACGATGGCTTTGTGCCGTCTGGGAACCAAACGATGTGGTCGTTCAGACTTGGACGTAAAGGCGGCATGCAGACGTTTGGCGCATGGAGGCCAAGGATGCAACCCATCAGGTTGCACGCAAACACAGGCGCCAAAGCCTCATGTTAGCCCATCAAATGATGCGTGTCGCCATGAAGCTTGGTACTCCATCCGGCGGTGCCACCATCCATGCTTCTTCTGATGCTTCGTCAGCATCTTTCCTCTGCATTGTTCTCCAATGAAATATGGATGCGGCGACACCCTTTATGTTTGCTACATCATCACTTACTATGAAATATTGAGGTGGGACCCGTGGAGAGGAGATCATTACTCACTTTGCATCGTTCCCTTCGCTTGTTTCGAATAAAAGCGACATTTTCTGACTTCTTTTCTCACTTGCAGCTGTTGACGATTGGTCACGGGAGCTGAGACGTCCTTTTCGTGGGAAACCAAACCACGTTGGACTCCAGACGGACGGATGCACGATGTACAGACGACACATCTGCTGCTTTCACTTCCATGCTGCTCATCACCAGGACGCGTGGCCAAATAACGCTTTCCGTTTATTACGACTCACGTGTGGAAAAGTCATTTACAAGCTAATTGTTTCTACGAGGAATCAATTAGCTTGTAAATGACTTTTCCAAAGGTAAGGAATTGGTTCAAACCAAAAGTAAAACATCACATTTGACTTTGCTCTCCTGCCCGCCTGGTCCAGCTCCAGCACTTCCTGAGGCGTTCAGGGACCAGTTGGGAGACATGGTCTCGCCCACGTGTGACCTGAACACCCCCCTAGGGAGGCGTCTGGAAGGATGCCCAAGCCACCTCATCTGGTTCCTCTCGGTGAGAAGGAGCAGCGGTTCTACTGTTACATCTGTATTTCTACATCTTCCATACATACATACATACATACATAGTACATACATACATACATCATCTGTATGTACACACACACACATGTACATACACACATATATGTACACACATACACACAACACGCTGGTTGGTTGAAAGGTTTTCCTTTTGTAGTTTGGAGCAAATGAATACACGGACACGTAGGAGACAAATGAAGTTTTATTTTAATTTCTCCATAAAAGAATAGTCGAAGTCAAGCAAGCTGTGTCTATCATCTCTGCATAGTCCATTCGTCGTAAAGAAGCACCATAAGGACTATTAGGAAGCCCCTAATGGGTTTTAAAGCTAGAAGCAGCTTGTACCAAAATAAAAGCCTAAAAGGTCTATTCCCGGTGAAGGCAAAGCGGACAGCACGGTTTTATTGGCGTTCAAACTTGCCAAACGATGAGCTGTGACCTTAAATGAAAAGTAAAAATCAAAGCATGTCCTTCTTCCTCTTTGGACGCATTTAAAAGCAGAAGACGAGTGGGAGAATTCAATGATCTCCAGCCCATTCAAAGATGTCGTGTCGGCCCCTCCCCCTCGGCCACTAATGCAGCCTCTCCACAATAAAAGCCAGGAAGGCTGCTGCCAGCGCCAGTCCGACCGCCAGCCTCTTCAATAGCTCCCGGTCCACTTTGTAAGACCCAATCAACAAAACAGAGGAAGACACAGAAGAAGGACCTTGGACACCATTTGCCATCTGCTCCTGTGGAGGAAACACACAAAGAGAAAAAGAGCTTTTCAACATCTCCTGGTGCAACAAAAGAATGTTAATTTCTCCACAAAGCGCCGGAGGGTCCAGCAAATGACTTGTTGGAAGAAAGTTGACGTGAAGGTCGCCGTGGTGACCGGCTGCAGCGCACGTCCCGGGTGCCGCACAAGGAGAGGAACACGGGCTGATGTGGTCCACAAACCAGACCTCCATGAGGATCAGGAGCTTAGCGATGCAAACCACGGCTAAAGTTTGCTCCGCCTTTAATAGCGCAGCTCCGGTCTGCGACGTTTGAATACGTCAACGTTAGGAATGGGAAAAAGACGGGATGATGGACATGAAGCTTAACTCCACGTACTCCATGCTGATTTGGTTGATGCATCCCGACCTTCGCTGAAAACCATTGCCAAAAATGTCATTACCAAAAAGCAGCCATCTTGGTTGTTTCTGCTGGGACCAATGGATTCCCTTTTCTTACGGTTTGTTTTCCGTCTGACCTTTTGGAAAGGATTACGGACAAAAACTACACTGCAAATCTACCCCCAACCCAAAAACCGAGGTTCCGCAGTACTGCAATTCTACCCCCAACCCAAAAACTGAGGTTCCACAGTACTACAAATCTACCCCCCACCCAAAAACTGAGGTTCTATAGTACTGCAATTCTACCCCCAACCCAAAAACCGAGGTTCCACAGTACTGCAATTCTACCCCCAACCCAAAAACTGAGGTTCCACAGTACTACAAATCTACCCCCCACCCAAAAACTGAGGTTCTATAGTACTGCAATTCTACCCCCAACCCAAAAACTGAGGTTCCACAGTACTACAAATCTACCCCTAACCCAAAAACTGAGGTTCTATAGTACTGCAATTCTACCCCCAACCCAAAAACTGAGGTTCCACAGTACTACAAATCTACCCCCAACCCCAAAACTGAGGTTCCACAGTACTGTAATTCTACCCCCACCCAAAACAGAAAGCAGTGTACTTAGTGTACTTAGTGTACATGCTTCTGTAAAGCATCCATTTCTGTACATCCCTGTCTTGGAGTCTGCCGGGGAATCATCTTGGCATATTTGTGGGTGAATGCTTGACAGGGAATCAACCTCTGGTGGCGGGGAATCGACCAAATGCCGTCTAGAGTCTCCCTATGTCTATTTTAGCAGTCTTGTTGCTACAGCAAAGTATGTTATTTAGCTTTAAGAGATGCTAATTAAAGAGCACATGTTGAATGGGTGCCAGAAGATGTTGGAGTTGCTCTCATTTCACCTTCTGTCTTCCTCCATCTGCTTCTTTGGCAACCATGTTTCATTTGGAGATAAGCAACACGATAATGAAGCAAACGCGATACCTTCTACATGAATTCATTCATGCAAAAAACAGCTGCTATATCATGAATAAATGGCGAATATGAACGAGTGTAATTAAAGCAGGCAGAGATGGTTGGTGCTCATCAAATTATTGCTGAATTGGACTTCATGCTGACCACGAGACACGCTGGGATGCGTCAGGAAGGCGAGTCCCAGGGGATTTTTATGTTAAGTTGCTTTTCTGTCTGTTACCTCTATCGTCGTCCGTTACCTCTATCGTCATCCGTTACCTCTATCGTCCTCCGTTACCTCTATCGTCGTCCGTTACCTCTATCGTCCTCCGTTACCTCTATCGTCCTCCGTTACCTCTATCGTCGTCCGTTACCTCTATCGTCCTCCGTTACCTCTATCGTCCTCCGTTACCTCTATCGTCGTCCGTTACCTCTATCGTCGTCCGTTACCTCTATCGTCGTCCGTTACCTCTATCGTCGTCCGTTACCTCTATCGTCCTCCGTTACCTCTATCGTCATCCGTTACCTCTATCGTCCTCCGTTACCTCTATCGTCGTCCGTTACCTCTATCGTCCTCCGTTACCTCTATCGTCGTCCGTTACCTCTATCGTCGTCCGTTACCTCTATCGTCGTCCGTTACCTCTATCGTCATCCGTTACCTCTATCGTCATCCGTTACCTCTATCGTCATCCGTTACCTCTATCGTCATCCGTTACCTCTATCGTCATCCGTTACCTCTATCGTCATCCGTTACCTCTATCGTCATCCGTGGATTCTGTTGATTAAAAAATGGATTTCATTCGGTTCGGATTGCATCGATATTTTCCTTTTAGTTTGAGGGAAGCCAAACGGCTCCAGCCTGAGGTATCGATCTCCAAATAAATAAATCAAGAAGGACTTCTACGTGTCAATTTGAGTATCGGGCACGCTGCTGGAGAGGATCTGTGAAAATGGATCGGAATGACCTTGAGGTGGTTCCTGCAAATGTCCTGCATGACGGTTGATAAAACGCCTTATCACCACGAAGGCTATCACCACGAAGATTATCACCACGAAGATTATGCAGAAGGAATATTGATCGGCTTTCTAAAACAACCTTTCATGGAGTTCCCAGGGGACCTCCTCATTCGCTTTGGCCTTCATATTTACCAAAAGTGCAAGACGGCTTCTTGGCTTCACACTTTGCTCTCCAACTGGTGGATCTTTCCAGATGATGGTCACCCCGAGGTGCCCATGTTTTCGTTCTACTAGCGTTGTTCATAGCGTGATCCTTGGACACTTTAGCAACTGTCGCTACGATGCTATATTGTTATGAAAGTTCTCCAAGTATCTGACAGCTGCACATTTGAGAAGAACACTTATGCGCAGTGTGAAAGCAGACGCCCACACGTGTTGCCTACAGCCGCATGGTGTCTGTCCAAGAGCTCCCCTGCCTTGTCCGCGACCAATCACACGCCATTGTGTCTTCCTTTGCCGTGCACAATGGCGGACGGATACAATGACCGCCAACGCCTACCTGACACGTCTACTGGTGGCGGCCAACAATAGACACAAGGGAATCAAACATCCGTGTTTACTTCGTGTTCAGCTCAAAGCAAAGTCCCTGATGGTGAAATAGGAGGAACAATAAAAGTGCTTCCTGCAGGCGTACCTGGTGGTGCTCTACTCGAATCCGTGTTGCCACAGACAGGCCATGAGAGGCTCTAGGAATGTAGCATACACTCGTATAAATGCTTATAAATGCTTACAAATGCTTATAAACGCTTATAAATGCTTATAAATGCTTATAAATGCCTATAAATGCTTATAAACGCTTACAAACGCTTACAAATGCTTATAAATGCCTATAAATGCTTATAAATGCCTATAAATGCTTATAAACACTTATAAACGCCTATAAATGCCTATAAATGCCTATAAATGCCTATAAATGCCTATAAATGCTTCTAAATGCTTATAAACGCTTCTAAATGCTATGAATGCTTATTACAGTCACTAAAAGAAAATATACTTCACTCTACGGGTAGCCATTGAGCCTTATTCATTTGGGGCATAAGTTTAGACACTAATAGGATATTTACTAAAGAAATAGGAGGCAGCAGAAAAAGTGAAACTGGAAAGAAGCATCATCCATCAACGCTGGCAGGCCCAAGTGCCCCCCCCCCCATCCGTCTATTTAGCCGTCTCTCTTTACCAACGGGGGGCCAGGAGAGTCTGGACAGCACGTCTGAAATGTATGACTACCAGGGAGGATAAGTGCAAATCCAAGTACCAGCGGGTACATGTCAGCCCAGTGGGGGGGGGGGGGGGGGGGGTGAAGAGAAAAACAGAGGAAATGATAGACAGACAAATGCCATCGGAAAAGAAGTACTATTGTGAGGTAGTTGGCCGCCATTTGTGTATCCGTGTGTGTAGTGTGTACACGTGTGTGTAGTGTGTAGACATGCAGGCCTGCGGAGCACGATGTCGCTGTGGCTCACAGCGGGGGGGGGGGGGGGGCGAGCAAATATAATCATCTGTAAAATCATCTAACACTTCATTGGTGGACTGGCACGGTTAAAGTACTCTTCTTGACACGGTTAAAGTACTCTTCTTGGCATGGTTAAAGTACTCTTTTTGGCACGGTTAAAGTACTCTTCTTAGCGCGGTTAAAGTACTCTTCTTGGCGCGGTTAAAGTACTCTTCTTGGCGCAGTTAAAGTACTCTTCTTGGCGCGGTTAAAGTACTCTTCTTGGCACGGTTAAAGTACTCTTCTTGGCACGGTTAAAGTACTCTTCTTGGCGCAGTTAAAGTACTCTTCTTGGCGTGGTTAAAGTACTCTTCTTGGCACGGTTAAAGTACTCTTCTTACAAAGTCGGAGACGCTGAAATGTTACGACTGCAATCCTACGCCGCATCACAAAAGACAGAAGACGGAGAACCAGGAAAGAAAAAACAATAGTCGGTGGTCACGTTTCTCACGTCCTCGCCAGCGGCCGGCGTCACTCGAGACGCGCTCAAGTTGTGCGTTTGGGTGTAAAAAGATAACAAAATCACAGCGGCAATGGAAGCTGTGCTTGGATCGGCCACTGGACTAAGGTTGGGTAAGCATTCAAGAGACCCTTACTTGTTTAGCTACTAGCGTTAGCCATCATTGGATGTCAAGGAACAACTAAATAACCGCAAATTGTTGGTCGCCTCTCAGCCTGCTTTTGCGTGTCGAAACGCGTAGTGGACATGTACTGTACTGTACTGTACTGTATGTGATGTGGTTTTTCTATCAAACTTTGTAAAAGCCCAACCTGCGTGGCCCTGAGTGAAAAAGCTAGCAAGTGGTTGGGCTACCTTTAGCAGCAACAACTGCAAGCAAGTGACTGACAGCAGAATTCATTCTTCCACTTATCACAGCAAGACTTCCAGGTCCTCAAGCAGCAAAACAGGCCCAGAACGTCACACTACCGCCACCATATTTGACTATTGGTATGATGTTCTTTTTCTGGACGCCTCAGGTTGGGATCTCCACGAGTAAGCAACATCGGTATTCGTCAGAAGGGCTGCCGGAATTGAAAGGGCTGGAGCCAAAAATAACACAACATAAGTTGCTGGTGGGGTTTTATGTTGGCTATTTCATCAAAAAGTCATTTGGTGGGAGTTCCATGCTGTCCCTTTCGGTTTCTAACACAAGTTAAGAGTCTCCATGGACATGGACATGGACAACACAATTGGGGGTTCTCATTGTAAATAAAGTAGAAGAATCATAGTGCAAAATATAAAACATATGGTATTACGCAGCCACACCCACTAGCAAGTATAGTATACTAGTAGTATGCGGTAAGTACTGACTTTTCCTCCATTTGGCATAATTGTTACTGTGCCTATAACGGAAATGGCTTATAATGGAAATAGCTTCTGAGTGGCTAAAATGTCAACAAACCATGCTAACAATGTAGTTACCCACCAAACAAAATAGCACCTATTATAAACACTGGCTAAGCTAATAACATAACAAATGTTGCATGAGTTGGTGAGAAGAAGTATTTGGATCCAAAGTCTCCCCTGAACAAAGATGAGTTTGTCCCACACAGAAGCAGAGCATGCAGATGGGCTGCATGAAGAGCATGAAGAGCATAAAAAGCTTGATGCTCGTCTTATGAAATAAGTCAGCTTCATTCGTGTAATCGAGGCCTCGGCAACACGTCGTTCCCGTGACAGCAACGATAGTAGCAGGAACTCCAGCAGATGACCTGATTGACGTTACTTTCACCACATCCTGCTTGGCTTGTTGGACCAAGACTGGACGAGAGAAGGTCTTGGAGCTTCCTTGCTGGTCTACTTGGTGCATGCAGACAGTCGGGAACAATGCAGATGACTCTCGTGCATCCTGTTATTCCCGTCGTATCGCGTCGTTCCCAGAAAGCACGCTCTGCTCCCAGCGCCTCGTGGCTGAGTGCCGTGTGCCGCTAATCCGGCGTGTCAAAGGTGATTAGGTAGCGAGGTGTTTCCTGGAGCCCGAGATTACAGAGAGGGCAGATGGTGTTTCTCAGGTGGATCCAGGAAGACTGGAAGAAGACAGCTCAGACGTTCATGCACTAATAATTGTAAACAAGCTGCAAAGCCTCCAGTCGTCGCTGGATAATTGACTGGAGATGAAGATTGGAGGTGGGGGTGGGGGAGTTCTACCTTCTAGGTTCTAGTCTTCTAGTCGGGCTGAAGATCTACACCAGACAAGAAGTCGGGCTGCACTGCTGCCAACGTTGAAAAGCCCAGAAAGGTATTAGCGGCAGCAGAACGGCGCCACGGTGGAATTCAAGAGATGCGTAAAGGAGCGTTGACGAGCGATCCTCACTCTACGGGTAGCCATCGTGTGGGAAGCATCCACGTCAGCTTTGTCCGCTGACTTTGATAGTTTTCAGGAATCCTCATTTTCAAAGGGAACATATTAGCGGCATCCAGGTCGGGGGCCACATTTGTAGGCTGCTTAACACCAGGTAGGGCCTGTCCACATTAAAGGCCCCTTCCTAAGCAGACCACAAACATGGCCGCCTTTTCAGGTTTCTATTGTTGACTTATGCAGAATATTCCATATGGTGACACAGAGCAGAGGGAACCCTGCCCCCATTCACTTTGGAATTACGTGTGCCACAAAAGTCGTACGCGAAACACGAGAATTGTGTTGAAATGCTAGCATGTAGTCACCTAGGATCCCGTGGTCACGTAAAGGTAAAGGCGTGAACGGGTGACACAACCAGGTCATCTTCAGAAGACTACACTGACCAAAACATCCTGGATCAATGCCGCTTTTGGAGGAGCTTTCAAAGGTTTTGTAGCCCGTGCGGGCTAGGTCCTCTAAAGCAGGGGTCCACTGATGGTCTAGGTCCTCTAAAGCAGGGGTCCACTGATGGTCTAGGTCCTCTAAAGCAGGGGTCCACTGATGGTCTAGGTCCTCTAAAGCAGGGGTCCACTGATGGTCTAGGTCCTCTAAAGCAGGGGTCCACTGATGGTCTAGGTCCTCTAAAGCAGGGGTCCACCGATGGTCTAGGTCCTCTAAAGCAGGGGTCCACCGATGGTCTAGGTCCTCTAAAGCAGGGGTCCACCGATGGTCTAGGTCCTCTAAAGCAGGGGTCCACTGATGGTCTAGGTCCTCTAAAGCAGGGGTCCACTGATCGTTTAGGTCCTCTAAAGCAGGGGTCCACCGATGGTCTAGGTCCTCTAAAGCAGGGGTCCACCGATGGTCTAGGTCCTCTAAAGCAGGGGTCCACTGATGGTCTAGGTCCTCTAAAGCAGGGGTCCACTGATGGCCAATCGCAGCCGGTCTGCAGGCGGTCTACGGCCTGAAAATCAGCAGGTGACACACGAGCGGCCGTCAGAGTCTGTTTGAGCGCCTGTGACCTCAGCTTCACAGGGACTGTGGACCAAGGGGAAGACCAATGGAGCCTTGCTGTGACCCACCCAGAATGGGAGTCCGACCCACTTTTGGGTTGTGACTCACCAGACGAGAATGAGTATCTGGGTATTATTTTATTCCTGATCTTTTAATATAATCATTTATGGTATCGGTTTCAGGGAATACCAGGACTAGCTCACCCTGAACCCTGAAGCACGACACCGCATTGCAAGAAATCCAATCATCTCTGAGATTGAGCGACGATCTGCACAGATGGAGGTGTTTCGGACCTACTCAGATGGAAAGATGAGCCCTTGGTGGAACTCTCAGGAAAGGCAAGACCAAGCGGCGGACTTGACGCCAAACTTAGTTTCTCGGCGTGACGGCTGTGTGCTTATTTTATTGCTCATCTGCGGTTGAAAGGCAAAGTCGCAGCTCGGGAATATAAAACCCTTGTGACACCAAATAAACAAAACAGAACGGGACTGTGTAATGTCAGTTGGCACATTGGGTTAAAATACTGAGAAGCAGACATGACTAATATTTTGACGGCCTAATCATTCCTCCATTATTGTGATGTTGCTTCCTCAAGCGGAGGCCATGCAATCACATTTGACACGCCAATGAAAGGCTTCAAATAGCTAGCCTGCTGTTTTGAAGACAAAACAAAGTATTTGCTGCTGGAGAAAACAACACGAGACGGAGGCCAAGCGCGACCTTTGACCTCGCTAAGAAAAAGACAAAGACGAAGAGTAAAAATAGACAAGACGTGAGTGAGGAGTGACGCCGTGCGGCCATCAAATATCAACACAGTCGTGTGTCTCATCAAACAACAAAGCCATCGTGTTCATGCATACTGCGTGTTTCAGTAAATATGAGATATATATATATATATATATATATATATTTATATATATTTATATTATATATTTATATATTTACATCGCCTGCAGCAAGCGTTCGTCTGCTAGGATCAGCAGGAGGCTGGAATGCGCTTGTGTTGGTGTGGAGAAGGTCTCTGTAGGAACTAAGGTTGGTGTGGAGAAGGTCTCTGTAGGAACTAAGGTTGGTGTGGAGAAGGTCTCTGTAGGAACTAAGGTTGGTGTGGAGAAGGTCTCTGTAGGAACTAAGGTTGGTGTGGAGAAGGTCTCTGTAGGAACTAAGGTTGGTGTGGAGAAGGTCTCTGTAGGAACTAAGGTTGGTGTGGAGAAGGTCTCTGTAGGAACTAAGGTTGGTGTGGAGAAGGTGTCTGTAGGAACTAAGGTTGGTGTGGAGAAGGTCTCTGTAGGAACTAAGTTTGGTGTGGAGAAGGTCTCTGTAGGAACTAAGGTTGGTGTGGAGAAGGTCTCTGTAGGAACTAAGGTTGGTGTGGAGAAGGTCTCTGTAGGAACTAAGGTTGGTGTGGAGAAGGTGTCTGTAGGAACTAAGGTTGGTGTGGAGAAGGTCTCTGTAGGAACTAAGGTTGGTGTGGAGAAGGTCTCTGTAGGAACTAAGGTTGGTGTGGAGAAGGTCTCTGTAGGAACTAAGGTTGGTGTGGAGAAGGTCTCTGTAGGAACCACGCGAGGGGATCAAACCATTAGAAACAGCTCTCAGCAGCATAAAGTGCAGTGATATCAAGAAACATCGTCTCTACGTACGACATCCTTTTCAAACAGCGACTAGAGACACATCTCCTCAACAGCTTTCTGGTGACCGCCATGCTAGCTAGCACGTGTTGCTCTTCTCAACGAGCAGCGGGTGCTTCTGAAGGTCCCTCCCACTCCATACAAAAAGGGCTCAATTTTGTTTCATAAAAAAATACAAATAAAAAGAAGCAACTAAAATGATTTGTTTGGATTTTCAAGTTGTACTAACTTCATAGTTCATAGTATACGTGTGGGGGTCATAGTATACGTGTGGGGGTCATAGTACACGTGTGGGGGTCATAGTATACGTGTGGGGGTCATAGTACACGTGTGGGGGTCATAGTACACGTGTGGGGGTCATAGTACACGTGTGGGGGTCATAGTATACGTGTGGGGGTCATAGTACACGTGTGGGGGTCATAGTACACGTGTGGGGGTCATAGTATACGTGTGGGGGTCATAGTACACGTGTGGGGGTCATAGTACATGTGTGGGGGTCATAGTACACGTGTGGGGGTCATAGTACATGTGTGGGGGTCATAGTACACGTGTGGGGGTCATAGTACACGTGTGGGGGTCATAGTATACGTGTGGGGGTCATAGTATACGTGTGGGGGTCATAGTATACGTGTGGGGGTCATAGTATACGTGTGGGGGTCATAGTATACGTGTGGGGGTCATAGTACACGTGTGGGGGTCATAGTACATGTGTGGGGGTCATAGTATACGTGTGGGGGTCATAGTACACGTGTGGGGGTCATAGTATACGTGTGGGGGTCATAGTATACGTGTGGGGGTCATAGATGCTAATCATCTGAAGGACAATTCCAAACAGAAGACAGAAACATGGGTGATTACGAACGGACTCCTTGGGTTGTTTGTCAAGTCAGGAGTCAGGAGTCGGGCCTCCAGAATCGGGAGTCGAGAGTCGGGAATCAGAAATCAGGATTGAGGAGTCAGGAGTCAGGATTGAGGAGTCAGGAGTGAGGAGTCAGGAGTCAGGAGCCATTCTTTCTGATGCGGTTAGAAGGGACATTTTCTGGCCTCCCTTCCTGTGACTCCTGCTTTGTATTTTGTCTTTTCCTGTCCATTTGCTGCCTTGCGGGGGAGCAGAGCTCTTGTTCTCCATCCATTCTACGAGTCTCCTTGAGAAAGTGTGCGGTGAAAAGAGCTGATTATTATTGGATGGCACTCAGGGTGCTTTTGCCGTCTCCTGATCGCTCAGTCTACCTCCAGCTCTCTTTCATTCTTGCTTCTTTTTTGCCTCTCCTTCCCTTCTATCATTTAATTTCATCGGAGGATGAGGACCGGTGAAGATACTTTCTCATTTTCTTCCTCGGCCGTGCTGTTGAGTGCTTTCTCGGCTATTGTGTCCCGCTAAAAGACTCATTACTGTCCTCCCCCTTTCCACGGAAAGTGTGGTTTCTATGAATGGAGGGTTGCCAGATGCCTACGATAGGCAGACGGAGAACAAAGGACGACTACATTTTCAGGTGCTGGGAAACCTTGGTCTTCTTTCAGTGGACCCAAATTGCAAAAACTGTCATGTAACACGGCCGATGTACATCCCATAACAAGCTTTGCTGGGATCATGCGGCTAAACCTGACCGCCATTTTACACCATTTTACATTTTTTTAAATAAAATTCAATAACAAAAGAGCTGAGTTATTGCATTATAGTGCTATATGTTATTATAGTCCTGTATATTATTATAGTCCTGTATATTATTATAGTCCTATATGTTATTATAGTCCTGTATATTATTATAGTCCTATATATTATTATAGTCCTATATGTTATTATAGTCCTGTATATTATTATAGTCCTGTATATTATTATAGTCCTATATGTTATTATAGTCCTGTATATTATTATAGTCCTATATATTATTATAGTCCTATATGTTATTATAGTCCTATATGTGATTATAGTCCTATATGTTATTATAGTCCTGTATATTATTATAGTCCTGTATGTTATTATAGTCCTGTATATTATTATAGTCATGTATATTATTATAGTCCTATATGTTATTATAGTCCTATATGTGATTATAGTCCTATATGTTATTATAGTCCTGTATATTATTATAGTCCTATATGTTATTATAGTCCTATATGTTATTATAGTCCTATATGTTATTATAGTCCTATATGTGATTATAGTCCTATATGTTATTATAGTCCTATATGTTATTATAGTCCTATATGTTATTATAGTCCTGTATATTATTATAGTCATGTATATTATTATAGTCCTATATGTTATTATAGTCCTATATGTGATTATAGTCCTATATGTTATTATAGTCCTGTATATTATTATAGTCCTGTATGTTATTATAGTCCTATATGTGATTATAGTCCTATATGTTATTATAGTCCTATATGTTATTATAGTCCTATATGTTATTATAGTCCTGTATATTATTATAGTCATGTATATTATTATAGTCCTGTATGTTATTATAGTCCTATATGTTATTATAGTCCTATATATTATTATAGTCCTGTATATTATTATAGTCCTGTATATTATTATAGTCCTATATGTTATTATAGTCCTGTATATTATTATAGTCCTATATATTATTATAGTCCTATATGTTATTATAGTCCTATATGTTATTATAGTCCTATATGTTATTATAGTCCTATATGTTATTATAGTCCTGTATGTTATTATAGTCCTGTATATTATTATAGTCATGTATATTGTTATAGTCCTGTATATTATTATAGTCCTGTATATTGTTATAGTCCTGTATATTATTATAGTCCTGTATATTATTATAGTCCTGTATATTGTTATAGTCCTGTATATTATTATAGTCATGTATATTATTATAGTCCTATATGTTATTATAGTCCTGTATATTATTATAGTCCTGTATATTGTTATAGTCCTGTATATTATTATAGTCATGTATATTATTATAGTCCTAACAGAATAGTCGCTAACAGAAACTTGTTCAGCTTCAAGCTGATATCACACACACACACACACACACAGACACACACACACCTCAGTGTGTGGTGGACTCCAGCAGAGACGTATTGATAATAGATGGTCTTCAAATATGATTAGGTCGGCCAACTGTAACGTATGTGTGAGTGTACAGGTATGACACATACCAGACAATCCAGGTTCACGTAACAGAGGGCTGAGTTGTCGGTGTGTGTGTGTGTGTGCGTGTGCGTGTGCGTGTGGATATGGTTAGATGTTGCCATGAGGTCGTTTAGCTATTGCTAACGTGCCCCAGTGCCAACGTGATGACGATGAAAGTCATGATGGTTTCTAAGTCATAATGGGATCATCAGCATTACTGACGTCGACGTATTGACACTTGACACGTATGATTTAGTACCGTCATGTCCTCCATGTTGACATGCTGTGACCCACAGCACATTCTGGCATACGTGAACACTTTATGTATTCCCATCAGAAGCGCCATGTAAGACTTGCTGCCATTTTAGACATCCAAGGAACAATTCTAGAGGGGCTGGTGAGGACGTAGAGAGAGAACGTACGTTGGAGGACGCCATGCGCGGGTGGCTTTAGTGACGGGGAAAGCGCGTGTCGGATGGGCTGCGGACTTGAAAAGGTTTTCTCCACTGAACTTTTCATTGCAGACTAACCTGACGCTGGCGAAGGGAATGCCTTCTTACTCGCCCACTCTGCCTTCATTTCCCTTTCTCTCTCTCTCTCTCCACTTGTCTTCCCTTGATCGCTGGGCCCCCTTCTTTGCTTCTGTTCTATGCCCCCCCCCCCCCGGCTGTCTGGCAGTAAAGGTTGATGGGGTGTGAAATTAGAAAGTGTATCATATTCTGCTCTATGGCTCCATGTCCTGAGCTATAAGCTACGGCTAGTCACGGTGAAAAATAACATGCACTGAAACAGAAACATTAACATGCTGGTTTGTGTGTGTGTGTGCGTGTGTGTGCGTGTGCATGTGTGTGCATGTGTGTGCATGTGTGTGTGAGAGCCAGTTGATCCAGTCTCAGCTTATCTCATGACTTACCAGTGGCTGTTGTTCCAGAGTCGGACATAAACAAGTCAGCATGGCGACCGCCCGTCATGACTGCCCCAAACTACTCAGAAGTAGTTCGGATACGTCAGCATCAACCCCGCTTTCAAATGCTAGAAGCTTTGGGAACATGAACGCCACAGCAAATAGAACGGACGGGAAAAGCTGAGCAACACAATCTGAGCTGGTGGAGAGAAAACGGCCTAATATTGAATTCCTGACAGAAATCAGAGCTTTTCTTCTACCTATCGTTGAATATGCAGTAGCATATGCAGTAGCATATGCAGTATCATATGCAGTATCATATGCAGTATCATATGCAGTAGCATATGCAGTAGCATATGCAGTATCATATGCAGTATCATATGCAGTATCATATGCAGTGCAACTGTCGTAAACCAACAAATAACGTGTGAACGTGTTTACCTGCGTCAGTCCGGACACTTGACCCTTTTGAAAGGGTGCAGCAATGGAGGCAGTGAAAGGTCTGCTATCTTCTACTGGTCGTCCTTTCAGGAAGTGTTTTCCCGCCTGGTAGATGTCCACTTCAATCATCTTCCCCATGAACTCTGGCTTCTTGGGCACCAGAACCTGCAAATACAAAACCCCGACCAATCATTCAGTGTCTGGACGGGACTTCTTAGTGACACCAGACTACTTCCTTCCAAGTGTTCATGGACGTACTACTCACGATTTGGGCTGATGGCTCGTCCCATCGCTTCTATTCTGCCGTTCTATGCAATTTGTCTGACTTGTTATTTGGAAACATTGTGCTTCTGCCTTTCGTGCAAGGTGTCTGCTGCCATTACGACGTGAGAGCAGCAATGACATGAATTCAATCAGCAAATAAAAGCAGTTGTTGGACTTTTGGGTGTATTTGTGTATTTCTATGAAGTATTGTGTTGTTTGGCATCACAAATCGGCATGGACTCACGCTGGGAGTCGGCATGCTCCCATCAGCAAACGTAATGTGCTTTAGGTCTAAGTGGGCACGGGCGGGGCACACACGGCCAAGCTGGAGTGCCTCTAAAGGTCAAAGGTTGAGGGGTGTCCCGGGGATACATTGTGTACTTCAAGCGGCAAGAACGCAAACCTCAAGATTCCTCTGATGACTCCTCCGTCTTCTTTCTCTTTGGGCGTTCCCCTTCAGGGGTCGCCATGGTGATGGGGAGGGGCCAAAGCTACAGCAACTAATGGCCACGCCTGCCTAATCAACACACCTGCTGCTCGCCACACCGGGGGGGTGGAAAGTGGATGTGACCTGCATCAGGTACGTTTTTCAAGTGTCCATAAATCATTTAAGACGTCCAGTTAATCCATGTGATCGCTATCAGTATTGGGATCAGAATTGGCAGTAAAAACCCTGATGTGGGCATGCCTAGCTGACATCATACATGTAACTCATAACAACATATGATTAATATTACATATTATACACATTACAGTGGAACTCTGCATCTTCGCCAAAGGCATTCATGCCATGGCACAATCTGAGATGAAATGATGACATTATTTCTAAATGTTTTCCCCACAAACATCTCCTTCATCCAAAGGTGGTAGTCCTTTGTAAATACCTGCCATAAAGTATAATATGTACAGGTCAATAAGCCGTACTTTAGCTTTATGAAACAAATATGTCCAAATATGAAATTGCTTTCCAGGGTGGTCTGACGTGGTCCAAGTCAAGGATCGTGGTGGACTTCGGAGGATCGCTGCAGGAAGCAGGAAGCTCCATCTCTCGAGGAGCGAGTGCACTCACGTAAAAACATGCATGAAGCCACTGACACTTGCAACCTGAGTTTATAGCCTGCGGGGGGGGGGGGGCTGATTGCCACCCCCTCCCCTCCCCGCTAATAAAAGGCCCAACTTCAAACATGCTTGTGATGATAGTTAAAGCGAGGAGGAAATTGATTTATTTGAAGATGTTTTAAAGTTAATTTTTCACAGAAGTTCTTTGAAGACCCGTTGGATGAACATCTGCGTGTTGGATGGAATGTTCATGTCTGGAGGGCTGACCTTAATGTTTGTACTCGCTGCCACCGTAGGCTGCGGTGCCCACGTGTGCGACACGCCAGCTAAGCCACTCCATCCACTCCAGGCAGCTGCGTGTCCAGCTAAGCTGCTGATCTGATTTGCCAGGCGTGGAAACACCAAAGATATCGATAGCTTGTTGACTTTGACATTCCCCCCGCGTCACGCCGTGGGTTCAGCTCTTGATAAGAACGCTTGCATTAAGCAGGCACAAAAGAGCAAATTGGTACTTTGCGGTCGCGTCCACACCGATCCCGGAAAACGCTTATTTGTGCATGCGCTTTCGGGTTGGAGTCGTTTGTTGATGTTTAGAAACTGATGTAACAGCAGAACATGACGTGATCGACTCCAATGGAGTTACTGGAGCTATGGAAGCGCTAGAGGGGCGTGCACGCGCCTCATAAAACATGCGCTGATTAAAATAACATTCATGACGGGTTCCTGGGCTCCGTGGAAGCAAGTATTGATTTGAAAAATATTCTCCCTCTAAGATCTCGCTATGCTGCTGAACAGACGGAAGATAATGTGAGACCAAGTTTTTCAGGATTCTGACCCGCAGACATGAAGACCACATGGACCAGAGCCTGAAACAGCTGCCTTACCTGCTCATAGAACTTGTTATGCGCCACGTAGTACTGGGCATCAAAGGAGTCCTCTGTCACCAGCACGTGTTGCCTCTCGCCAACCTAGAGACAGAAGCATCCATGGTTCAATGCCCGCCGGCGTGACTGGCTCATGCAGTACTTTGTCCTGGCAGTAAACGAGCTTCTTTTTCCGTCTTGCCATTGATGCCAGCGACCGACAATACCTTTTAGGATTGTTGTGTTACATCATCGTATTTTACACAGCCCTTTAGCAAGCTTTGATGGCCTTTACCGACATCCTTCCGTCTTTCCGCGACACGTTTCTGTTCACCCGACCTCCATTCTCCCCCCCCTCCGTCCCCCCAGTCTCTATTCTCACTCAAAGTTTTTCTTTTCCTAGCAGTCACCAACATTTAATTACCACGTCAAGGTTCCCCAGCCACTTGAGTTTCAGTGCCCCGCCTCAGAACTTGCAGTATTCATCCTGCTCTTTGGAAAACGTACAAAGTGGATGAAAAGAAAATGGAAAAAAGCAAGGCTATGAATCAAATAGAGAAAATGGTCCCTTGAAGATATCAGAAAATCAAAACAACACAATGTCAAGGCAATGGCGCTTCGCATTTCTATGTACAATTCCTGCAACAGTATGCTATTCAGAGTACTTTCAGGAGTTAAAGAACACAATAATGCAAAAGCACGGAGCGGCCTTCCAAATGTAACTAACATGGCAGCGTACGACCACCGTGATTCTTAAGATGACACCTCAACTTCAAAAATCCAAGGATTCGCTCTTTCTATTCAAACTCCGTTAGACTCCAGTCTTGTCTACCTTGATCTGCCCTCGTATGCCCACGTATGCCCTCGTCTGCCCTCGTCTGCCCTCGTCTGCCCACGTCTGCCCTCGTCTGCCCTCGTCTGCCCACGTCTGCCCACTATGCCCTCGTCTGCCCACGTCTGCCCACGTCTGCCCACGTCTGCCCTCGTCTGCCCTCGTCTGCCCACGTCTGCCCACGTCTGCCCACGTCTGCCCACTATGCCCTCGTCTGCCCACGTCTGCCCACGTCTGCCCACGTCTGCCCTCGTCTGCCCTCGTCTGCCCACGTCTGCCCACGTCTGCCCACGTCTGCCCACTATGCCCTCGTCTGCCCACGTCTGCCCTCGTCTGCCCTCGTCTGCCCACGTCTGCCCACTATGCCCTCGTCTGCCCACGTCTGCCCTCGTCTGCCCACGTCTGCGTGGGGTGATCACAAAACACCGCTTCACTTTGTCTTGGCCAGACTCATTTACACACAACAAAACAAGTCCAAAGGCTGATACTGGGCTGATACTGGACTGATACTGGGCTGATACTGGGCTGACATTAGGCTGATACTGGGCTGATACTGGGCTGATACAAGGCTGATACTGGGCTGATACTAGGCTGACATTAGGCTGATACTGGGCTGATACTAGGCTGACATTAGGCTGATACTAGGCTGACATTAGGCTGATACTGGGCTGACATTAGGCTGATACTGGGCTGACATTAGGCTGATACTGGGCTGATACTAGGCTGATACTGGGCTGATACTAGGCTGACATTAGGCTGATACTGGGCTGACATTAGGCTGATACTGGGCTGATACTAGGCTGATACTGGGCTGATACTAGGCTGACATTAGGCTGATACTAGGCTGACATTAGGCTGATACTAGGCTGACATTAGGCTGATACTGGGCTGACATTAGGCTGATACTGGGCTGATACTAGGCTGATACTGGGCTGATACTAGGCTGATACTGGGCTGATACTAGGCTGACATTAGGCTGATACTAGGCTGACATTAGGCTGATACTGGGCTGATACTCGGCTGATACTGGGCTGATACTGGGCTGATACTGGGCTGATACTAGGCTGATACTGGGCTGATACTAGGCTGACATTAGGCTGATACTAGGCTGACATTAGGCTGATACTGGGCTGACATTAGGCTGATACTGGGCTGATACTAGGCTGACATTAGGCTGATACTAGGCTGACATTAGGCTGATACTAGGCTGACATTAGGCTGATACTGGGCTGAGCTGGGACATTTGATGACTGGCAGATCAGCGAGGATGAAGATAGACTCTGACATCGCAAATAGGACGCTCGTGTAGCTAGAACATCTCTGGTCAATACTATTGATGGGATAGACAAGACAAAATAGAGACACAAAGAAAGTACTTGAATTATTGCAGCCATGAAAACAACCCCTTTGCTCTTTGACAGAGAAGAAGATTTACACTTTTTTGGAAAGAATATCTTTAAAATCCATTTTAGTGCTTTTAAGGTTTGATCTTCACGTTGACGTGTTGCCAAAGACTTTGGCTTGACAGAAGAATGCAACGGTCAAATCAAAGCTCCATCCAACCAAGTTGGACAGCACTGGAGCACGTACATGAAGCAGCGGCGGAGAAGATACCCTGTAATCCTAGTGGTCAGTACTGCATTGTGGTACTACTTGAAAGCAGCCCCATACAGACGTTGGCTCCATCACTTGCATTTCCGTGGATATCAGTCCTTCTAAATCTTTAGCTGGAGTCTAGTCCGGGCACTTTCCAAAACAGCCCCCCCCCCCAACGAGCATGCCGACGAGCTCCAAAAGACCAAACACGACAGACTTTAGCAAACAAAGCACATTTCAGAGGCAAGAAAAAGCCTTTGAACATCACCAATGATGGCAAACATTTGGATTTGTTGCTCCTTGGATTGGATTGGAGGTTTGTACCTTGAGACCTTTCATCTGGGGTTTATCAAGATACTTATCAAGTACTTTGTACAGTATGTACTGTGTACATTTGCATTAGCTGGACAGGATGAAGGCCCATCCAATCCCACCTTCTCCTGTGTGTTTGTGGCCGTGTTAGCGTGCACTGCAGTTGTGTGTGTGTGTGTGTGTGTGTGTGTGTGTGTAGGCAAGATAAGGACCCTAGAATGAATTCATAAGCGAAAAAATTAAAAGTTGTAAGTCAGTAATGGAGAATTATGCATGATTAATAAAAGTCCAGTCAGAGGATTGAAACGGGGAGAATAACGGTGAGGATAATAAAAATGTACCACAAGGTTACTTTTTTAAAGCTTCTTATAAAAGATCCTCGTCGTAGTCCGTAGTCCGTAGTCGTAGTCGGCCTCCCTATCAGTTTGGATTGCCATTTTCTATTTGCATGTGTTGAAAAGCCAACAACACGACGAGGGATTCGGGACGCCGTTTGAGCGACTTGCCGCTTTATTTATGACACAGATAAAAACATCGATTACAAATTCAAAGCCACGGTGCCGTCATTACCCGCGTTATGATGTGGATTAATTAGCAATTAAACTCCTGATCCCATGAATGTGGTGGGATGCGCCATGTACCGTGATGTTGTCTGGTGGATGCTGATGGAAATTGAACGTCACTGTGCAAAGACGTGTTGTTGGGTGGCCCGCCAGTCAACAGATGGAGTAAACACAAATGGGAATGCAGGCTCTCAAAGGCAGGAGGTGCACTAGCTGAGGGCCATTGATGTGATCTGGCATGCAAATACACACAAGCCGTATGGACTTGACACAGGAAGCTCATCAAGGTTTGATTTCCCTCCATGTGATTGTCTATGCAGGGCGTGTCCGTGCATGATAATCCTGCTGGTCCACACCTGAGGACAAGATCACGTGTGGGGGTGGGGGGTGGGGTGATATATCATCATGTCAGGGATGCATTGATATCATAAACATCACCGACAACAACTCCTTTTGTATTCTGTGAAAAGCTGAAGACTGCTTAGTGATGATAGTGTTTTACTTCCTAATTATTGCTACTAAGATGATACAAATGTAATACATACATCCCATTGTACACATGGAGTTACTTTTCCTGCTTGATAAATGGATTTATAGGGTTTGTTCAAGCTTTCCATCCATGTGCCGGTTATACACATTAAATGGTTAATGCATGGATTCACTGCATCAGATGGGAAGTGAAGACTGCTTTATATGGACAGGCAATAAGGTTGGGGGGGTGGGGGGGGTACACCCTGGACTGGTGGCCAGCCAATCCCAGGGCACATACAGACAAACAACCATTCACACTCACATTCATACCTATGGACAATTTGGAGTGGCCAATCAAGCTAGCATGTTTTTGGAATGGGGGGGGCACCCGGAGAAAAGCCACACATGCACGGGGAGAACATGCAAACTCAAACTCCACACAGAGAGGGGGAATCGAAGTCAGGTCTCCTAGCTGTGTGGCCAGCACGCTAACCACTCGACCACCATGCGACCATCTCTACTGTATAGTCAATGATTCCCATCTGGATTACTGATGGACACCGCTACTTCATAAAGTACTTCCACGCTGACCATGACTGGGTGGTGTTTTATGGAGATGTCTGGCTGAGGTGAGATCTCAAGATCTGACAAAAATATTGTTCAACTTCATCACAGAAGAAAAAGAAGACTAACGAAATATGGAAACAATAAAACAGGATTGATGGAGATTTCACGCTGCAAGGTTTTTTCTTAGAACTGGACCGGTTCCATTGTTCGCCGGGTTTTAGGTGATGAAGCGTACGCTGGAATGACTTCATGGAGCCCAACGTGAAGGGAGCGTGGCGTTGATGATGGTTACCATACATGGATTACTGCATAGCGGTTGGCGTGGCAACAGCTAAAAATGAAACCTTTGAAATACAAGTGATAGTTGTACAGAAAAGGAGACAAGGAAATAGGGACTATAACGATGTGGTAGGATACGCTACCAGTCCCAGAAATACACAGATACTGCATCCCGATCCACAAATACGGCATGTTGGACAATTACAGCACGATCACAAATACATAAGTACATTCACACGTGATTGCATCACTCATTTCAGCTCATCAGCAGAAACGAAGCCCCCCTCCCCCCAACACACGCGTGCCAAAGGCTAAGGATTTAGTAGTAGGATTTAGAAGTACTTCAACCTTGCGGCTGCAGATCCTTCATTAGTGACGTTCATACCTGGATGGAGGTGAGGAATTAAGGCTTTGTAGATATCTTATTTACTTCAACCACTTTACCACTTCATCTTCATCTTCATCTTCATCAGCTTGCTAACGGTCAGCCCACATTTTACTTAGGGTCACTTAGGTGACCTTTACCGACCCTAACTCTAACTGTACTGTACTGTACTGTACTGTACTGTACTGTACTGTACTGCATTGTACTGTACTGCATTGTACTGTACTGTACTGTACTGCATTGTACTGTACTGCATTGTACTGTACTGTACTGCATTGTACTGTACTGCATTGTACTGTACTGTACTGTACTGTACTGCATTGTACTGTACTGCATTGTACTGTACTGTACTGCATTGTACTGTACTGCATTGTACTGTACTGTACTGTACTGCATTGTACTGTACTGCATTGTACTGTACTGCATTGTACTGTACTGCATTGTACTGTACTGTACTGCAGCTAACAGCCAATGATAATACAGAAGAGCCTCATTCTGCTACATTGTTCATGTTAGCTAACATGCCTTGTTTCTGGTGATGCGTTCGATGCCACGTGGATTTGTGGTTATGGTTGGATGAAGGTAAAGACACGCAGAGATGAGCCAATGGTACGCTGCCATAACTAGCAACTTAATATTGGTTTCTATACTCTTATGATATGTTTCCTGCTTCTGCTGTAATGGCTTCACCTTGCAAGTCCGCAATTCTAAAAAAAAAGCAAATAGAAAATGCATGTATTCATTGTGTGTGTGTGTGCGTGCGTGCGTGCGTGCGTGCGTGTGTGCGTGTGTGTGCGTGTCTTCAGGGCTTGCGGGGAACCAAGCCCCTGGCATTGGAGCGCCTCCATGTTTGCATCCGCTGCATCAACGGGAGGCAGGCCGTGATGGTCAGGATGATTGGCCATTATGCGTGTGGGCCCACAGGCCTTGGACTGGGATGTGTTGGGGGTGGGGGGCGGGGGGAGCAACACGTAATGCACACATCTATACACCCCCATGAATCTATAATTGAGGCTGAAAAAAAGAATGCCTCGGCATATGTGAGCATGATTGTGATTACTGGGGGGGCCACCTGAAGACAGCAACTCAGACGTGCGGCAGAAAGCCTATCTTGTCAACACTTTTGATTGCAGTTGAAGGCGAGCCCTCCAGTCGTCTTATTAGCAGGAGAGAAATGTATGTACGGGTTTTGATAAGAGGAAAATACATTCCGGGCTACAAGGCCATCCTGGTGGCTGCGTGGATAAGACGAGGATTGTGTGTTCCCAATATTTGATTAGGATAAAAGGCCGCCCATCCTCTAGTGCCGTCTCCCCCCTTTACATTTTGGACCTGATTGTAAAGTTCTTGCTATAGTAATTCCATAAGTGATGGCGGCATGGCTGGTGTGTAAGCAGCACCTACTACATGCAGAGGAAGAAATATGCAGATTCATAACGATGCCATGTCGGACATGAGGGTCGTTGGTGTGAGAGAGACAGACGCCAGGCCATCATTGGATGGAGGAGATTGGGTTGCCGTGGCGACCCCTGGAGGGAAGAAGGGAAGAGCCCAAAGACAAAGAGGAAGAAGATGGAATGATAAAATGTCAAATGTCAAGACCGGGCAGCTCTTTATCTGACATGTCAATCAAGAGCTATCAAAAACCTCACATCGAACTTGTCAACAATCCACTGGAAATTGCAGGAGGTCATTCCTCACATACGGTAACAATATGAATATGACTTCAGGTTCAGACGACAGAGTAGTGAAGATTCATGAAAGGGAGCAGGTAGTAATCAGCCTGCTACGCACGGCTCTGCCTTTCAAATCAAACTGGGGCAACGACCTACGGGGCACTCATGGGTTCCAAAAGTGGGCCACGCGTACCCCATGGGTACACCAGTTATCATAGGGGGTACGCGAGTAAACATGAATACTAATTAGCACCTAACACCAACGAGTGCGCCTGAACGCCTCATGCCACAAGGAGAACGGAGCAGAAAGGAGCGAGAGAGTTGCTCTGTATGCATTATATATAGTATAATAGTACGTGATGAACTGCCACTGTGACCGCCACTGTTGCTTGTATGTATCTTCGTACTTTATCTGTACTCTTAAACGTTGCCTTCAATTTGGAATGTCATGATTATGCCGACTTCAACCACTCACACACGAGTGGCAAAAAAGAAGCTCAAATTCAATCCATTCAAACAGAAGGACGGCAGCATCAGACTGGAATAAAAGACGTGTCTACTTAGCAGTGCTCATGCCGAACTAACAACATGTGACCATAGACATATTCCACCTGGAATAACTACACAATGCATGAAGACATTCATTGTGGTCAATCATTTCAGCTTCTTACGATAAAAAGCAAGGCTTCCTGAGTGCGTAGGCGTGGGGTGGGGGGGGGGGGGGTACATGGTTAGTACCAGGTACCAGGTCTAACGTCTGAAGGGGCACACATCTATAAAACAACGTAAGCGAACAAAGCAACGGTAGTCTTCATACGAGATACGACTGAACATCTAACCAATCTGCCATTTGACAGTTGCTTCATGTTTTGATGGTTAATAGGAGTTCCATGCACAGGAAAAACAGACTCAGCTCAAGCGGAAACAACCTGGTTTGTTGTACTGCGTCCTTTGCTGCCCAGGGTGGAACACATACGATGGCATGGTCGCCTGTGGTGAACGTAGCCGATGAGGCCGACAAAGCTGACGGCCATTTTGCCAGCTCTATACATCGACCCCCTAATGAGCACGAGCTGTCACACTTTAATGTCAGCGGGCATTTAGTCATCCGCAGGTCAGGGCGAGTGAGAACGACTACAGAGAAGATTAGATGAACAAAGTGGCCTCTCGTCCTCCATAGTTTGATCCACGCTTGGCATAAAAGGTTATGAAGTAATATGAGTACTGCATGAGACAGCTTGGTGTCACTTGGCTCAAGGGTCCCTGCGCCTTCATCACATGACCAGCGGCCTTTTAGACTGCGATGATAGCTGGGATGTTTACATTTACGGTCCTGAAGAAATTCACAGGAAGTGTTCACAGGAAGTGTTCGCATGCCGTGCCGGTGAATCGGAAGCAGATTGTAATTCCAGCGCCAAGTGTAAAAAGAGGAAAGAGGAGCAAAAGAACAAAAATAGAGAGCTGGACATCTCCCCAAAACGCTTTTCATCAGCTGATCAAAAGTCTAAGAACGGAGACTTGAAAAGCCAAATGTGGCATTCAAGTCCTGCGTGAGGACTGATAGCGTATTGTACCCTTCTGATTAGGGACGTCCCGAGACAATCTTCACAATCGGCGTCGGCTGCCCAGCCGCTGTTGAAGATCGCATAAAAAATGGTGGCTAGCCATTAGCTCTGCTCGTAAAAAAAACAAAAACATACACGACTACGGTAGCTCTTGAGGGTTAGGGGACAAAAAAAGTTGATTAGTAGGCAAAAAGGCAAAATGACCTGGACTAAGACTGCGGATGTGACAGGCAGGTCTGAAGGCCTGCCGGTCTGAAGGCCTGCAGGTCTGAAGGCCGGCAGGTCTGAAGGCCGGCAGGTCTGAAGGCCGCAGGTCTGAAGGCCGGCAGGTCTGAAGGCCGGCAGGTCTGAAGGCCGCAGGTCTGAAGGCCGGCAGGTCTGAAGGCCGGCCGATCTGAAGGCCGGCCCGTCCTCCACCCAAATTAAGGCCAACCACATAAGAAGGAATATGAAAGTGGAATCACTAACATGGACAACACGGCATCGGTGAACATTAGAGGAAGTTTTAACGAACCAGTCCAGGGTGTGCTCTGACCCCCCCAACTCTTGAGTACAGTAATAATGGATGGATGATCCTAAAAATGTATTTCCCCTCGCCCAGTACACCTTGACGCCGAGAACTCTCTGCTGTTGAGTAAATGATTGCTCTGCATGGAGAAACACCTTCCACAATGTAGACCCTCCTCCCTGCTGGTTGTGTCGTGATGAAGTGTTTGCTTGAGGACTTGCTGTTGGTCTTAATCAAAAACCACTTTCCAAACAACGCCATCACGCCGTGACCTTGCCGTGCGCCTCACAATATGGATGTCAACCGACTGAATGACGGCATCCACGTGCATAGCCAAGCATGCACGGCTCGTAAAGTAACATCGGGATCAACAACCACTTTCTTGGCCTTTCAAAAAAACCAATCCTCATCGCTCACCTCCAGCACGTATTCGCCGGGGGAGCCTGGTGTCGTATTTAAGGCACCCGCTGACACTCGGCAGCACGCCACTTCCACTCAGAGGTCACCTCTCTTTCTTGCTTGCTGTTCTAACAATGTACCTACTGTACTGTACTGTACTGTGCTGTACTGTCAGACGTTTGGAGACACGTCCTCATGCTATTGAACGTTAGAAGGTGTCCAGACGTTTGGCTGGTGGCGTGTAAAGCAACTGCACCAAAGTACCGTACGCACGCACGTACACGCGTGTCCATCAAAGTGTTTGATCTTCACCGCCTTCATTCAACCGCTGGAGCTTCGTGTCATCACGTTGTCTGACAAGCCTGGGGGGCGCTGCGCTTACCTTTTCATACACACTCACGCTGACAGAAATGGTGTCAAATAAATGAGAGGGATGAACGCTTGATGAAGAGAAAACAAAAAAGAAAAGGAAGAACAAGATGGGGAGAAATCATCCTTATTCTGCTTCTGCTTTCCTAGTCCATCAGGTCTACGCTATTGACATGTTTAAATCCATATTCAATGGTGACCCTGGTCATATAAAGCCACGGGGATCTATCAAAGGGTTTAAAAATACTGTAAGGGTCAAATAAGGCTAAGGCTCAAACGCTTTGTCTACTGTTGCTTTAAGAAAGCTGCTTTATAGGAAAGCTTCTGTGTGCGTTCTACCGGGAGTAAGGGCGTTAATATGAGCTAGCTAACTATGCATGTCATTGGGACCTGCCCATTTTGACCCTAAAGCCCTGACAATGAAAACTCCAAAAAATGCCAGCAGACTTGGCAGAACAAGCTACAGCGTTATTGTTATTATTGCAGCTGAAAATGATATTTATCTGGTGGTCTAACACGACTTGACTCGCCGCTCGCCTCAACGTCACTCACAGAGGGAAGAGGTTCAACTTGACGCTCATTTACTGTCAGCATCTTTTAGCAAGTCATGTGCTGGAAGACGCAGCCATCGCAATGAGCGCAAGTGTCGCTGTTTCCATGCTGCTGCTGACGGGAGCAGCACACGGTAAATCAATGCACCAATCAATCAATGCACCAATCAGTCAATGCACCAATCAATCAATGCACCAATCAGTCAATGCACCAATCAGTCAATGCACCAATCAGTCAATGCACCAATCAATCAATGCACCAATCAATCAATGCACCAATCAATCAATGCACGTTGCGATTATGTCGGCAAGTTATTGTAACTATGACGTGTTCTCATCTATCGGTGTACTTAATGCATGATCACAGAATGGATGTCAAATAATAGTTTTTTAGTCTTTAGGCTTTGTAGTCAACATCCTCTAGGTAGGTCCCAATGATGCACTGTTAGCTAGCTCATATTGACATATTCACAGTTGCAGCTTCATGCTGTTAGTATATTTTAATGTATTAAAATGCATTATTAGCATGCAGTGTCCTTGATATTGTAATAATGTAACTAATGTTTTACTGGAGCAGATGGAAAATCATTTTCCTGCAAATACAATAACTTTCTGGCAAGATCATTTCCCATCTGGCAGCACTGATCCGCACCCATTCACCTTTTACTTTTCACCTTTTATTTACCTTTCTGACGGCACCAAATCAGCCAGGATGGAAAACCAAGCTGCTCTTGTCAAATAAAAGAGAAAATCCCTGATGTGTCTGGCTGGTTTAAAATGGCTACGTCCATTCTTTCCCTCCACTGGCGCGACTTCAAACGAGTCGCTCCAACAAGTCTGGGCTCTTCTACATCAACACTCGGGGATGTGCAGCAGTGGGGGGGAAACAAAGAAATACAGCGAGTACAAGCACAGGCGAGGGACTGTATAAAAATTGCAGGCTACGATGGAAGACGCGACTAGAAAGCGTCTACAACTCGGCTCTTTGATGGCTCCGAGTCTTTCAAACTCCAAAGAGAAGCCATGGAGAAGGCGGAACAGGTGCTAACGTTTCATTTGTCATTTTTGACAGGACTTCAGACCACTTTTGATTTAAACGCAACATTTTCTTACCAGGACCAAACCACAGTTATGGCTGCCCCCAGAGGGACGCTTATGATCCAGCATACAGTGCATCCGGAAAGTATTCACAGCACTTCACTTTTTCTACATTTTGTCATGTTACAGCCTCATTCCCAATTGTATTAATTTAATCTCTTACCTCAAAATTCTACACAAAATACTCCATTATGACAATGTGAAAAAGTTTTTTTTTTTTACTTTTTTTGAATTTATTAGAAATAGAAAACAAAAAAATCACATTTACATAAGTATTCACAGCCTTTGCCATGAAGCTCAAAATTGAGCTCAGGTGCATCTTTTTTCCACTGATCATCCTTGAGATCTTTCTACAGCTTAATTGGAGTCCACCTGCAGTAAATTCAGTTGACTGGACATGATTTGGAAATATAATAACTGTCTATATAAGGTCCCACAGTTGACTGTGCATGTCAGAGCACAAACGCCAAGCATGAAGTCAACAGAACTGTCTGTAGACCTGCGAGACAGGATTGTCTTGAGGCACAAATCTGGGGAAGGATACAGAAACATTTCTGCTGCTTTGAAGGTCCCAATGAGCACAGTGGCCTCCATTATTCGACTAGCCAGGATAGAAGGAAAAATGAATGCAGCAATATTTTCATCCAGGATATCTCTATATATTGTTGCATTCATTTTTCCTTCTATCCTGACTAGTCTGCCAGTTCCTGCTGCTGAAAAACATCCCCACAGCATGATGTTGCCACCACCATGCTTCACTGTAGGGATGGTATTGGCCTGGTGATGAGCAGTGCCTGGTTTCCTCCAAACATGGCGCCTGGCATTCACACCAAAGAGTTCAATCTTTGTCTCATCAGACCAGAGAATTTGGTTTCTCATGGTCTGAGAGTCATTCAGGTGCTTTTTGGCAAATTCCAGACGGGCTGCCATGTTCCTTTTACTAAGGAGTGGCTTTCGTCTGGCCACTCTACCATACAGGCCTGATTGGTGGATTGCTGCAGGGATGGTTGTCCTTCTGAAAGGCTCTCCTCTCTCCACAGAGGAACGCTGGAGCTCTGACAGAGTGACTAAGGCCCTTCTTCCCCGATCGCTCAGTTTAGAAGGCCGGCCAGCTCTAGGAAGAGTCCTGGTGGTTCCAAACGTCTTCCATTTACGAATAATGGAGGCCACTGTGCTCATTGGGACCTTCAAAGCAGCAGAAATGTTTCTGTATCCTTCCCCAGATTTGTGCCTCAAGACAATCCTGTCTCGCAGGTCTACAGACAGTTCTGTTGACTTCATGCTTGGCGTTTGTGCTCTGACATGCACAGTCAACTGTGGGACCTTATATAGACAGTTATATTTCCAAATCATGTCCAATCAACTGAATTTACTGCAGGTGGACTCCAATTGAGCTGTAGAAAGATCTCAAGGATGATCAGTGGAAAAAAGATGCACCTGAGCTCAATTTTGAGCTTCATGGCAAAGGCTGTGAATACTTATGTAAAGGTGATTTTTTTGTTTTCTATTTTTAATAAATTCAAAAAAAGTAAAAAAAAAAACCTTCTTCACATTGTCATAATGGAGTATTTTGTGTAGAATTTTGAGGTAAGAGATGAATTTAATTCAGTTTGGAATGAGGCTGTAACATGACAAAATGTAGAAAAAGTGAAGCGCTGTGAATACTTTCCGGATGCACTGTATGCTGTATGAATGTAACCTCATGGTTATTATTCCACAATTCCCGTGCATCGTATGGTTGTGTTTTTACAAACACGTGGATGGACGGATAACTGGCATATTAATGAAATGAGATAATGAAATATTCATGAAATGATATTAATGAAATGAGAAGTGAACTGAGAAGGTGACAAGCAGACATTCAAGTGTTTATTTTGCAGAACCAAAATTCTTGGAATATCTTGTTGCACGATCGTGTTATTGACGCGCATTATTTCCAGGCTTTCCTGGGCCACACCCACTGATGTGGCGGGCCACACCCACTGATGCGGCGGGCCACACCCACTGATGCGGCGGGCCACACCCACTGATGCGGCGGGCCACACCCACTGATGCGGCGGGCCACACCCACTGATGCGGCGGGCCACACCCACTGATGTGGCGGTGTTGTACAGCATGTTAGTGATACTTTCGCTGCTAAGTCAAGGCCGGAAGGGGATTATTTAGTTGAAATCATTCCAAATCTTAGTCACATTTAATCATCTTTTCTGCCCAAATCAAACAACATACTGGCGTTCCGCAGGGTTTTGTTCTCTGGGCTCTATTATTCATAATCTTCTTACTTACACACCTGACTGACTTTTTCCTGTTGATCAATGACTCCCTGCTGTGTGGCTGACGACCTCTGACCAATATCCACAAATCCAAAAATCTGGTTCTCAAACACGAAGTCGGAATGGAACTCAAAGTGAAGAGTTTTGGTGATTTTCCCTTGCCATCAATCTTACGTCTATCTCCGGTGTTTGGTCTAAATGTACTTCTATCTGCTTTGTGAGGCAATTGACGCTACTTGGTTCTCTTGGTGACTGAGACCACTAAGCGGTTCCTCCCTGGTAGTTCTGGACTAATCCCTCCCTTTTGTCAGGTGAAATTTAGCATGGAGCTCCAGAGCTAGGGCGACATTAGTCCATTTCCAAGTGACTAACCTACCCTACCCTAACCCTAACCCTCTGACAATAATAGTGTCTTTGGCCCCAAGCTTGCCGGTGGTCTTTGGTGGTCCCATTCCGGTACTTTACAGGTCGACAAATGTATCAAAGAGGTTTAAGGCAAGAGCCCGTTGTAAGTTGTGATCAGGAGCAATTCCCCCGAGGACTGGACTAATTGTCGCGCTTCATGGACCATGCTTGCTGGTTGGTACGGCATCAAATACTTATGTCCCCTCAATCAAGTCAGAGTTAGAAAATAAAGTTTTATGCCTTTTATGTCATTTCCTCGGGAGGATACCGTTGCTAAGCATGACTAAGATGAAGAGCTTTCGCTTTATACTTTATCTGTTCATCTCTGGGGGAAAAACACCTCAGGCAAGTGGATCCACATCTGCTTTCTGTCGCTTTAGTCAGCATTGACTAACTCCTACACCTGCACACACGTGTAAACACACACACGCATGGACAACACACACACACACACACACACGCATGGACAACACACACACACGCATGGGCAACACACACACACATGGACAACACACACACATGCATGGACAACACACACACACACACACACGCATGGGCAACACACACACACACACACACACACGCATGGACAACACACACACACGCATGGGCAACACACACACACATGGACAACACACACACATGCATGGACAACACACACACACACACACACGCATGGACAACACACACACACACGCATGGACAACACACACACACATGGACAACACACACACACACATGGACAACACACACACGCATGGACAACACACACACACACACACACACGCATGGACAACACACACGTATGGACAACACGGGACTAACACGAGTTGACGTTAAAGTGAAAGAAAAGGCTACGTGATGAAGTGATTCTGATTATTGAAGTCAGTCAGGATGAAGAAGAAGAAGAAGAAGAAGAAGCCCCCGTTCTAAAGCATCTTGCCCCCCCCCGTTTGTATCGTTGCCCTGATCCTCGGTGGCGTCATGTCTCCATGTGTTGCGTGTAGATTAGCGCGGTGGCTTGTTCTGAGAGGCTGTTAATTGGCTGTTTGCAGCTAATAAATAGCCGTAATTATCCGGCCTGGTTAGATAAGGTGAGGACGTGATGGAGACGGGAATTCACCTGAGCCGGTTTTTCACTGGGAAAAGAATTCTTTTATCTGCTGATCATAGAAACAGTCCACAATACGGCATGCATGGCTACTTATGAATAGAAATATAAAAGGTTCTACATCATTTGTATTCATTGTGGGACATATTTCAGAAACCAATCCAACGGAACCCATCCGTGCATCCATGGAGGCTGGAACTTGATGGAAGTATTTTGATTGTATTCCTTGAACAAATCCTTCACGTCCACACACATTAACTGCAATAAACCATGATGATGATCACACGATGAAGGAAAGGATAAATGAACACTTCCTGTCACCTTTACCTTGACTCAACACTTGATTGTTGCCAAAGAAAAGCCGACGCCCACACGGACACCAGCTTGGTGTTTTGCTCCGAGTTGTTCCGTCAGTTCAATAGTGGATTTGACCTTCTTTATCAAAGTGCAGCTTCCTTGGCTCCATTGTGGCTTCTTTCACAGCTGCGGTCAATAAGATAAGCCGGCACTTGTGGCGTAACTGTTCGTTAGCAAAAGACCACAGACTCGGTCGCTGGAGATGCCCGATGGCTGACCGAGCCAGAAGACTTCAACTTTCCATGCCGTAAAGGCTGCTGCCAGGAACGTTGTGATTATTCCATAAAAACTGTAATAAAAAAATGCAAAGCAGCGTCACGACATGCAGCCCACCACCACAGCTTCAAAAACAGCCCACACTTTTGCCACTGTGTGGTTTGCCCCATGAGCGAGGGAGACGTTTGTTTTGATGACCTGGTAAGGTTGGTGTGGTGCAAGTTGGGGTGTAAACATCCAGCTAATTCAAAGCCAATAGACGACACTTGTTCAAGCAAATTGATTTTACGTGTCGTCGCGCCGCCAACGTAGCCTCGGCTTAGACAGAAATTGACTAAAGATTTTCCTGAAGTATCGTCAGACAAGTGGACCACCTATAAAGTTAGAATTAGTGTCGGGTTCACGCAGACGCAGCGCAGCAACAAAGCCAAGTCAATAAGCGATGCAAGATGTAAAATGCAGTTAACATGTAAACACGTGTCCGCTCACTGGAGGAGATAAGCCCCCCCCCCCCAGCCTGCTTCATGAGAAGCTGAAGTGGCTAACAAAGAAATGCAATGCGGTTTGCGTCTCCAAGGCCAAGTGAATTAATCGTGCAGATATTGGCTGAGTAATTTGGCCGTCTTGGCACGGCGTGTGCAACTCGGTGATAAAGTGAAACAGGGATTTGAACGCTGAACGAAAGGGGGTGAAAGCAGCTGCCAATCCGACAACATGCGCAACATCAGTGAGATGAATAACGACTGCAGCCGGATGGTTCATCGGTCCCTCGTGTTTTTGGGCTCGCATAAAGGCCGAGTCTGAATGAGCGAGGACTTCCTCTGATGGCGAGGCAGAAAGGAGCAACCAAAGTCAAACCTTTTCTGTCAATAGCTTGAGACAATGTGTCTGAATTTCCTTCTAGATTGTACTGATTTTGTTCAGGAGGGCTTCCATCTCTCTGGAGGTGGGCGGTCCTAAGCAATTAGGGGCAGAGAAATAATTAGGCAGACAATAAAGCCATACCCCTATTTGGGGTTGTCGTGTCCCACAGTAGATTAGGGCGTATGGGACCACGGGCATGAAGGTGAATGGCTGTTTGTGGCCGCCTCTCTCCCGAAGTTAGCCGGGATAGGCAAAGCATACCCCCCCCCCCGTGATCGGAATGAGGAAAAGGGGCAGAGAATGAAAACGTTGAGCCACGCTGGTTTAGACCTCGTTACGCATGACAACACAATGAAGCCACGAAGTGGAGCCACACAGATTAGGAAGACGCAACATTTGGTTCCACATGAAGTCAAGGCCCCCGTGCCCACGTGGGAACATTAGCCGGGCCACGGATGCGGATGTGTTTCATAAATCCCTCCTGTAACGTTGACAGATTGGGAGCGAGTATCCAAGCGGATGGAAGTGTGCTGTGCAACAGCAGAAGAAGAGACAAGCACGTCTTTGCCGAGCAAGGCAGCCATGTGGGCGGAACATCACGGCACACAAACACACGTGCGTTCGCAAGACGTCTGGTTGCATCTGCGTCGGCTTTGATCAAACAGGAAGTGGGACGGTGCCGTGTAGAGGACGTTATTACAGGAACAGAAGTACAAGAAGTAAAGCCAAAGAAGAATGTCTCACTTTTACAAGCCATTCATTGGACCGGGCCTGGACCCTAAAATGTCCCCTGATGGTCCCCAAGCGGCACGTTTCCATTAAGGAGCACCAAAGTCGTCCCAAATCCAGAGAGGAATTGAGAGTAAAGGGAATGGCGGCTGTTTAGTTGGCTGACACTAACGAGGTGAACGCTAAGGAGAAAAATACCAATAATTGATAACAATAACAGCAAGATATTTAAAGCAGCAAATGGAATGGCAGGGAAACTAATCACTTTTGTGTTGTCTCCTCAAATAGGAAATTAATTAGCAGCAAAAGAGAAATGTCAACTTTGACAAAGACGCAGGTTGACTTCCCACGACAGAAAGCGGCAGCTTGAAAACATCCCTCATCCCTCAAATAAACGTCGTTAGGACCCCCAAAGGAGGCAAAATCACAACGCTAATTGTTGGAAATATGAAGAGAGATGTGGGGGGGGGGGGGTCTTGTTGGACTAATTAACATCTCGCTTCTTTCCTAGCGCTGACAAACCATAATTACGTCAGCGTTGGCGAGGCCAAGATGGATGTCATCAAACCTGAACCTTTTCTGTTTTGGGCTTTTCTTATCGGGCACATATTTAACCGCCTCTGCCTCTGGTCTTTCATCAGGAACCTGCATTGTTTCCCTGGTGTTCCCCCTCTCCCTCTTTCGTGTCCCCGGGGGGGCTGAGCAGGTGCAACGGTCCATGTTGACAGCTTGTCCCTTTTTCCTGCTGCAGGGGAAACTGTCACTCTCGTCATTCAGGCCTTTGCAGCGCACGGAGAATGCAAGTGGGCGGGGGCGGGCGGGCGTTCCCGGGAGATGATGACGGGAGCAGGGGGCGTCATAAGCTCTGCGGAACCGGTCCCCCCACTTTGACCCGGCAGGGCCAAGCCTTCAGGGACGCGAAGGTAAAGATGCAGAGGTGCCGGTCTGCGTGTGGCGTGTTTACATGTAGCGTAACAAACACGCCTACGCTATTCTCCCGGCTTGGCGAGAACGTTTTGTCAGGAGTCTGGACAAACAAAAGCTTGACAACCTCAAATGTTCCCTTGATGAAGTCAGGAAAAAAAACACTAAAAAGGATCGTAGCACGGAAAACATCCATCTCTGTTTTCCCATAACAATGCTACCACTTCCTGGTTAGCTTACAATATAATAATAATAATAATAACTCATTCACATTGTGTAGTGCGTAAGAGAGAGTGCGCAGTGTAGTGCGTGTCTGCGTGTGTAGTGTGTGTGTGTGTGTAGTGTATGGTGTGTGTGTAGCGTGTAAGAGAGCGCGTAGCGTAGTGAAGCGCGCGTCCGCGTGCGGGGCACCGGCCCCAGACGAAGCACCCTGCCAGACCCCGCCCAGTGGTCTTCCCGTGCTGATGGATGGCCGTGGTGGGCACCATCTGGCTACAGGATCCTTCACATTAATCACGACAAACACACACGGTGGCACGCACGCTCACAGTGTGACTCTTAAAACACACGCCGGGGGGCGTGGGGTGGTGGGGGGGGACGCTTCATGTACATAAAAGCGTATATATAGGCTGAGGGTGGCATTCAGATGTAGAAGCCGTTAGCAAGTCAATGGCAGGATGACAGAGGGGCCAATAAAGGAAGAATGAAGCTAATATTTCCTGAATCCCATCGAGTGTCAATATCAATACCAGTCAGTCTATGGAAAGACCACATTTGCCTCTGTTGTGATTTCACGTTCGCCGTGGAAGGTGAAGACAATCCTGGTAATAAAACAACAATTAGTTCATTAAACACGGCTTCATTTGGTTGCTAGCCTGGAGCTTAGAGGCACTAAAGCCCCACAAACGCACCTCAGTCTTTATTCATGACCTTTTCCTGCCTTGCTGAACGCATATTAGCCGAAATGGCCGTGAACACACCAATTTATCCCGAGCCTTCGTGACCCGTGCGGACACAATATCCTCATGTAACCTATAAGCCCGGTTTCATGCTACATGACGGATGTTATCAGACTTCATTTATTTCTATCTAACGGCTATGCAGCTTAACAAAAGCCCATTGGCCCCAACGGGGCACCAGCCAATGGACATCTTCGAGGGTCTGGTAGGACTCATGCTTGACCTTAGATCTTTGACCAAGGAATCCTATCTCTGGAAATGGAATAGGAGCATTCCCACATTCTTTTTACAAGTGAAAAACATTTGTGGTCTTTTACCTTTGTTTTGTGTATGGAGTACATGGAGTACACACTACCTGTAGGAAATGTTGTGATACTTTATTGTGAGCCTGGTAACTGTCTGCCGAGCTTGGATATACAGTATAAAAAGTATAAATATCATCCATTCCTTCATTTTGCAGAACATCCAAATATAGTTCATGAATGCAACTGGCTGCTGCCAAGAAACTAACAAAAAGACACTGGCTTTTCCTCTCTATGGAAGGACAGCAGTGACAACACTCACCAGCTCAGGCGGGGCTCCACACCTTCAGTGTGAGAAGCCAACTGCGATGATTCCGCATATGACATTCCCATGTCCCATTAGCAAGCCACGACTGGCTGAGGGTGCATGGTGTATAATAAATACATCCACTATATCCACTACATCCACAATACTATCCACAGTATCATACGTGTATTGGAGACATGCTGACAACAGAAAGTGGCACACATGGTCCCACTCACAAGGTGGGCTGCTTGAGAGGAGCTCAGAGAAGATGCTTGGATGCTTGCTGCATCTTCAGCAGGCAATGTGCTAACTCAGCCATTTTCACTATTGGTAGAATACAGAAAATGCACGTATGAAACTAATATTACTATTTTATTGAGATTTATTATAAATGATTATATACATCCTATTGATATTGGTCTCATTAGCACCCATACTACTTTATTTCCTGGCTTTTAAACGTCACATGTTTATCATGTTTATCATATTATCAATGTTTATCAATGTCAAATGTTCATCAGAGAACAAACTCCTCCCATTTCCATTATTGCTGCCAAAGGGCGTCAGTGAAAGCCAATGAATCTTGGAAAGAAATGAGCAACATGCTCACCTTCTTCACTCGATGATGTTTGTTTCTTGTACGCTAAACTGTATGTACCGTTTCACTTCAATTCATGTCACTACAGTATGCAGTACTATATTGTAGAGTTCAATGGTGGAGCACCCAGCAGAAAGGCTAAGAATCATTTGCAGTCAAGGAGACCAGGTTTTTAGGGGTCCTGTTGCAATCAGGAACACTTAAGGCTCTCCTATCCACGGTATTGCTACAAGAGATGTCCTCAAGAAAACACCAGACCGGTGACTGACGCATCAAAAGTCAAGTGAAGGCTTCTTCTGAGGCCCATCAGGGAAGACGTGAAGATGTTGAAGATGAAGAAGAGAACATCTAAAGAGCTGAGAGAATGGTGCAAATGAAGAGCATTCTTACCTTGTGGTCGTAGGGGTTGTAGGAGTGAAAGAGCTGAGACAGTTCTTTCGTTCGTTGTTTCTTCTGTGAGAACAAAAAGACAAACATGGAACAACATGTCAGGAAAACCTCTACATACATACATCACTACACGCTGAGTATGCCACTCAAACACTGGTGGGGAACGGATAACGTACCATGGCGTGCGGTGCGTTTCCTGCCCAGTGGGGGCGTATGCGAGCCAATAGTGTGTTCCAATGGTACAATTATGTATCAAATACAAAATGTATACATTTTTGTGCTGAAGTTCCATCCTTAACATTTGGGATTGCATAAAGTGTGCAAAGATGCACGTGACCGAAACGTGACTGTTTGATACGTGGTGGTTGTTAATGCAATCAGTGACACGAAGCTGACGCACGTTACACGGAGGCCTAATTAGCTCACTGATTAGCTGACGTCTGGCTGTGGGGAAGAAGGGATGTATGTACAGTATATGCCGCCATCGCCAAAGGGGACTTAGCAACCACAATCACTTTTTCTCCAGCTCTATTCTCATCGCCGCTGATGACCTACGGGTCCTCAGTTTGGTACATCGGGATCAGGCAACCTACGGTCACGCTGCCTCCACACGCCATCATTACAGTTTCAGCTTCAAGACAGACGCACCCTGCAGGAGGGAGAGAGGATGAAGAGCTGTACGTGTAGCCCGGCAGACCAATGTAGCATCTGGGCACCGATTCCCAATCCTGTGCCAGCATCCTGATCATGGCAACTGGTTGGAACTTCACCCTCCATGGTTTGTTCGTGGGGTCGCCACCGGGAGCAAAGCCACGCTTGGGGAGAAGACAAAAACCGAAACACCAGCAAACTGTCGCTGCGATTGGTCCGTCAGCAAGACCGTTCTTACAGGTCCCGTGTCCGTGAAGGGCCATCACCGGGTCCAGGTGCCCACCGAGGTCCGCCATTTGGTGAAAGCGGTTCTAGAAGGAACCGACTGCTGCCAAGTCCTCGGTTCCTGTCTTCACACATAACTTCTTCCCAATGGCCGCTCTCTAGCTCCGTCACCCAAGGCTCTTTTAGACCATCCGATCCGATAATTACGTCCCATGTTCATCTAGCTCTCGCTTTCTTAGCCTTCACCTGGATCCCGATAGCACCCTCAGTCTAGCGGCTCTCCAGAGGCTCAAAACCGGTCTCTCTCAATCTTTTATTTGCCTCTCCGCATATCCCCCCCCCCGTAGGCCTCACTTCTGCCCTATTCTATTCCCTTCTAGTCCTCCCCCAGGACAGAGAACTCATACTTATTCACTCTTCACCCTCTCCCCCAACCTTCCCCTTTCCTGGGTTTCTTCACTCCATCCGCCTGGAGCACCTTAGGTGAGAGCAATCCTCTCATCATCTCTCCTCACAAGCATTCTGCCTGCTCGTGCCCCCCCCCCCCCCCTTCATCCCACCAGTGTGACTGCCAAAGCCAACAGAGATGTAACCGCAGGTTAGGATTTCTCAATCCCCTTTAAGGTTCTACATCGACTCACACATGGGTTTGCACCGTGGACTTCAAACTGACAGACAATACGGAATAAAACCCAGCATGACCGCCTGGGAACGTGCAGGAGACTCCTTCTTAATAACGTGACCTTTGCCATCACCAAATGGAAGTTGGAGAAGAGCCTCTCAAAGTAATGTAAATCTGTCACGGGCAGATTTCAGCATGACACATGTTCAATGAACCTTGTCCATCCATGGGACACGTGATGGCCTGGGTTGATTGGGACCACATTTGGTGGAAATGTTCAAGTTCATCTATTTCTTTCACTCTTGAATTCTCTCAAAGTGATGGATTCACGTGCACATTCGACATTCTTTTCACGAGTAACAATTCCCATGTTAGCAACTCAAGCCGTGCAAGTGGCGTGCTTGCTTCACTGTCGTCCGTACGCCAGACAACTCGATGGATGCTCCCGACGTGGCGTCAGTGACAACACAGCAATGCAAAGCCCGGGTGGGTTTTTGTGGATTTGCTATCAACGTGATGGACAACAGTAGCTGTCACCGTGACATCCATCTGGTGGTTGCCTCGGAGACAGATGCCGTGACTAACAGGAAGTGACATGACACGGATGTCTACTCATACGCACAATGCAGACACGAACAGCACCTCCAAACATCCTCATTCCGCAAATAACACGGCACACGCGTGTGTGAAGACATCAATGACACTTTTGGTGCAGATCTCACACGATTGCCAATGATGGTCCCCATGATGCGTTGGATCTCATCACGGAGAACCAACGTCTGCCAAGGCTAATCATAAGTACCGTAAGTCACTCGAGAAACCAGAGACCAGGTGGCAAAACCTCGTCAACATCACAATGTTGTGTGGATCCAACAAAAGCCCAAACAGATATATATATATATATCTCGTAACTTCTACACTAGTCAGAGATACTGTATAAAGTTGTAGTCGAAAGCCTCATGATGATTTGCAATGTTTAGGTACTTGCAGTAGTAAACCACCAAGACCAAATCAATGACACTTCCAACATTAGTCACATTTGTTTTGGTTCCGGATTCAAAGTGTGTCCATGGAGACGTTGATCTATTAGTGGCGTGCTGTGATTGCTGATGCATAGAAGGTCGGTGATGAAGGTGTACGAGCATGTTAGCACATCCAAGTTTGTAAACCAGGGAGATTCCAGGTAATACACGGATTCCAGGATACTTGTGGGCAGCAAAAACTCACGAGGAAAGAAAACACAATATGTTCATCTTCACCGACTCATTCATCACGTGCAGGCTCCACCTGGCCCCAGACAGCAACCGAAGCATCACCCCCCCCCGATGCCTGTTGCCTCTGGTCAGCCACCATCACCTCCCATGATGCTGGACGTGTTGGAGGAGAGGCTTGCACTGGGACCGGCCTGCATGTGTTTTCATGTCCGTGCTGGTGTAGATGAATGGTGGCCGCGCTCGGAAATGGAGCTACCGCTAGCCGGCCAGCTGCTTTACTTTGACGGCAGCTGCATGGATGCCTCATGGGTAATGGAGTCCTTAACCAATTACGGTCAGGGGAAATTAAATACACGCGGCCCCACCGGAGCAACTCATCTCTTTCACCATCACCCCCCCCCCACCCCCAATCCTCGCTCGCTTCAGCAGCTGCTCACTCAAAACTCTTTCTTGCATTCAAACCGACCCCCCACCCCCCACAGACTCAATTGAGCAAGTCCATTTATCAAGGCTAAGTTCTGCTCACCTGGGGATGATTATGGAGATCCAAGCTAACAGCATCACTTCCTTATATTCTCTCCCTCCATCCCAGTGGTCTTATTTTCCCTCCATCTGCTTGGGCTCGGCCCTCAGTGCGTCTCTCTCTCATATATCACCGAGTACAATAGGCCATCATTTACACAACCACAAAGCACCTGGACCTCCTCACGGCTGGACCGTCTCCAGGTCTCCTAATTAGCGGCCTGGCTTGGACCGCCGTCCTAATTGATCAGCCTGTGGCCGACGCCTGGTGGATCACCGGCAGCCTTCTTACGTGCTGCTGATGTTTAACCAAACGGTGCATGGACGACATTAGGAGCTCTTTTGGCTTCTTTTTGCAGTGCAAACATGCGGCGTGCTGAGCCAACAATGCAACCTTACAGAAATGGGAAGGGCCCGGATCAAGTTAATCTCTCCTTCTTTCAAGTTGTTTTCTGACATCTTAACCAAGAAATAATATAACTGTCTAAATAAGGAATCCAATAATTCATAAGTGACAGTGCAGGTCGGATGGACAGCATACGTGTATCAACGTTACCACGCCCACAATCTGGACACGCCCATGTCGTCTTTATGCTGCTCATGTCTTCATCTCGCCATCATTTGGTATTTTAAAAGCACAGTGCCGGACGTCACCCGGCCCAGACGTCGCTGTGTGTGCGCGTGCACGTGCACGTGCGTGTACGTGTAGGTGCCTGCTGCCTGATGATGTAACAGCTTGGCCCAGTGATCTGATACATGGGGACGGGGGGGTCAACATCAGGCAACAGCCTCATGGACGTCAACAAGAAAGAATGTAAATATGAAACGTCACACACAGTTTAGTTAGCCTTCAGTGAGATTTAACGCAGTAACTACTAGAAATACTACACATTACTGCAATTTTGGATTTGACATTTTAGATCAGAGGTGAGTTGTATTTGTAATTTGTAATTTGTAATTGACACGTTCACACGCCCAAAGGAGTAGCAAGAAGCAACGCTGCTTTCAAGTTTCATGTCAGAAGTGTGTTTGATGGGAGCTCGGCGTGTTTTCCACATGTTCAAGCGCTCCACCCAAGGAGGAAGTGGAAGCGCAAGGAGGAGCGTAGCGTGCAGGCGGTCTCACATACTGTATATACTGTATATATATATATATATATATATATATATATATATATAGATAGACACCGACATGGAGATGTATATAAGCGGCGAGGGACGACGCTACAGAAGAAATGCATATGAATTATTCAGAAGAAATGCATATGAATTATGAGTGCATTGAATGATCAGTGATTCGGCCATGACGAGTTTGTGGCAGGAAACGTATTGAAGTAAAGTCGGGGAAGATGTTTCCAACATCTCTTGTAAACAGTTTCTCCAAGCTCCTGCATTTTTCCACGTCTAACTTTCAAAGCGGTGCTTGTGGAAGGACGCTTGGAGAGATGCCGGCTTACATTCCACCCTGACAATAGCAGTCGGATGAGACGGATGGGAGAGGAAGAAAAGCGAGCGGGAAGAATGAGAATAAGATAAGAAGCGCAGCAGCTGTGCGGTTGCCTTGGGATTGATCCCTCTAAGACGCACTCAGCTTCTCCGCGGAGAATCAAGTGCAGGGGGGACAAAGGGAATGACTTATGAAGACGCAGCACATGAAAGAGACGTGTCAACACTTTGATGGTAAAGAGTGAGAGGGCGTAGACGCCAGGAACATCTGAACGGAACACGGAAGGGGCTGAGCAAGAGGTCACGCTGGAGGAGAAAGGTCAAAGAAAAGAAGAACTCCGGCGGGCGCTCGTGGTTAAGGTTCCCGTGAAACCTGATCAATTATGCGGCCCGCTGAGGTTACTCCAAGCAGGGGTAGACATGCTGCTCACCACCGAGTCCTGCATAAAAGCTGCTTCCAGATGATCCCAAATGAAGTGCCAAGGCCCTGAGGTAATGCATCTTTAGCGAGTCTCCGAGGAGGGGAGGAGAGGAGGAGAGGAGGAGAGGCCGGGATCTTAAGAAGCAACGAGCTGGTGCTGAACTCAAAGACGATATCTTTCCAAACGCACTGATTGACCTCCAACTCTTCTTTGTGGCAGAAACCATGGGCATTTACAAGAGCCGCAAGCAGGTTTTTGGAGACCTGCTGGACTGACAGATGTCTCCTCCTGTCACCTCCAGTCAGAAGATCCGCTAATCCCAAATAAATCCCATGCAGGTAGTTTCTACGTGGAGGTCCCAAGCAGGCTTTAACGCGTACAGTAAGGCATCCGCACATGAAGACTTTCAAATAACAACTACGTACAGTAAGAGTGCAGTTTGTCTTTTGATAGCTTTCGGGATTAGCAACATTTGAAGCTGCATGGAAGTTGCAGCAGCGCGACAGAACTGGAGCGGGATTTTGGGATTTTCACATGACAAGAGGCAGGCGTGTGTTTCCTCTTAACCCACATGCAAATTCAAGTGTGTAATTCCGATATCTTTCCGTGCACACGTGCGGGAACGTCTTACCTGAAATAAGCACACATCACTCCTCGCCCTGCAAACTTCCATACTCGGATTCAAAGGGACTTTGTCATTGGCTGAGATCGGAGCTGTTGTCAGCCTCGTGATGTGCTCTATCTATTATGTATCAATATCTATCTATTATTGGATACCGACCAGATGATCAATCTTCTACCCTTTTATTGCTATTTACAATAGGGCCAGTTGACAACAGCCTATTAATTAGTCATATTTCATCTTCCTCTTCCTCAGCCTGTTGTATTTGACTAATACTTCAATTTGTCTGATGATCTTAAACATTTCAGTGTAAAAACGTGCAAGAAAATAAGAATTCACCTCTGCATAATAGAAGGTAAAATGAGACGCGAGGTGAACACAACATCGGGAAGCCAGCAGTGATAAGAACCAAATAACCGTCTTCCAGTGTCTTCCGGTGTCTTCCGGTGTGCACTTACCACATGAGCTGGCACTTGTTCCATCTTGGCCGCCGGTGTCCCTGGTCTGGGGTAGAACTGATTGATGAAGAGACTGGGGAATCGATAACATTTCACCAGGTCTGTCGTTTCTCGGAAGTCTTCCTCCGTCTCGCCAGGGAAACCGCAGATGATATCTGTGGCAATTGTTACACCTGGGACCCTGAGACGGGGACAAAGACAAGAAGAGTGTTTGACGACGCCCACTTTAGCACCACCTTTCAATCAACGACTGACGAACACGAGGAAGGCTGACCAAGACCAGGCTGCTGTTGGATGCACGGCAACACCGGATTTCAGAAGAACCATCGTCTGACCCAAATGAGCCACTCTACCACTGCCATGCACATGGCCTTACAGATTATACATATGGGCGTTACAGATTATACATATGGGCGTTACAGATTATACATATGGGCGTTACAGATTATACATATGGGCGTTACAGATTATACATATGGGCGTTACAGATTATACATATGGGCGTTACAGATTATACATATGGCCGTTACAGATTATACATATGGGCGTTACAGATTATACATATGGGCGTTACAGATTATACATATGGGCGTTACAGATTATACATATGGGTGTTACAGATTATACATATGGGCGTTACAGATTATACATATGGGCGTTACAGATTATACATATGGGCGTTACAGATTATACATATGGCCGTTACAGATTATACATAGGGGCGTTATATCTATCATACAGATTATACATATGGCCGTTACAGATTATACATAGGGGCGTTACAGATTATACATATGGGCGTTACAGATTATACATATGGGCGTTACAGATTATACATATGGGCGTTACAGATTATACATATGGGCGTTACAGATTATACATAGGGGCGTTACAGATTATACATATGGGCGTTACAGATTATACATATGGGCGTTACAGATTATACATAGGGGCGTTACAGATTATACATAGGGGCGTTATATCTATCATACAGATTATACATATGGGGGTTATATCCATCATCATACAGATTATACATATGGACATTACAGATTATTATCTGAATCTTAATCCATTCATCAAACCAAGATACTGCTTGGAAGAGACCCAACCTAAAGTGGAATAGCAATTTTGAGGCAGGAAAGAGCGTTTCTATTTCTGTCTGGCTCCATCAGCAATAAACTGTACCAAGAGTTCAACAAATAACCGGAGCAGAATTAGAGAACTAATTAGGGACATCTCCACATCTCCACAGCACTCAAGCACATTAGGATGCGGAAAGAAAAAAATAAAAGTGAGGTTTGTGATCTTCCCACATGAGTAGCAACTTGTTTGTTGGGGTTCCTCCACCTAAAAAGGTATTTACTTGCAGGCAGACACTGAACAGTATCTCCATTACACAATGATTGCAATATTCTGAATAAAAACAAGTCCAACCAGGGATTAGAGCAGCGCCATATTCCATACTATAAGCTCGGCCATGACGCGGCAACGTAGCGTATTCAATATGTTAAGGAATGGAAGAAAGGAAGTGATTCGGTCTGTGATGTTTTTCACTCGTGCTAACACAAGAAAGGCTGGCAGCTAGAGAAAGACATTACGAGTAGAGAAAGATATTACGTCTAGAGAAAGACATTACGAGTAGAAAAGAAAATGTATCAGCAATCGACAGCATGATGCATCTTTAATTAGATGAACTTCCTGCATCTGCAACCTGCTGATAACCTCTGACCTATCGATAGTCTCCAATCGGCTGATGGTCATTAATATTAATCACTGCCCTGTGGGGACAAACATCCTTGACTCGGCTGATTTCACTGATAACTACTACATGAAAAAAGATTTATATGGCTCAACATATCACAGTGGAACCCTCCAAATCACCATTCAGCATTCACAGGCCGGAAAATGTTCTTGCAATGTGGGAGGAAAAAGCAGGAAAACTCATGCATGAGAGACCATGCACGCACGGATGGAGAGACCATGCATGCATGGATGGAGAGACCTTGCACGGATGGAGAGACCTTGCACGGATGGAGAGACCATGCATGGATGGAGAGACCTTGCACGGATGGAGAGACCTTGCACGGATGGAGAGACCTTGCACGGATGGAGAGACCTTGCACGGATGGAGAGACCATGCATGGATGGAGAGACCTTGCACGGATGGAGAGACCATGCATGGATGGAGAGACCTTGCACGGATGGAGAGACCATGCATGGATGGAGAGACCATGCATGGATGGAGAGACCTTGCACGGATGGAGAGACCATGCATGGATGGAGAGACCTTGCACAGACGGAGAGACCATAGAAAATGTACAGAGAGTTGACCAAACAGCCAATTTCCAATCTTTTTTTCCAATATTCTCTGCTGGTCCCAGAAGCTGCTGTTTCTTCCATTTCTATTCTATTATTAATTCTATTATTATTAATATTATTATTCTATTCTTTATGTTTTCCATTTGAATTGCTCCAGAAGCTCGGGGTAGTTAACGCTAATTGCCATAAAACATCTGCAGGAATCAAAATGTGCGTACACAGTAAAGACAGTAGAGCATCCGGGGGGAATAAAGGAGTTCATTGTAAAAATGATCCTGGGACGTTGCCAATTATGCTTGGTAAAGATTGCAGCCCCCCCCCCCCCCCCCAATAATAACACTAATCATGTGGCTTGTATCAGTCACATTTAAATAACATGTGAAGCTCATGGGACACAACTACATAAATCTTTCCAAAAAGTAAGCATACATGAATAAATCATAAATGTTATGATATATACATATAATAATAATAAATCATAAATGTGTTATTGCTATGTAATGGTCTTGTCACTCGAGTGTACGAGCATGTTCCTATTCAGTGGGAGGGAGGTAAATAAAGTTAGCAAAGTGAATCTTCAAGGCGCTTCTTTAATTTGTCATATGTATCCTTTGGTGGTGGGGGGGGGGGGGGGTTGACAGCCAGTGATTTTTATTTGATAGGATTTTTTTTTACTTGGAACAGTCATAACAGAGCTGGACAAAAAAGTAGCAAAGCAGCACATGGAGACAAAACACTGCAAAGATATATGCTGATTGACTTTGGTGGATTAGGTGGCGTTGGAGGCTGCAAGTAAAACACACACACACACACACACACACACACACACACAGCCATTTTGACACCCCCGTCTCAGCGAGATCTAAGGGTGCTGGAGGTGTGATGTGGGATCCTAATGAACGATGCCTGATACGCTCCTTGTTAAAATCAGACAGAAAAGAACATATCTCGTTATTGTTCACCTTTCAAAACATGTAGAAGAAAATGGGAGGGGGGAGGGGGGGTGAGGACACAAGCCATATGAGCCTGCAGCTTCAACTTGCTTTCAATTAAGTCAACACGGTTATTTTTAAAAATGCAAAGCAGGAAAAAGAACTTGGAACAAGAAAAACTTAGTCAAGTCATTAGAATGGTGGATGACTTGCATCACCTCTTGAAGATGCTGGGCCAACAGGTACATTTAACACTGCAATGTCACCCATGCAGATGCCGATGGACAATAAGATTCCCAGAAGATTCCCATGGCAAACAGAGTGATCCGAAAAGCTGGACTGCAGAGACCAACATCTGGAGGAACGGAGAGAGGAGCGGAGAGAGGAACGGCGAGAGGAACGGCGAGAGGAACGGAGAGAGGAGCGGAGAGAACCCCCCCCTACCCCCCCAGGTGGGATACAATGATAGTCCAAGATAAACTGAAGACGGATGGAGCATGTCTTCACAATAAGCCCCCAAATCAGGAGGCATATTTGTGTGGTTAAGCAGATATGAAATATTGTGCTGGCATGTACAGTAGAATATGTTGATAGGAGATGAAAACCTTAATCACACAGCCCCCCCCCCCCATCTGCCTCAATAGGCTGAATTAAGCCTGATGGAAACATCCCATTGTCTTGTGCTCGTTTATTATGAGGTCTTTGTTTGCCGAGGCCCTTATGTGTGGATTCCTTCCATTGACTCAGTCCTCCTCTTCATCATATATTCAAAGTGGCGCGTGTGGATGCTAGCATGTTTACCCAGCAGATGTCTGTGAGCGGGCGCCCCGGGATGAGATAAAGATGGGACCGCCGGGAGAAAAGAAGGTGAATAAAAAATGAAAAGTAAGGGCGCCAGGCAGGTACGGCAAAGAAGGAGAGCGGAAGAAACAATCTGGGAAGGTAAATATTTACCTAGCGATGCCCCCACCTGTGCTGCCCCCAGTGGTTTACCTAGCGATGCCCCCACCTGTGCTGCCCCCAGTGGTTTACCTAGCGATGCCCCCACCTGCTGCTCTCCGTGGTTGGGACTGAAACGGTAAAGCGGGGCTACGTAACGCAGGAGGCGGACCGTTGCTGTGCAGACCAATACCAAGTAGGCCAGTAGGTCTCTGATCTACGTACAGACATCACTAGCCGATAAACGAGTACCTGTACATATTTAGTATTTTCATTGGAATGGCAACATTTGATTTGGGCGAGCCGAACATCTTGCATATTGTTCAAACTAAACTTGCTATCATCTCGACGACAGAAGTCGTGCAAGATGAACGTTCCCTTTGGAGAAATGGAAGCGCCGTCAATCAGCAGTCGTCTTTCCACATCAGCGGCAGACTTTAAAGGTCATTTTTTGTCAAACATCTTTTGAAGACGTGTTCAAAACCATGCACGCCGAAAAAAGCACACGTCATGGGCGTAGTGCAGACTCGGAATGCTGCCTCAAATAAACACTCAAGGTCCTGGAAGCCAGGAGGACCATGGGTACGGGGGTACTCGAGGTGCTGTCTGTTATGCTTAGGGACGGCAACGGGGGCACCACAACCCAAATGTAATATATCCCGCCCTATTCCCGCTCAGCCATCACTGCTAATCATCACTAGCTTATTGAGCCAAGAAGAGATGGCGCCTTTAAGCCGACAGCTTCAGAGTGGAAAGACTTCAACAAGTGTGTTTAGTAGTAGTAGTAGTAGTAGTAGTAGTAGTAGTAGTAGTAGTAGTAGTATTTTTCCCACCCTGGAGTCCCGCTGATGGCAGCAACTGCTTTAGACACGACGGGGCTTCCAACTGCGGTCCTGGCAAACCGAACATTTACACAAGAGTCACCGCTGCTCTTCCATGCTCCTCATAATAAAGTTGAAGAGAGCAGAGAACTTATCTGGCTGACAGCCCCGCCCATAAGGACGTCTGCCCCTCTGTGACATCACAAAGGGGCGGTGTTACCACGCCTTTTGAAACTGAGCATTTGGAGCCATCCCAAACTTCTTTCAGGGCTCACTTCCAAATGTGCGAACCTCATGATCTGAACCTTTGGCTCGTTCATCACCACAATCCAACATTCTAACTACGTGTGTTGGTCACAAACGTGGAAAAACCCTTGAAGGCTTGAAGGACCATCGATTGTCAATGATATTTCCTTTTTATGCAGAGCGCCATGCATGAGGCCGTGTTGGCTTGATGTATTCCTGCTGCTTGGGCTAGATACATATTCTATTAACTCAAGTAGTCTGTGGAAGTGTGTGGACAGGTTCTTGTGGACAGGTTCTTGTGGACAGGTTCTTGTGGACAGGTTCTTGTGGACAGGTTCTTGTTGCCACGACAGCTGCAATGTTGGGTGAACATAAAAAGAGACGAGTTGGCAGGCCATTCATTTTGATGTCAAGTGATTCAGGAGCTCGAGTATGAAGAGGAGGTTAATGCTATCCAGAGCACATAGATGAGTGGGGGGGGGGGGGGGGGGCACCAAAGTGATTGGTGAGGAGAGGAGCCTGCAAACCATCAATAAGCCCCCCCCCCTGCAATTACCACACATGATTTACTCCTATTTGCTTTTTGCTCAATCTAGCTTGCCATGCTATAGTTTGCTCTCCAGTACGATGGACACTTGAACATTAAAGGATGCGCCGCAGAAGCATTGCAACATGCAATAAACACGCATGGCAGATGACTGAAAGCCATGTATCTTCACCTTGTACCGACCATAACTTTGGAGACAAATCAATACACGTCTTACTTATGCAAACAAATGATTGACAGGCTGTGGAGACACGCCGGCTGGGGCGACTTACTCACAGTCAACACCGCCATTTGTCCAAAAGCTGCGGAGCGCAACAACCTCTGTGCTGGTGTGCAGTAGGTCATTTGTAAAGATCACAGGAAGAAGGGGGGGGGGCACATAAATAACGATCCTGCTGGACTCATCAGTAAACTTTATCATTTAATGAAACGGCCTGAGCGTATCTGCACTTCCATTTAAGTTGGCCGCGCACGCGGGGAACATATTCATTAGGCTTGGACAAGCCTTCTGAAATCACACACGCACGTGCACATACACACATGCACACGCACGCACGCACGCAGAAAAGATAATTCCAAGGTCCCCCGACTGCCAGGTGGCCCCCAAAATAAGTCATTTCCAGTGTATGTATATAAGTGGCACCCATTCACTATGAGGGAAAACTAGGTTTCTACATTTATAGTATAATAATATAATTTATAATAATAATAATAATAGACACACCACACCATACGTGTCAACGTTACAGATATTAACTGCACGGAAATACTTGACACTGAAAGATGCTTTAAAGAAGTTTCCCCCCCAGTTGTGCGACACGGCCAGTTAAACAGCATTGGATGGTGCATGTTGGGTAACGTAGGCAACAGTAGCCAACCAGAGAAGTCCTTCATGGCGGTTAACCATTGCCGCCATTGCTGGTGTTCTTATTGCTGACCAACAAAACCCCACACATTATTTTCCATTTTGGATGAATGGTGGATAGAAAAATACGTCTGTTTGAAATGTTTCTACCACCGGGTTCTTAGGGTCAATAGAAATGGCTTCTTGTACCATGGTCTGCCACTCGATAAACCGGTAGGCTTTTATCGTATTCGCACACTCCAGTCCCGATCCCTCTGGCTCCTCCGTGAATTCAATGTGGTTCAGTCCTGCTCGGGGACTAGCCCATACAGAGAAGGATGGGCCGATACGGGGAAGAGGGATCTGGTTTCTAGTGGCATTGTTCATGAGTGGCGGTCAAACCATCCAATAAAGGCGGGTTCAAGCACATTCGTGCAACATTTTTAGTGCATGTAAACACATTGAACGTGTGCACGTGCAACCATCTTCCACTCTATCAACCTTTATTGACGTGCCTTCAGACCATCATTCATCGTTCCTTTAGCGCTGTGATGATCTGACCTGCCAGTCATGGACGGGATCACTGCACCCGATAAACCATGAAAGTCCTACGTGGTGCAAATGTGTGATCGTGGTGGTGGTGGGCGGGGGGGGGGGGGGTTAAAGTGCTTGCTTCATGTATGTTTAGGAAGAACAACAACAAACAGCATTCTAATAAGAATTCATCATAATAATTCGAATAATCTTCAAAATCTTGGCTTAGACATCTGTATGTAGATGAATCAGAATCAGAAATGGTTTATTGCCAGGTATGATCAAACACATACTAGGAATACTAGTTGCATGTTCCGCCATGAAATATGCGACGGTCCAAAAGCATGCGTGCTAGGTTTGGGTGTTTTAGGTGGATTTCAGTGTTACTTGACATGGTTGCAACATGCTGATTAGTAGGTAAGTGTGTTGAAAGAGGACATTCATACGAGGCATTCCCAAAGCCTTAGTCGCCCAACGACGAGACGGAACGGAAGCTGTAAGCTCGCTGCTTCGGCGGCAGGCTTCCCTCCCCGTAGACGGCAGAGTAGGAATGTAGAAAAACAAACGTAAGCACTGGAGTGGCAACCAGGCAGCGCCGTCTGTCAGTGGCAATCCACTTCAGTGGTCAAAAAAACAAGTCACACAAACACGCGCGTACTTCAAGTCCCGGCACGCAAGCGTGGGGCTGAAAGGAAGCCAAGGGATGGTGACTCAGGAGAAAGAAACATGATGAGACTGAGAGACCGGAGGGTGAGTCAGACCGCCTAACATGACAGCTTTGTTAGCTATAAAGTACCCCAGTATCAGCTGGTCTTGGGTGTTTTGCTGAGTGCACGTGCACGTGGAACCTTAACGCAGGGACGCCTCGATTCCTGGTTAGGAAATAAAGGAATGGTTGACCTGCTGACATGGCTTATTATTTTATATTAGTACTGGCAGTGCTTTCTACTTTCTACTTGTGTTTGTCAAAGAAATAACACAAATCAAGAGTCCGCAGATAGAGCATAAAGTGTACATATAAAGTACCTTTGACTCGGCATAAGATAACCCTGATAACCCTTCCAAAAATAGTCCACTTTCACTTATTATAATTCCACCTGTAAAGGTATTCTTCAATGTTTGCACTGAAACCAAGAGGAAGAAACATTTTCAACAATACCATCTAAGATCTCCTGAGTTTGAGGCTGACATCCTGAGCACGAAACACCAACATAGCCAAACATAAACAGTAAATATGAAACCTACAAAACAGTAAATCTTCCATTGTTGTTTGATGGCGTGCTCCATGGGAAGGTCAAACTTGTCCCCAAGAGTGTTTGTTGGATTGTGTATTTCCTAAGTTTTGATTCATGTACTTGTGTAATGAATGAAACATCACATGTCATGTGATTGTTGTAGCAACTGTTGCTAGGTGGTTATTTAGATTTAATCCAGATTAGTAGACGGGGTGAGGGAATGAAATATTATATAACGTGTTCCAGGCAAGAACACGGTTGTTCCATACCAAATGGATCCCATTTGGATGAAAGAGAACACACTTTACACCAATCAACTAAATCTTAAATGAGCACAAAGTCAAAGTCAAGGTTAAATGAACACTTCCAAGCAGTGAAAGCTGATGTGGTCACGGAATGATATCGCTATTAAAGCACTACCATGAGACAAAGCTATTTGACAAAAGATATTAAAACAGGTTCAACGACTACCTTACAAAAACACCTGATGCACTTGACTCTGATGATGACTTCCCAGAAACAAAGCAAAGCGATGGTGGTCAACGGAAGTCTTTAACCGTGTCGTGAAATAAACTAAAGACGTCTGGAAGGATTGGGTGGTTGCTAACGTCAGTCGCCGAGGCTAACGGTCTTTTCCATCTTATCTCATCTTTGGTGACAACGGCGGTATTGAACGGAGCACCGGCTGACTTTCCACCAACATTGGAGCGCTGCTACCATCCAAAAGATGAATCAGCGTTAGACAGATCTTGCTGAGTCATTACATGGACGAAGAGGAGAAAAAGAAAAGGGGGGCGGGGTAGAAGCTGAGAATTCCCGCCAGTGAAACCGGCCCACCTGCCTTACATGCACTGTCGCTTCCCGCCCCCCTTCCCTCCGCTCCATTCCCTCTTTTTAACCCCGTCTTATCCTTTTTTTCTCTTCTTTTCTTTCCAGCCCCCCAGGGAGGTGACGCCCCTCCTGCATGCTATCCCAGTGAAACATTAGCCTCATCCGATACCTTAGACCTGAGAGTGTGAGCAGTAAAGCAATGGGGGCCAGTCATCAGAGACACCCACACATGCACACCCTCACACGGACGCACAATGCCGTCACGCTAGCGCCGCACGTGTCGTCTCGTAAGACGGGAGGCCTGATATCACGCTGTCACTTCTCCTGACTAATAGAGATGACTAACGCAGGAACACACACAGACGGAACACAAACACCGCCATCTTGGAGCCGCCTGGAGACAGACTGGCGCACACGCTATCAACACATTCAATCCGCAGTCCAACCATCCACTCTGGAGGCTCGGGAGGCTCGGGAGACTCGGGAGACTCGGGAGACGGTTGGACAGCAGACGCCAAAGGCAAGCAAAGAACTGTTTGATGCGTAAATGTTAGCAAACTGGGAAGAAAAACAATCTAGCTGGAAATCATGTTTATGATTAGCATGTTGCAATAATTAGCATGTAGCTGTTAGCTCTCACTGCAAAGGCTGACATCTTAGATGAATGAAATATCGGCGACCGAGGCCAGGACATGTTGTCACATTGGACAACGCTAATAGCTGCTAAAAGAGCAAGAAAACGACCTGAAACCCTTGAAGTACGCAGTGGGCTCACTGCTGTTTGTGGGGGTTATGTAACCACGGCACTCATGAATGGGGGGGGGGGGCAAGTCAAGAGGGAATTGCATCCCGACGTGCGTGTTACCGCACGCAATTTCTGAAAAAATGTTTCAAAAAAATGTTGTTGGATCTGCAGGCTACTCCGTTGCCCGGCAACCTGAGTGGAAAGGCGCTTTTCCACGGCACGTTGACATAATCCACATGGCTTGTCCGTAGTTACAGTGGTGACTTGCATCACTGTATACTGAGTAAGAAGTAGTACGACAGTACCTTGACTGTACTATTCCGTCCATTTGAACTTTTATTTATATTTATCGTATCGTGGCCAAGGCGTGGAATGAAAGATTAGGGTCTAGGAGGATGCCATGAGGGTGGAGTAGATACTGGAGCAGATGGAGGTGGTGGAGATGTTAGCTGTATGTCGTCAGGCCATGACCACTGATGATGTTGCCAAGTGGGAGGATGTAAAGGATGAAGAGGAGAGGACCAAGCATCGAACCTTGGGGGACACCTTGTGGTAAGGGGCTTCGGAGGAGGAGCAGTTATTGACGTTCATAAACTGCTGATTTCAGAGGCCATGATCACGTAACCCTCAAGGGAAACAGATCCGCAACCTTGACAGGAAGTGAAGAATGCCTGTAAGCGTCTCATCCCCCCCTCCCCCCATCAATACCTTCCTGGTAGCATAACACCTCCACTTCTCCACTAACACGGCCAAGTAGCCTTGCGGTTACGCATTAAAACATAACTCTGCTCCTCTGTGAACAGACAGCACCAATCAATCCTCAGACACTCACATGTGTTTCATCTTGCCCCCCCCCCCGGTTCAGACACGCTTAATCCAAGAGAGTACTTGGGGTGTGGAGGGGAAATCCCTGATCATATAACAAACTATCAAATAAGTGTGGAGAACCATCGGACCTCCTCGCTCCCTCGCCCGGGAAGGCTTTGCTCCGCCATAACAGGATTTCCTCATCCGTTGTGACATAAGAGCAGCACTCCATCATTTGCTTTTAATTGGTGGAAACGGGGAGAGGAAGATGAAAAAGTTGGCAGACGATGACAAATGAAGACATTTCATGAAATAATCTCTCCGCTTACATTTGGAATTATGCACGGAGGGAAGGACTTGACACACCAGTTGCTACGTCAAGGACAGAACATTTCATGTCATTTCCACGCTTGATTGGCTGTCAAGACAATGGACTTGATCATGTGGGCTCATTGAGAGCCTTTTGCCACTTGCATGATGAAATGAGATCATAAGAGCTCTTGTTATGATACACTAGCAGTTCAACTCGTCGTGGTCCAACAGCGAGGACTCGAGCATGTAGAGCCCAGACCTCCGGAAGGTGGCAACCCTGAGGTCGGCCCATCCCCCAACCGGATTGCGGTGCTTTGTGCTCAGCGTGAGGACTGCCCTGCCTTTGGAAACAGCCATCTTATTTACCCCACCGGGCATTGGAACGTGTCACCAGCCATGTTTTGTCTTTGAACACCTTGACACAGTTTACACAGTTAAGGTGGGCTGATGTTGGGATTTCGCAGTGTCTGTGAATGCACCTCACGGGCAGACTCTGTGTGACTCGGTGAGGTCCATGTGCTAATTACATGACAAATACGAATATGAAATACTACGTTCTTTTGGACGGCCCTACGGAAGTAAAGAGTCATGCGGACAGCCAATCACAGCAAAGGAGCAGACGTTCCCCTCATGCCCATCGGGATCGTGATGTGCACGGACATTCCACATGTTCCTTCTGTGTACGTGCGGCAAGTAGAGCCAAATAAAGGTCATACGTAACAAGAGTTGAACTGTGGAGGTGGAGGAGGGAGGTCTGCATGTGTTTTGGAATTAGAAAGGCCAGAAGTGTTTGACCCTTGACCCTTCACGACCCCCACGAGGTTGCAGGTACCAAGCTGTTTGTAAAGAAAAGTCCATTCATCTCCTGCTGCGTGTGTCCGTTAGATAAACCCTGACCTTAGCTCAACAACAGCGTGTCTGTCTCCAGCTTGGTGGTGAACTTCACTTGGCCTTCATCTGTCATGGCCGTCATCTGTGACGCTCACAGGCGAACCACCTGCTGGCCTACTTTTGGACACACAGGGAATCCCCTTCCAGCCACCGAGTGGAAATCCTTGTGGGCTAGTCCCTTCAGGACTAACCCACAGTTACCCCAACGCTGGGGTTGGTGTTGCAAGCCTTGGCAGGTCTGCTGTGGAGGTGGGGCAAGTTCATCGTTTACGAGGGCTGTCAAAAATCACGTGTTACCTGCGGGAAGTCCACTATTGAATTCATTCCAATGAAGACACGAGTACCACGACCAACCAGCGCTCTGCCATGACGCCCAAGGACGGCACAGCAGAGCGTCCCCACAGAGTCTGGCGCTCTTTTCTAACTTTATTGGGACCTGAACACGTCTCGGTCCCTCCTTGGGACGACACTTCCTTAATCCCCACCACAATACCGCAGGGTGCATTCACTGACACGCGGAACTCCCGAGCATCACACGCATGCACACACATGCACACACACACACACACACGCACACTTTATCATTAAGGTGAGAAGAGGTCATCGTAGCAGTTTCCTTTTGTGATAGCCAAAGGGACCCCCCCCCCCAATAAAAGTAGGATATCAATGGCTATGCTAATCACATACACAAACATGAGCACGCACACGCACACACGCACACACGCACCGTGCATAGTCTCACGCCATCAAACACGGAGGGGGTGTTTTGGCTCGTCCTGGCGCCCCTCCCAGACCCACAGCTACATCCCCGCCATTACGGCTGAGCTAAATTGGGCCAACCACGACACCAGAACCAGCAAAGTGTCCACAAAAGCAACATCGCGTTTAAGTGACAGAAGGCGACTACAAACCGACCACAGCAAAGTATATCGAACAAAGACAGCAGAAACCAGATCTTATGATCTTATGATGCACTCGGCGTCTTCTGGACTGTTTCCTGGCCTCCTGGCCTTTTAGGATTTTGGGATGAGGATCACTGTGCTGCATTTTGGAGACAGAGAGAGGCCTCCACTCCACAAATCAACACCTCCTGAGAGGACTGGATGACAACATGGTAGCTCCTTCAGAGACATTCAACCACAGTCAACATGTGACCTTCTGACTGTGACCAATCGGATGTCTGCAAGGCTTCTGCAAGGCTTCAAGACAGGTCGGGCAGACAAACGGAAAAAGAGGAAAACATGTAGCAGATCACTCCAATAAATTCATTTTTAACATCAGAATAAGGTTATGGATCATCTGGCGACAGCAGTAGCATCCTAGCAGACACGATACGCTTCTCAGTAATACCACGTCATTTGGCCTGAATCCATTTTCATATCAATCTCTCCTTAGTCTATTATGGGAAATCATGTAGATGTTGATGATCTAGACGTCCACGGCTACTATTCATCCCAGAGATGAGTTTCCATACAGTTTGCATGATGATTTAATAACCGTGATAAAACATGTGATTGTGGGGCTAAAGCGTCGTGATGAAATACACAAGTACACTCTGCTACTACAGATGTGTATATGACATGTATATGACATGTATATGACATGTATATGACATATGCTGTGAGTTTTGGCTCCCATCATGCTCCAGCAGGGCCAGCCGCTGATTGCGTAATGAGCTGTTGTCTTCGTGAAGACAGATGCTAAAAGACCGCAAACACCATTTACGGGGAAAGAGAGAGCAGAGAGGAAGAAAGACGTGCAAAGCCTCATGGAGATGATTGGCGGCTCCTGGCCGTCAGAGCGAAAAGGTCGTCTTACAGGCCAGCGGAATGCTGCACACTGACGCCAAAACGTGAAAGTCCAATGGATGCATTCCAAGCCAGGAATGACCAAAGACAGCGTTGTGGCTTACCTGTCCCTCAGGAAGTCCACCACCCTTCTGAAGTCCTCAATGCAGTACTCTCTCTTCATGTCCATGAGGACGCTGTCTGAGGCGGACTGCACTGGAACATGGAGGAAGGCGTAGACTCGGGGATGGTTCAATATCCTGGCCATCTCCTAAAGAGGAGAGGAGAGCACAAACGGTCACATTGGTCAAATGTCCCAGGGGCCATCAGTATATATATATATATATATATTATATAGAAATATTTCTTTGGTGTGTGTCCAATGTGTCCCATAGAGTGAGGTTGTTTCACTAATTTAGCAGTTTTTAGCCATGTATGTTTTTGTTCTGCAGTTATTTCTTTTAGTTATTTATTTATAGTTATAGTTATTGAACTGAATATGCCAGAGTGTGCCGGGTTGTTATCATTTCCACAAGTACAGAAGTGGAGAGACCCCAGATGTCAGATTTGTCTGATGGACATAATCAGGTGGTGTCATTAGCATGCTAATCACCATAAGGAGGAGAGAGAGAACGAAACCATTTAATGATTTCCTCCAAGAATGTGCTGATTGCAGTCCGTCTTCTCATTATGATCTATTGAAGAACGCTCCCCACTTCACACACAGACACAAACGCAGACGTGCACACACACGAGAGCGTGCACACACACATGCGGAGCCACAGTTCAGTCGCAGTGCACCGCGGGGGGTCGACCACTGCCAGCTCCAAATTAGAAAGAATTAATTTGGTTGGAAAATGGGGCCTGATTGGCGACACAAATCAGCCCACTGCAAGTGTGCCACAACGGGATGGGGGGGCGGCTGCAAAGAAAGAAAGAACTATTTGAGCAACGTTTGCCTTGAATGCTGTTTGGGGGGCTGAGAGCCAATGGTATCCTTCCTAAATCCTCCCGAGCTGCTTTTTGTCCCAATCAGGTTTTGTGGTATCAAAGGTGATACAAATGGAAACGTGTTCTCTGTAACGTGCATGCTAAGCAAGCGCCAGTGACAAGTGGAAGGGATCAGCGGTACGACGGCGACATGTCCAAGGTGAGGGTAATTAGTACGTGCGGGTCACAGTAGATGAAGCCGGACTGTCGCCTTCAGCATTTCTCCACTGAGCTGAGTGATCTGTCAATGATTTAGTCAAGGATGCAGATGTGTCTGTAGGTCAGCAAGTGATAGCAGAGGGAATTGAACCCATTACTGCTCCAGTCCTCGTTTCTTTTATGCAAGCAGGACGCCTCCGTATGAAAAGCAATATGTCGCATTCTATTTAGATTCCCTATCAATGACGATCAATGATGCGTGCGCGTGTATGACGAAGGGTGAACGAGGTCCAAACGTGCTAGCTTGACGAGCAAGGCACTTTTCATTCACACCAGCCATTTATGGCACGGAGCACCCCATCCGCCAACCATTATCCCCGACCATGATGTTAGCCAACCCGGTGGAGTGCAGGCGGACACTTTAGTGAGTCTACAGTGGAAACGATGCGGCGATAACGACAACACGCCTCGGCTTCACCGAGTGGAAAAAAATCAACTTCACTCCTGGGCTGATGAGCATTTTCCGTTAGGTGTGACGTGATTGCATTTTGTTTATCATTTATTCAGCACGGCTACAACGATCCTCCACCTCCTCTAAGCCTTCGCTCTTATTGGACGAGCTCGGCAGGAAATCCTTTCATCTTCAGCACGCGGCCTCGGATAGACACACACGCCACAAAGGTTCCATCTTAACTGGCTTAGCGCCAATGATCTGATATCTACCCCCTTAAAATCAGATAGGAGAACAAGGAACATATCCGTATGTGTGTGTGTGTGTGTGTGGGGGGGGGGGGGGGCGTGGAAGCAACCCTCAGTGATCTTATGTTTTATCATCTTATGTTTTCTGTGGAGCTTTTCTTTTCTCTGGAAAAGTCGGTTTGATTATTCCCACTGTATTCTATAAATACATTTGGAGTTCTTTTCGGCAGTCTGGCCCCATTCTTTCCCGGTGCGAAACAAAACCAAAACCAAGCTGCAGGAACAGGTCTTCATTATTACCATGGCTTTGATCGCTACGTGTTCATCACATTTTCAGGTGAGTAAATGTGAATTTAGCAAAGGTGAGCAGTAGCTGGGGTGATGAGCGTTCCTTTTATCCCTTCTTAGATTCCAGCGTGAGTGTACGTGTACGAGACGTATGTCACCATTTTTGTCTGCAATAGGATATGCAAATGTTGGCCACACAGAGGAATTGAGATCCTGGATGATGGCTTATCTTCCATCATCTAAGTTCCATCATTCTCATGTATGCTCAACATCAAGAAGTCTTGGACACAGACGCCAACGCACCGCCAACCGGATAAGAAGACATGCAGTCTGAATCTGGGAATCACAGGTTCTAATATCCGGGACACCCAGGGGAGTCTAGCGTGTTCTACAATCTGTTCCCAGGATAATAAGTCAACTCCCAGTTGCTGGGATCTGCATTCCACAGCAGCCTAAAGAAACCCAGCTCCTTACGATATCGTACATGTCAGACTCCGCCCTCGTTGTCCCTGGAGGATACAGCTAGCATGCAGCACCGCACACATCACGGATGGCAAAAACAGCCAAGCACATTTTGAGCAATGAAACCTGCACTGTGGCACCGAGTGGAGTCAAAGAAGAAGAAAACTCTACAGCGCTTCTTCTTCTTCTTCTTCTTCTTCTTTATGGTTGCCAAAATTCCACTAATTAATCAAAAGGTTGAGTTTTTGCAGATCCAACGTGTTTACCAGAAGAAAAAGGATGTCCCTTAGTTAGGTTCCTCTAATCATAGGCAGGTTCACCTTACTTTCATTCAATGACTTGATGACTGCAGAAGTACAAAAGGTACGCTAACGCTAACGACCATGATGGGCTGACGTTTAACATCTGCAACATTCCAACCTTCAAAGATCTGTGGAAGAAGAAACCACGAACGCCAGCATGTACATATGAAAAACAGTGATTACTGCAAGCGATAAAAAGATATCTGAATACAACACAATTAAATACATGTATCTGTACGCTTGGTCTTCGTTGGAATAGGTGTGTATGCTATGTCAGTTGGTTCTTCTGTTGCAGGCATGTGTTTGGCCAGCTATGTGGGGCGGGTTGAGCATGACCTGTGAACCAGGAAGTGCGGGAATTGGTGTGTGTGCTGTGCTCTGGTGGTGGAAGTGTGAAAAATAAAGTTGACTGGAAGCAGCCGTTCGCCGTGTTCTTTTTTGGTATTGAAATCCTTAAGCAAAGATTGATTTAAGCTGCTTTTGTATCGATATAAGCAGACCAAATTGGCTGGCGGGAGATGAAAAGGCCATCGTAGTAACCGGATTATCATAATAACCGGGTATCGTACTAACGGAACTAATTATATCATAAAAGACTAGAAATTTGCCGGGAAATGAAAATAGTATCGTAATAAGTAGTAATTTGTTTTAACCGATATCGATATAACGAGACTTTACTGTATATGTTTCAAAACATTTGTCTGCATTTAATGCTACTTTGTGTTGTGGGTCAAAAGGTGTTTTAGTGTCTTTATACGAACGTCCGTGTCTTCCCCAAGGTTGGGACCCCCCGTAGAGACTTATGAAGCGGACCAGGTCCAACAGCCTGTACAAAGACTGGAAGGTTTTGGAAGCACAGCATGTCTTTTTTAAATTGAAAAAATCTCAAATAGAAATACAAGGTGTCCGTTTCACTTTGTGACGCCTTAATATTGAAAAGGGACATTCTGCTCTTTTTCCACTTTTCTGAACTATAAATGTTTCAGATAAGGGGGTCTGCGCCTTTGGACGTGAGCCCTAAAAGAACTTTGGGATGGCTCAAAACACAGCGGCTCATCCAGCCGGTGACTTCCTTATATGGGCGTGCCCAGGTACAAGCTGGAGGCCTCAGCTGTCGCACTTGGTAGTGAGACCACTCACAGTGGAGCGGGCGGACCCGAAGGCGGGTTGTGGGTGGAATACAGTGAAACAGACCGTTTTGGAAAAACAGCTGGAATAGGTGTAGATTCTGGAAGCTCTAGAAAGCTTCCAGCGTGGGTTATGGTGTCAAGCTGCCGTATCGGAGTCCACAACTCGATACTAAGCCGGAAAGGAGCATCGTCGGCCCCCTTGAAGCTTGTTTATCAAACTGCTTCGAAGGAAGACGGGAAGACGGGAGGAAGATACGGGAGGAAGATACAGGAGGAAGATACGGGAGGAAGATACGGGAGGAAGACGGGAGGAAGATACGGGAGGAAGATACGGGAGGAAGACGGGAGGAAGACGGGAGGAAGACGGGAGGAAGCTACGGGAAGAAGACGGGAGGAAGACAAGAGGAAGCTACGGGAGGAAGACGGGAGGAAGATGGGAAGAAGATGGGAGGAAGACGGGAGGAAGACGGGAAGAAGACGGGAGGAAGACGGGAGGAAGACGGGAGGAAGACGGGAGGAAGACGGGAGGAAGACGGGAGGAAGACGGGAGGAAGACAAGAGGAAGCTACGGGAAGAAGACGGGAGGAAGACGGGAGGAAGACTATTACGTCAGATTTTTTCCTCGCTTCCATCAGATAACAGATTGATATCAGAGATTTGATAGGCGATACTTGGGTCACCTCAAAAGTGAGAATATTTGCACAATCCCATCCCAGTGTAAGGTGATAAAACTCCAACCTGTGAATTTAGCGACGCTCGCAGCAGGACGCGGCGAAGACGAGCTGCAGCCAAGCGGAGGGAAAAAGGGGCCAATTAAAAGAGGCCTTTCCCAACAAAGAAGAAAGGCGTCTGCGGCAAAGCGCTGTGAAGCGTGCAGCACGCCTCTCCCTTCATCTACTGCGTTTAGTGAGATGGAGCAAAACAAGACAGGAAGCAGCTGCACCTTAGCAGGATGTGGCTTGTTAAAACGGTAGACGCTAAAGCGTGTCTTAATGCATTTAGGGGCTGGCTTAGCCTGGAATAGTCTACTGTATTATAATATATGATATCATATTCAAACGGATTAGAAAATGGCCAACCCCCAACAACCAGAGTGGCAGGACGCACGGGAAAACAGAATTCCATGCGGGAAGTCAGGGCTTGTCATTTATCGACATATGAGAATAGTTTTACTGTGGGGCTTCGTTTGCTAGCGGGTCCCTCACATAACGCTACATTAGGCCGCTAATGTGCAGACGCCCCCAAAGCCTTCATTAAAATGGAAATGGTCTTGGAGGGACGGCGTCTAAGCGTGCGCTCAGCCAGCTTTGCGAGCGTGCACGTCATAGTGTGAAGGTGAGGGATGGTTGAAGGGTTGGTGTGTGTGTGTGTGTGTGTGTGGCTACAAGGGTACACGTAGTATCTAAACATTCCCAGGACACAGTTGCCTCATTTGGTCAAGAGCTGCTGGCTAGTTGAAGATACTACGGTACTAAAGGGGACCCATGATGCTCTTTCCCTTGTCTGCCTTTAGACGTGGCTAGAATGTTGTCTTGTGGTGCTAAACCACGTCAAGGTTTCACGTCATGATGTTTGTGCGTTTGAAAGTGAGCCCTGAAAGGACTTTGGGATGGCTCGAAGAACTGGATTTCAGAGGGCGGTGCAAAACGGCCCCTTTGTGATGTCACAGAGGGCTGGCTTTACATTGGTTTTAGTGACAAGTGCCAACCACTGAACTAAAAGATGCGTACGTACCGTATACAGGCCAACCGTATAAATACCGTATACAGGCCAACCGTATACGTACCGTATACAGGCCAACCGTATACGTACCGTATACAGGCCAACCGTATACATACCGTATACAGGCCAACCGTATAAATACCGTATACAGGCCAACCGTATACATACTGTATATAGGCTAACTGTATACAGGCCAACCGTATACGTACCGTATACAGGCCAACCGTATACATACCGTATACAGGCCAACCGTATAAATACCGTATACAGGCCAACCGTATACATACTGTATATAGGCTAACTGTATACAGGCCAACCGTATACGTACCATATACAGGCCAACCGTATACATACCGTATACAGGCCAACCGTATACGTTCCATATACAGGCCAACCGTATACGTTCCATATACAGGCCAACCGTATACATACCGTATACAGGCCAACCGTATAAATACCGTATACAGGCCAACCGTATACATACTGTATATAGGCTAACTGTATACAGGCCAACCGTATACGTACCGTATACAGGCCAACCGTATACATACCGTATACAGGCCAACCGTATAAATACCGTATACAGGCCAACCGTATACATACTGTATACAGGCCAACCGTATACGTTCCATATACAGGCCAACCGTATACGTTCCATATACAGGCCAACCGTATACGTACCATATACAGGCCAACCGTATACATACCGTATACAGGCCAACCGTATACATACCGTATACAGGCCAACCGTATACGTTCCATATACAGGCCAACCGTATACGTTCCATATACAGGCCAACCGTATACGTACCGTATACAGGCCAACCGTATACGTTCCGTATAAGGGCCACGCCTGTCTGTCTGCCCCAGGCGTCCATGCTGGATGGATACTTAATACACAGAAAGATGTTTTTTTATCTTGGTGAATTCAACTGAAAAGTGTGATTAAGGCGATGGCCTGCCATCAAAGTCATTCCTCACCATCCTCCTCCTCCTCAGGTCTTCAGCATGGCAATTGAACAACCTCATAATTCCCCCAAAACACTTTTGTCTCTTTCATTTTTGCTCTTGGTGTCACTTTGTCTCCAGCCATTAGCTATTAGCCATTAGCTATTAGCCATTAGCCATTAGCCATTAGCCATTTAGCCTCCTCATCACACAGCAGTCCAGCCTTTGAAACCCCTAACTGGTGATAACGGACGGTTGGAGGTCCGAGTAGTCCAAACAGAAGTTGAGATCGCTGAATACGACTTCAAACCATGACGTTAGCTTCCACTTCACTCGTACCCTCCGCTACGTCCTACAGCTGCACCCAATGCATCATGGGAAATGTAGATTTTAGCAATAAATTAATCAGTGTACAACACTTGCGCTTTGTACACGGCAAATGAGGGTCCACATTATGATGTCATTGGCAAAAGGCTCGTGTTTGGCATTTTCATGCAGAAAAAAGAAAAGCAGTAATAAATGATTTCTTATTTATGAAGTTATTTTCAAAGTCAAGGATAAGCTCGCAGTCATAAGGACGTATTGATAGACTCTTACTGTATAATCTTTTATGGAGTGCTATGGGGCGGAGCATCCAGGATTCTATGATTCCACCTCATGCGTGCAAAAAAGCTGGTTTTCTTTCTAGTCGGGAACCGACATTGTCCTGAAACTTAGCCATGTTCTACTGCTGTCTATTAAAGAACGGACAGAGGTAGAAACATGACAGACGGGTCTAATCCTAAATGAAGCATAGCGGAATGTCAAGTAAACCTTCTTGCATGCACAGTTGCAGCCTAAGCGCCTCCTGCATGTGTGAGCTGCATATCTGATGGATCTCCGGTGGAACCTGGAAGAGCTGTGAGGAGGATGTCTAATGGACAAGAGCAATCTCATTCATCTCAGCCTGGCTGATTGCTACGTACGAGGCTACTTTCACACCTCATTTGCTGCTAGCGTGCTCAATTCAATCACACGCTGCCTTGCAAAAGCAAGCGGCAGGAATCACCACGTGCGCACACAGACAAGGTAGACCATGAAAGGATGGGAAGGAAGGAAGACCGGGGCACCTTTGACAGCCATTTAGCGAGTTATGGATCGGTGGATAAGGTGCAGAGCAAAGACGAACGGCTAAAAAAGTGGCAAGAAATGCCAAGAACAAAAATGTGGCCTTTTACTTCAAACTACTTTTAAAAGGAACCACTGATTGCTCATCGCAATCAACTCAAATGTCAGAGAGCAGAGGCCCGTGAGGGGCGACCGGGCCTGTAACTGCTCCAATCAGTAAATGCGACCGAGGATGGCTGACAGAGAGCGAGCCAACAAGAAGAAAAAGCGGCAGCACATGAGAGGAAATTGCATGTTCTTCGTTGTCAGAAGGAGACGAGCACGAGAGAACGTGAACTTTTCAGGATAAGTGAAGAGGTTACTTCCAATTTTCAGCCTCAATCAGAGCCATTGGCTGTTTTACGGCAGGAATGCTGCTGTTTTCCAAATGAACGGAGAGCAGGGGGTCACTTGGCCTTCACTTCCGCTGACAGATAATCCACGTTTGGCCTCCGTCATACCGTTCCTATTGCTGCGATTAGCGCCACCATGAACAAAGCCAATGAAAGGGGAATGGTCCAAAGCTGGTGAGAATAATTAGAGGGAGTAAGAATTTGTAAAAGAATATTCTCATCCATCCAGGCACGCCCCAGACGCCCCAAGAAAGAACGCTTCAGCGGCATAAAAGCACAGTGGCTAAATAGGCGTTAGCCATCCGCCATTGGTCGTGTGGTACGACCTCTGTGGAATGACCTTTGCTAGTACAGCTGACCTTTGGTGTTCAGTTGTGACAATGGTCAGAGTGAAACCGTCCTTGTAGTGGCATGCCCCCAACACGCCATCCCCTCAGACTAGAGCTGCCCTAGCAAGTCATGAGCAGGCTTCTTCACAGACAGCCTGAACGGTCCAGGTGGGATTGATTCCCTGCCCTGAGAATGAGATTGAATCTTTTGGGTCAAACTCAGAAGCAACAAGATGAACCCTTGTGGTTGACAAACACGGTATTTGAGGCCTTGGTTCTCAGTCGGAAACGGGTGGATTGCACCCTCTGGGTTGGGAGTCAGGTTTTGCCCCAGATGGAAAGGTTCAAGTATCCCGGTGTCTTGTTCACAAGTGAGAGGGACATTTGAGGGTTCCACCTACAACATCTGAGGCGTAGTTTTCTTGTAAGCTCTAATCAAGTGTTGAAAGTAGAGGTACCACTACTTTACTGGTACATGTAATTTCTGTAGGCTACCACTCATCCTGTTCAGGGCCTGGAGCCTGTTCCGCCCGCGAATGGTCCCATGGTCTTCGGTCCGTCGCACGGCAGCTGGAAATGAAGCATTCAGTGGGAATCGATCCCAGCTGCATGGCAGTCAGTTCCAGTGTGGAACCCACTCCACTCATAATATCTTCTCCAAAAACAGAAAATGTTCACAATGGCCTTCCAATAATCATCCAAGTAGGTCAACATGTGTGTGTGTGGGGGGGGGCAAATGAAGAAGTAAAGTGGGTGTGGACGGCGACAGAGGAAAGGGTAAATGGGGGACACGAGAAACAAAAGACGATGATAAGTTAAAGAAGACGACTCCTATCTTTTCTTATGTAGGTTAATTGAGTGAGGAATGAAAATAAGAAAGGATCCAATTGAATGTGACGCACGGATGTTAACAATAAAAGCATAAGAAACGATTCTTAACGTCCACGCCAAGCCCGCGTGTCATCCCAGCATATTTCTAATTATGGGTTAATTGTTATTCCCTATCATTAGGAGGGTGCTTTTAATTGTAATGTAGCCAAGCAGAAAGCTACCTATACATGTGGGGGACAATTAGCCACCCCCATTAACCCCCGGTTAATTACAACCTCCACTGCTACATCCCACAGCTCCGTTCCCACTCGTCTTTAGTCCTGGTATCTATCCTCGGGCCTTCATCCCGGCTTCCTTTTCCCCAGTCGTGCCCTCATTTCCAGTCAACTTTGATTGTTTGATTCAAATGCGTTTATGTTGCCAACCTGACAAGACTTACGACTAAAAACTCTTTTTCTGGGTTAAGATTCCCTGCTTGATTCCTCCATGTACTCCCTGCCTCCCTTTTTAATTTGCTACTCTACATTTCCCAATCAATTAGCTGACAAATAATCAGCGACCGCCAAAGACGACCCGAGAAGGCAAGTAAAAAAGAAATAAATATCAGCAACAAGTACAAGTACGACAAGTACAAGTACAACAATGACGTTGTACAGTGGACGTGACAGCGGAAGATTTGCTTCATTAGTTCATAATCATGCCATTTTTACCCAATTAAAATTCCCTTGAACTACATAATTCATATAAATGTCATGTTTAACATATGATAAATCATTGATCACATCAATAATTCATAGTAGTTTTTCTACAGTCCTGCAATGACTGGATGTTTTAGACTTGGGTTAACAAAGCCAACAGATTAATAAAACCAGTAAACCGGTTAAGCTTCCTTGGCTTTAAACATGGCTACCCTGCATCTCCCCGTCTAGACGCCGGAGAAACCAAATGTATTCATATTCCGGATATTAGGGATGAGCCCCATATTCCTTATGAACCAGGGTCCGTGACGGGTAATACGTTTTTGCCGGATATGAGTATGCAACGAGTACATCTGGTTATTATCTGTATTTGTGTTTAAAGAAACGCTCATTACGTATTCGCTCTTCGTGCTCTGCCATTGGCCAGTCACACACAGCGACCGCCCCTCCCTCCACGGCTGCAGCGGGCATTCACGTACAGTTCATGGGGCAAGTGGGGGGTTGAAAACACTTTATTGGTTTATTTATTCACTTTATTCCTCCATCCCTCCCCGTCCTTCGCCTGTTGGACCGCCTCGCTCAGCCTCGGTCAGCCTCGGTCAGCCTCGGTCAGCCTCGCTCAGCCTCGGTCAGCCTCGGTCAGCCTCGCTCAGCCTCGCTCAGCCTCGCTCAGCCTCGCTCAGCCTCGCTCAGCCTCGCTCAGCCTCGCTCAGCCTCGGTCAGCCTCGCTCAGCCTCGGTCAGCCTCGGTCAGCCTCGGTCAGCCTCGGTCAGCCTCACTCCTGTCCGTTCGGACATATAGCAACCTTTGATCAATCCAAGTTCATTTCAGACTTAAAATGGTGTTCAGATTGAAGCTGGCTAAACCACACCCACTTGGGGTTTTTGCTCCGCCTATTATGGATACGGGTACGGATACAGATATTTTAGATGGGTGAACAGAAAAGAAAAGAAAAAGAAAGAACAGGTACATAGTGGTGTACTTGCGGAGGCCGCGCGGTGGATCCAGCCTCCCTGCGACCCTTGTGAGGATAGGACGGACGGATATATGAAATGGGCGGATTGTTCGACCACAACTTGTCGACCGTTTTGATATGGAGGTTGTGTTTCCTGCTCCTGCTCCTGCTCCCGTGTAGAAAAGACGATGTGGCGTCGCCACGCACAGACCGACACGACGGATTCAGACATGAACCAAGATAGACGGTCAGAGAGAAAATGAGGAGATTTCAGTGATAGGAAGTCAGACCGACAGACGCACGGCCAAGTGCGGCCTGAATGAAGAGAGAGAGCGGATAACAATGTCCATTGTTCCATTAGGCAAGGCAATAACGACTGATAAAACGAGGCTACTAAAGAGGACACAATGGTCCTTAATTGACTCATTAGGGAGAAAGGCGAATGAACTGCACTAATGAATGGAGGTTTGCAGCTAAACTGCTTGCTAAGCAAAACAGAGAGGAAAGCGTTTACTTTATTAAATCTACACAAAGCAATATTTGTCCACTGGAAGGGATAACGCCATCAGCCGCCGGGACAAAACCAAGGAGAAACAAAAGCCCTCAATTAGGAAGGTGGTCTGCCATGCCATTCCAAACGGCTCAATCTATTGAAACTTTGCTACTATTGAGTAGAAGGCAAGCGATGAAGTACTTTGGGCGTGGCCTACCTCCAGGTGCTCCAGGATGTAGGGCGGATTGGTCATGCCCAGCCTCAGCATGGCCCCTTCGGGAATCTCTTCCACGAGCCTCCAAAGAAGGGTGGGCAGGTCGGTCCCGATGTCTCGGCCGTACGCCCCCGTGTCTTCGCTGGTCAGCCAGACTTCACACACCCCCTCTGCAGCGACACAAAAACTCCTTTGGTACGCCAACCGGAGCACGTCACAGACCTCATCAAACTAATTGAGCAACCATCGTTAGGAAAGGTGCCACATTCACATTTGGTGTCCGCATCGTAGCCATGATTGGCTTCCTGTGGCAAAAACCAGACTAGCCACATCCAAGAGGGCGCCGGTGTGGGCATACCAGGGAGTGTTTACCAGGATACGTTTAAACCCAACAGTGCTGCTTTTCAAACGTAGCAACGGACAGGCGTCTTTCAAAGTCTTCTCCATTGCCATGGTTTCTTCATTAAACTTGACCTCCAGGTGGAGTCTCTGTAGAACCGTTTCACAGACACAAACCTAATTTCCTATCTGTAGCACGCGATTAAGTACATTTAATGAAGCAGCGTATTTCCATTGTTAGACCAAGGTTAACTGTTTTCAATTAATTGCACGCTGAAGTGTGTGTATTATGGTTTGTATCTGATGGTGTGTATTATGGTGTGTATGATGGTTTGTATCTGATGGTGTGTATTATGGTGTGTATTATGGTTTGTATCTGATGGTGTGTATTACGGTGTGTATTATGGTGTGTATGATGGTTTGTATCTGATGGTGTGTATTACGGTGTGTATTATGGTGTGTATGATGGTTTGTATCTGATGGTGTGTATTATAGTGTGTATTATGGTGTGTATGATGGTGTGTATCTGATGGTGTGTATTATGTTTTGTATCTGATGGTGTGTGATCGATGGAGGTTTTTTTTAGGTGGAGCTAGCCGCACAAGTCATTAGCGTGTCCCATTGTCAAAGATGATGGGCCTTGGAAACTCTTTTAATCTGCACAATTATGCCACCATCATCTTTAATCTGTCTGGTCCGTGCACGCCCTTAAATACATCCTTTAACTGCTAGACCCTCGTGCACGCCCACATTTGCACACACACACACACAAACACTCCAATTAGCAACCTAGCTCTGCTCTCTCAATGACCACATGCATCTTTCTGTCCGTCTCCACTCAGCTAATGATAATGACAGTTGTGTGTGTGTGTGTGTACTGCCCCCCCCGCATGTGTAAATGTCTTTAGATTTGTCTGCATGATGTCCCAACACGTAGCCGAGGCACACAATCAACCATTTCCAGACCTGCAGCCCAAATGACAGATAGCTCATTAAACTCTAGCAGTGAATGTTGCTCTAATTTAGCAGGAAGCCAGATGAGACCCCCCCACACCCCCCCTGGCTGTTTGTGACCTTCACTTTCCTGGAATGTATGCAGGTACTGTAAGGTGCTTGCTTGTTTTCTTTCTGGTGACTGACTGATCAGCTAGGTCATGACCTTCTCTAGGCTTGTGCAGGCCTTGTGTGGGCTTCTGCAGGCCTTGTGTAGGCTTCTGTAGGCCTTGTGTGGGCTTCTGCAGGCTTGTGCGGGCCTTGTGTGAGCTTCTGCAGGCCTTGTGTAGGCTTCTGCAGGCCTTGTGTAGGCTTCTGCAGGCCTTGTGTAGGCACGCATTCAATGACAATATTTAAGTAATTGCACTGACGTATTGATGCCCGATCAACTTTCAAAGTCGGCATGTTGGCAGAAACTGCCAGCACCTTCGATGTCGCCTCACTTGGGAATCGGACTGTAGCTGAACTCCCAAATGGGTCAAGACGGGTGCAATACCTCGTCCTGAATTCATTGTATGGGCGATACAAACGATAGAAATGAGTGAGAAAGATAGCAGATGGTATTTGAAACATTGTCTTTGTCCTCAGCGTTTACCACATTTGATTTAGATCCTTAGATCCTTAGATCCTTTAGATCCTTAGATCCTTAAATCCTTTAGATCAAGAATGCATGATAACCATGTTAAAATTGTAAAACTCATTTTGGTATGAAAGGCTTTAAGACTGACAGCGTTTGCCTCGTTTCTACAGAACACGGCCGTGACCATCCCTGTTGGTTTGGATTCCGGCTTGTAGGACTGAAATTGAGGTTGTAATAAATCCAATTAATGACAAACACAGGATTCCCTGAGGAGGGGTTCCAGTCACAGTGCAGAAGCCTCCAGGGTACGGCGTGATAGTTACAACAATAAGGTTTAGAGTAAGTCATGGAAGATGGCGACTGTCGGCAGGATGGAGATGGTGCAGCAAAGACATAAGCTCCGCCTGCCGGAAGTAAAAAGCTGACAAATCCCGTCTGTGGTTCACGTGGACATTGACGCTAGGTGGGAGTTTTTGGGAGATGCAAGTCAAGCTCTGCCGGGGTTTGAAGCGAGAGAAGCCAGTGGTACGGACAACATATTCCATCCTTTACCGAGCACTCGGCGTTTGGAGCTTGGTGACTACTGGCAGACCAACAGGAGAACACCTCAACCCAGCCTGGAATCATCTGCAGCAGGCAGACTGAAGGACGTATTTACACATCGAAGTTGGCTGATATTCAGGCAAACACGGCCAAAAGGTCTGAGAAAAAGTCTACTCCATAAGACACGCATTACAGCAATTCAAGGACGTCAAGCACTTGTTTGGTCAATGTTCTGGAAGTAGACAAGTGAAGACCTCAACCCATATTACAGTTGCAGGTTATTTTTTCCAAACAAAGATACATTTATTACATTTCTTTTCTTTCCATTTCCACAAAATCCACATCTGAAGAAGGCTGGATTCAAATGAATCAATCTGAGTGGCAAGGTCTTACACGTGCTTGCATCATCTCCGTCTCACCAGCCAACGTATTCCTGGAGCCACCAGAAGAAAAGGATCACTTTTTGTGTCAGGTAATTGCTGGCCTCACGCTGTTGAAATCAATGACTGGACCTGCTTTCAATGGCCCTAGGAGCCACATCAGGGCCTTTCAAAACAACATTCCGGTCAGGCAAGCCAGCGGACGCCAGCGTCGTCTGATATCCCAATGTCTTAATTATGCTTGAAGAACGGGGCAACGTCGCTCATATGCAATCTGTAAAATAAACCGAGGCAAATGGGGACTTTGTTTAGGGCGTCAGCCTTCCTGGTTCAAAAGAGACGTAGAAAGAACACAAGAAGATGCATGAGCAGAGGAACCAGCCGTGTGTGGGACCGCCGTCGTGACGCTTATCAAAAAGTGTAGCGGAGCTACGCCAAAAGAGCCTCGCCAGCCGCAACGTGGGCCGCACCTACACAATCTCCACATGTGCCTTAGCAACATGAATTAGCCTGACTTATGATTGACACTGCATTATTACCACGGGGTTAATATCCTGGTTGGAGCTAGCAACTCTCATGGAAGTCAGTATGACAGCCAAACCAGGAGAAACCAGGAGAAACCAGGAGAAACCAGGAGAAACCAGGAGAAACATCTCTCCGCATGATTGCACGTTACGCCGCCCACAGCACCAAGCTTTCTCCAGACTTGTTCCAGACTATTATTTAGGTATCATCGCTCGGGGCTTTGGCTCCGTCTCCATGTTTACTTCAAAGGATGAGACGGCAACGCAGGAGGAAGTGGAGGATGCTCTGATGCATTGACTTTGAAGAAGCGTGACGCATCCAATTGATTGTGGTGATTGGGAGCTTATGTCAAAGATGGGCAACATGACCGACTACTTCCTGTCATGTTTGTTTCTGGCTGTGCTTCCTCCAAATGCCGCATTCGGTCGTCACTTTGTGGTTAGAATTCCCTGGCAGGTAGAAATGAATGAATATGTACAATGTATGTACACACATGTACTTACGTACAGTATGTACATATTGGATGTATTGTTCCAACTAATCTCTCCAAACGATACGCATTTCCAGCGGCCAAGTTGGGCTCTGATCGTAGATTACGTGAGCATGAAAAGGATCCCATTAAACTGCAGTAAAAGCCTATTTTCCGTGACACAAATCAAGGCGTTCCTATGCATGTTCCAAAACACGCATCCAGGGCGAGTTAGCATGACGGAGGAGGAAGAAATGTCTCAATCCATTTAGATTTCAAATGTAGTCAAATACAGTGAACATGGATACTGCATATGTGGTCTTTAGGCTGGAACATGTTCAATTCCAAACTCCCACACCCTCACATATCAGCGGCTTAAACATGCTTAGCTGTGGGTTTGCTTTGTGTTGTGGAAAACAAGGATTTGATAGCGGATAATAGGATTAGCGTTATGTGCATTAGAATCTATAATCTAATAAACATTACTACTCACGCAACCAATAGGAAAGTCCATGACCTCATGAACTCCATAACAGCTCAGTTCGATCCCTTAGCGCATATTAGCTTAACAGATCCAGTGGCATGTATGTCATTCCTTCCGTCTGTGGAGTTGCCAGCATTTTGATCTCGGAAACCCACCGGGACGCACACAGGTGGGTTGGCTGCTTCAACGGGTGGCCGCCATGAATAGCAACCTACGGCACGCTTCAATAAAGACCTCCATGATGTCGGAATAGTCAATGTAGTCAGTGGAGAGAACGCTTTGCTCCTCTTGATGCGACCTGTGCCATCGCTCTACTTGCCGATTCCCAAGGAGACCATCATTAGCCGCAACAGAAATATGCACACATATTAATAATATCACATATCTGCCCAATGCAAAGCATGAGAAGGATCAACAGCACAAGGATCGATACCCTCACCCAAGTACGTATTCAGCTTGCTAACAAAAACATCTACATGGTATACATGGAGTATGGCCAACACGGGAAGATGACGGAGTATGGCCAACACGGGAAGATGACGGAGTATGGCCAACACGGGAAGATGACGGAGTATGGCCAACACGGGAAGATGACGGAGTATGGCCAACACGGAAAGATGACAAAGTATGGCCAACACGGAAAGATGACAAAGTATGGCCAACACGGAAAGATGACAAAGTATGGCCAACACGGAAAGATGACGGAGTATGGCCAACACGGAAAGATGACAAAGTATGGCCAACACGGAAAGATGACAAAGTATGGCCAACACAGGAAGATGACGGAGTATGGCCAACACAGGAAGATGACGGAGTATGGCCAACACGGAAAGATGACGGAGTATGGCCAACACGGGAAGATGACGGAGTATGGCCAACACGGGAAGATGACGGAGTATGGCCAACACGGGAAGATGACGGAGTATGGCCAACACGGAAAGATGACAAAGTATGGCCAACACGGAAAGATGACAAAGTATGGCCAACACAGGAAGATGACGGAGTATGGCCAACACAGGAAGATGACGGAGTATGGCCAACACGGAAAGATGACGGAGTATGGCCAACACGGGAAGATGACGGAGTATGGCCAACACGGGAAGATGACGGAGTATGGCCAACACAGGAAGATGACGGAGTATGGCCAACACGGGAAGATGACGGAGTATGGCCAACACGGGAAGATGACGGAGTATGGCCAACACGGAAAGATGACGGAGTATGGCCAACACAGGAAGATGACGGAGTATGGCCAACACGGGAAGATGACGGAGTATGGCCAACACGGAAAGATGACGGAGTATGGCCAACACGGGAAGATGATGGAAAGGCAGGATGCGTTTGTGGCCGATATGAAGAGCCTTCTCCCAGGTCCCTCTAGTTCTAATATTTAATATTAATATAGCCATATTTGTTATACTTCCACGAGCAGCCCTGCTACAGCAGCCCTGAATGTTGCATTGTTAGCTAAAACACCCTCTGGTCGCTGGCAGTATTTCCAAGGTGAAAAGTAGTTTCAGAAGGACCAACTAAGACGGCAAGGCCAACACTACCGTTGAAAGGTGCCAGCATGGACATGGTAGAGCAGAGGAGCTTTGGAATGATGCGTTCTACCTCATTCATTCGAATCAAATTGTCACGAAATGATGAATTTCTTAATCACAAGCACGGATCATACATAATCTAGGCAATAATGTTTGGGCCGTGCCACTGACTTGAAGGCTGACCTTCCCGTTAGTCCTCCCCTCATCCAGCAGGGCTGGAGACGAGACAAGAAGGCCGCATGTCAACAAGAGTGGCGTACAGCAGGGAAAGTGGACACGGTGCAGGCTGCCAAAAGGCCATTTGTCGTTGTCAACGTGCACCATACGTACCATATGTGCACGTGCTTTTTGATTCATGTGCCGCTTCCTGACAACACTTTGACTGGCGACACATCGCTTGATTTCGACATATAATACACAAATATGTTTTGTCTGTCATTTGATGCGATGCCTTCATTGTTTGAGCCACAAATCAAGCTAAACTCGAGGCCGTTTAAAAGACCATCAGGTTTGGTTTCTGACCAGCATCCATGCGGGTCGCATGTGCTCCTTCCTCTAGAAGAAGAATTACGAGCACATTTCCCCAGGAATAAACACACGCCACACAGAGTTTAACGGCCATAATTAATCAGCTTAATCGAGAGTAACACGTGTTGATGCGGCGCGTGGGAAGCCTGGCAGGTAGCGTCAACACGCACTTGTATTATGCAAATACTCCCTCTCAGGCATGTTTACATTAAAAAGCATGCACGTATGGGAGCACACGCGTGTGCATGGGTGCACACCGCCATGCAGCGACCGTGTGTGTGTGTGTGTGTGTGTGTGCGACTTTAATGAAGAGCCTACACAAGCCTTGAAACGGCAGCTTGTCAGCTTTAACCTACTTTCACTAGTTTCCAAACTACAGGCATGACCTTCTGCACACGCCTGAACATGAGATAAAGTGCCTGGGTACATCAAAGCTTCCGCTGGTGTAGTTGTGAGCACGTGCAACGTATGCGCCATATCGTAAATGGGTCAGGCGTATTGTGTGGAAGTATCACAAGTCACGGGCACATGGATGCTTCCACGGTATGTCTTCGCATTTCAACGTATCAACGTGTTGTGTATTGGAAACGATGCTACATCTTCACTTTCATCTGCTCTGGTGTGTTGAAGACGGAAGTAGCGTGTGAAGTTTTCCGAGCAGACGGACAACTACATGAGAGGAAAAGTGGATCTGCAGGGACCAGACCAGCCCTCGACACCAGCGGAGCTGCAGGCTCTGACTGCTTCCTGCCAAACCGGAGTGCAGAAACAGTGAAGTCATGGACGACGAAAAACTGGAAGAAATTGCAAATCAACTGACGTTTTGTCATAATTTGTTCCCGTGCAAACAGCGGCGGTTTGGCTTTCTCACCATCTCCACTTTCCTGCAGTGTGCGACAGTTTAAATGCTTTTTGAAGAACATGGAAGTGCTCCACAAATACACTTGGCTGAGGATAAAATGTAAACATCTATGAATAATACATTAAAACACCATTCGTATTCAACATATTTGTTGACGGCCCTTTTCTGCTACGCCATGACGTCGCTAGGATGCGGGGGAGTCCGTCTCCCTCTGCTGTGCTCCTTCTCTATAAGATAATAAGGAGAGGTCCGTGAAATTGTTCAATGCCCGTCAAACCACATGGAATATCAAAGGAAAAGTGGAACAAATACTATTTAAGTCACATGTAAACATTTCCCTTCACCACTTTGCCTTTCCGATTTCACTGCTTCCCTCTGTCACGGTTTATAACAATTTCATAAACTATGGCTGATTATTAGATTAGATATACTCCTATTCGTGCCTCACTGGGGGAATTTACATTGCACAGCAGCAAAGACCACAGAAACCGTTAAACTGTAAAGAATCTAAAAATAGACACTATAAACCACCTAAATGTGTTATATATGGCTAATATATATATATATATATATATATATATATATATATGACCAGTATATACACTATGAGATCTTGCTAGGAAATTAAATGTCAAATATGAAGCATATTGCACTTTGAACTTGATACTGCAGTACTTTGAACTTGATACTGCAGAACTTTGAACTTGATACTGCAGTACTTTGAACTGGCTGTGGAGAATGGTACACTGTGGATGGCATAGTTTGCTAGTTTGCTTTCCATATCAGCCACCACTTTTAGGACGTGAAGGATGTGTACAATACAACTTGGACGATGCATTCAAAGTCATGAAAAGTCCAGGAGGGGAACCAAGAGGAGGATGAATGTCCACGGGGCGTGTTGGATCAGAGACGGAAAGGCTGAGACGCAGCGAGCGTCATCGGGTCCACGAGTGGAGGGAAGCTGTGGGGGGGCCAATCACATTTCGGTATGCTTCACAGGGCCCAAGAACAGGTAGGCAGGGGAACGCCACGTACACGCCACGTACACGCCACGTACACGCCACATACACGCCACGTACACGCCACGTACACGCCACATACACGCCACGTACACGCCACGTACACGCCCCGCTTGCAGACACATGGACATCACATCCTATTAAAACGTGGTAATGGTTTTATCAATTTCGTTTTTTGACATGGTCTGTTGTTTACAAAGTGCTCCTGAAAAAAGGGACACAAGCACATAATAATAATAATAATAATTATTATTATTAGATTATTATAATTATTATTAAAACTATTATGATTATTATAATTATTATATTAATGCTAATTATTATGTTAATTATATATAATATTATTGTTATATTTGCATATTTTACATTAATAATAATATAATAATTATTATTTTAATTTTATTGTAATTATTATAATATTTTATTATTTTTAAAATATTTAAATATAAATATAAAATAATAAATAATAATAGCAGATTGCATGACAATGCTGTTAACTGTTGACTGTTAATATATAGAAAATATATAGTCTGCCCCCCTCGTAAATTTTGTCATATCAATGCGGCCCGCGAGTTAAAAAGTTTGCCCACCCCTGTGCTAATAGTTCCTATCTGCTGTCAAAGACGTCCAGGCAATGGACTGACACGTGCACGCGCACATGCACGGTCTTTTGATTAAGACATAATAAGGTTCTGACTTGAATTTAAGGCTGCGACCTAATTTGTGTTGATAACGTGTGTAGATGTGTGTGTGCTGGTCGTGTGCTGTGCTACGTACGGGGCTAATTTGATAAATAATAATATGTCTGGTCAGTAGTTATGCTAATGTATTCATGAGCCACCGGCAGGCATCATGTTTGTGTTTGTTAATTCGCTTAGCCAGGGAAAGAGTGTGTGTGTGTGTGTGTGTGTGTGTGTGCGTACAAAAGGAGTTATTGTGGCAAATCCTGACGAGCTTGACTTGCACGCCGTGTCTCCTCATATGTGACTGAGTACAATATCATGCGTGTGTTATATGGCTGCATTGAGAAATTAGCATGGCGTTAGCGCAAAGGCATTGGTGATAACACGTTGTGTGTGTATGCTAATTTCTACTGTGGCCCTCGAACACGGGTTTAATCATGTAAATATTGGAATTTGTATGTAAATGTTCGCATTTGGTGTAAACATGCAGGATATTCCGTGTTATTGCCCAGGGCTGATGACTTAATGGCCGTGGTTTACTGACAAAGTTTATCCACTGAAAGCAGTTTTATCAGAACCAAACATTGCTTTTTAACAAGACACCAACGCTGTCCCACAAAAATCCAATGAAACGCAGATTCAAGACCGACTTTCCTAACTCGTGGAAAATATTTTGAAAAGATCTGATCATTCCCAATTGGGCTCTTGTGAAACAAAAAACCTGCAAGCACTTTTTCTCTCACCATCTACTGTGATGCCTACTGGTCACCTGGCACCATCTACTGTGGTGCCTACTGGTCACCTGGCACCATCTACTGTGGTGCCTACTGGTCACCTGGCACCATCTACTGTGGTGCCTACTGGTCACCTGGCACCATCTACTGTGGTGCCTACTGGTCACCTGGCACCATCTACTGTGGTGCCTACTGGTCACCTGGCACCATCTACTGTGGTGCCTACTGGTCACCTGGCACCATCTACTGTGGTGCCTACTGGTCACCTGGCACCATCTACTGTGGTGCCTACTGGTCATCTAGGATTCAAGCATACAGGGCGTGACTTTCTTTAGGAGATGAATAAAGTATCTATCTAGTATCTATCCATCTATCATGTCATGCCTCTGTCTTTTTAAATGATTTTAGTGACTTTTTATCTTCAATAATTAAGTTGGAAAATGTTTTAATTCTGGGAGATTTTAACTTGCATGTTGATGACAGCACATCTAGCCAAGCAATGGAACTATTAACAATGACTGAAACTTTTAATTTTGAGCAACATGTCTCAGTCGCTACACATCAAAAAGGTCATATTCTCGACTTAGTGTTTTCACTTGGCCTTAATGTTGCCAACCTTTGTGTGGAAGATGTCCATTTGAGCGATCATAGTTGTGTCTTATTTGATCTGCTCCCTACACTTCAGCCTGTGCTTCCTGTGGTTAGGTCGCAGAGACGCATCATCTCTGAGAATACTGCAGGTAGTTTCTCTGTCCTGTTTGATCCACATCTGTTCTTGGAATGTGACAATGTTGATAATTTTATAAATTGTTTTAATGACCACTGTGAATCAATTTTAGATTTGGTTGCACCTGTTAAATCCAATCTGGTGTCTCAAAAATCTGTATGTCCCTGGATAAATGACTGTATTCGGAATTTGAAGCGACTTTGTCGGAAAACTGAGCGTCTGTGGAAGGCTACTAAACTTGAGGTCCACCGATTGCACCTTCGGGAACTTGTGTCATCTTTAAATGAAATGATAAAAACTGCTAGATCTGACTACTTTAAGCAGTTGATTATCTCAAATAAGAAGAAACCTCAAGTGCTCTTTGACACCATCAATTCTATTGTCTCTCCTGCTGCTCCTGTTATTCCTGTTTTTTGCTAAGCTGATAGCAATGATTTTCTCAAAGTGTTTCTCAGCAAAATTCAGGACATTAAGAACAGTCTTCCAGTGTTCTGTGGGTGTAACCCTGTTGTTCAGGAGCCTGCACCCCATGAGTGGTCCTCTTTTAAACCTGTGACTGAGGTTGAGATTTCAGCTCTGGTAACAAAAATGAAGCCATCTTCCAGTTCATCTGATGTGCTGCCCTCTAAACTCTTTTTGAAAGTGTTTGATGTCATTGCCCCCTGGGTTACTAAAGTGATCAATCTGTCACTCGCTACTGGTGTTTTTCCCAGTGCTTTTAAACATGCTATTGTGGAGCCACTTCTTAAAAAATCAAATCTGGATGTCACCGATCCCAAAATTTACAGACCTATATCAAAGCTTCCTTTCATGTCTAAAATCTTAGAGAAGGTGGTCTCCGAACAGCTGCTACATTTCTTGCAAAAATATGATATTTTTGACACTTTCCAGTCTGGTTTTCGGAGGCTTAACTCAACAGAAACTGCCCTGTTAAAAGTGTCTAGTGGCATCATGATGTCTGCAGATTCTGGAAAATGCACGGTCCTTGTTCTGCTAGATCTCTCCTCGGCATTTGACACTGTCGATCATCAGATTTTGCAAACAAGACTACATGACTTAGTCTGACTGTCAGGCTCTGTCCTAGCATGGTTCTCTTCTTATTTATCAGACAGGAGTTTTAGTGTCTCAGTTAACCAGATCCGATCTGACTCTGCTGATCTGTTGTTTGGAGTACCTCAGGGCTCTGTTTTGGGTCCGATTTTGTTTTTGTTATATGTTCTCCCTCTAGGAAAGATTATCCAGGATTTTGATGATGTCTCCTACCATCTGTTTGCTGACGACATTCAGCTGTACTGTTCTTTTAAGGCTTCGGAGATACAAAAATTGAACTCTTTAATGAATTGTTTAGTGCAAATAAAACAATGGCTCGGCGCTAATTCCCTTCAACTAAATTCAGATAAAACTGAGGTGCTGGTGATTGCCCCTGATGAAGTTATTCCAGGGATCAAACAGTATTTGAGTGCTCACAGCCTGTCTTGTAAGTCAAGCCTCAGAAATGTCATTACAGCACCACTCAAAGCAGCTCACTCGGAATTGTTTCTTTCAGCTAAGAAAAATCTCGAAACTTCGAACGATTGTATCTAAAGGTGAGCTCGAGATGATAATCCATGCCTTTGTGTCTTCTCGTTTAGACTGCTGTAATAGTTTGTTTTCTTGCCTAAACAAAAAAGAGTTGTCTCGTCTGCAACAGGTTCAAAATTCTGCTGCGCGGTTATTGACCCGATGCACCAGAAGGGCTCACATCAGACCGATTCTGAAAGCTCTCCATTGGCTCCCTGTCTCATTCCGTGTGAATTTTAAAATCCTGGTGCTCACTTTTAGAGCCTTGCACGGCCAGGCCCCTGTCTACATACGAGACTTGTTGCGTCCCTATACCCCCTCTCGGAGGCTGAGATCGTCAGATCAAAATTTACTCATGGTCCCTCGTAGTCGTTTTAGGACCCGAGGAGACCTATCTTTTCAGGTTGTTGCGCCGAGGCTCTGGAATGACCTTCCACCCTCCCTGCGTTCGCTTGACTCTGTCGATGCATTTAAGAGTAACCTTAAAACTCACTTGTTTTTGCAGGCATACCCAGCTCAGTAGATTTAGGGTATTATGACCATCATATATTTATTTAGTCTATTTTATTGTATACTGTTTTTATGTACTGTTTTATGTCTATTTTTATTGTACATTGTTTTATTGTTTTATTGTATTTTTTATGTGTATTTTAACCCTGTGTTTTGCCTTTTGTGAAGCACTTTGTGACTTTTGTCTGAGAAAGGTGCTATATAAATAAAACTTACTTACTTACTTACTATCAGTATCAGTTGAGTAGAAGCCAAAGATTGTACTTTTGTACTGCAAACATGGCATCTTTGGCCAAATATTACGACGCTGCATCAGTCAGTTCATGCCAACGTTTGTTTTTCTTGTCGGAAGGAAGGCCATGAGCAAAAGCGTGTTGTATTTTTGACGGGGTACATAAGTGTACACGTGCTAGCGTTCACCCTCCATGCCACACTCGTGGTACTCAGCTCTGTTTGCGTTTGGGATGTTCCTTTTGTCCTTACTGTTGCGTTACTTTGCTTGTGATGGCCTCTTGCTCCACTTCTGGCCAATGGAAACCAAACCACTTCCGTATTACAGATGCGCCCCCCCCCCCCATTTAGCAACCATTTCATGTCTATAGTCTTGGCTTCTCCTCTGTCTGCATGAATGGTGAATTGAAGTATTTGGACTTGGGAGAGTATTGATCTAGTACACTATGGACAAACTCATAATATACAAGATAATAGACAAAACGGACAAAATGCTGCTTTAAATAATAGCACAATAAAACAGTGAAATAACAACCATTTCTAAGAATGATTCATTATTAAGAATAGGAATGAAACCGAATTGGAAATTCACACGACTCGGTTTACAATCGGCCATCCTTCAACAAGCTGAGCCTGATCGACTGAGCTGTGTGGCGCTACGCGTACGCACTTACCCAGGCGGAAGAAAAAGTAGTCCCCACCAAGGGAATAAGATCTAGACCAGATCTCAGTCATTGAGCTACTTTAGGCTGGGTCTGCTATCGGGGTGCGGTACCTCCAATGATGCATCAAGGTAGCAATACTTTCATTTATCTGCAGATCACATGGCAAGCGGTCCACCAGTCCATGGGGACAAATGGGGACAATTAAAAGGATTGACTAAACCACAACAACAACTAGAGTAAGGATGCAAGGTGCGGTCTGGCATTGTTGGCAGGCTAGTCCATGGACTCGGGAGAGTAAGGGGCGAGAGAGAAGAGAGAAAGTAGATGGGCGTGAACGCCCAGCAGACACACAAACACGCCATTTCATCAAGCGGAGAGTTTTGCCCCGAACGCTCACACGCGATGGGGGTCAGCGGGACTCAAAGAGCCGGGTTCTCTCTGGCATGACAGATGCCAGGAGAGGCCATCTTGTCAGGCAGAAACACTCAACAGCTTCTTCAGCTGAAAACCTGAAGTGACATTTACTGGTGCTTGAGAGCGAGGCGGACATGACAGCACGGTCGCAAACGCGTGAACTAGCAAACGCAGAACGATACTGCCCTGCAGAAAGGACATCTTCAGGACTAGTGTGGACGTTGTGGACGTTGTGGACGTTATGGATTTACTCATTTGGGCTTTGATATCATGGCCGTGTGGGATAGGCTCCAGCACCCCCGCGACCCTCGTGAGGAGAAGCGGTAGAAAATGAATGGACGAATGAATTATGGCCATGTTGGGTGTGATGTAACGGTCAGCCTGGTCCATGTGGTAAAGCACAGTATGTGACATGCCATCAAGGCTCAACAACACAAACTAAAAATACTAATAAGGTGTGAAAGTATAAAGAATGGCAATAAAAGCCAAGATATAATTATGGAACATCCCTGATAAAAAGTGATAAAAACAAGTGACGTTTCATTCTAATTTAAAATGTCGTCATCGAGGCCAAAACTGCAGAGAGAACAACAAAATAGATCTTCCCAAAACATCATTTAGCTCTCTTCTTTCAAGTCAAACGCTCCTTTTCCATCGGCTAATTGTTTGGTTTATTTTAAGTCATTCGGCCCCAGCCCTTTTTCAAAAGACTAGCTCTTCAGTGGCGGCCATTTTATTCGATTCCCCCATCTGTAATCATGAGTAGGACAGATTCAGGAAAATATCAGTTCCCAACAGGAAAAGACTTTTGTGACTCTTCCATGACCTCTTTTTGATTGACATTTGGCAGATGGCATAAAACGCAGAAAATACAATTAGAAATCCTTTGCAGTCATTGGTTGAACAACGTCTCCATGTTAATTAGATGGCGTGGGTGGTAGAACGTCGTCTTATTTGCGGCGTACGGCCGAAGCAGCAACGACCATGAAAGCGAAGCATCGAAGGAGCGCAGCTTAGCACTTAGCGCTTAGCGGACGTGCTGAATCAAGCGTTTCTCTGAGCAAGTGTCTGTCGGTATGAGCGTGTGCATGAGCTGTCGCCCGGGTGGCCTATTTGTGTCACCCACCACTAGGGGCTCGGGGCTCTGGCCGTGGGTGGCCCACGATGTGAGAAGTGGTCCCTGCAGGGGGCATGAAAAAAAACAAAACAGATGATGACAATAGAAAGCAGGAGGACAAACAAGTAATAATGCCCACACAAAGACTCGGAGAACCGCTGGGACCGAAGTCATTTCTCTCTCTCTTTAAGTCCATCGCACTGCCTTGCCTTGGCAGTTTCCTGTCGCCGTACTCCTAACGTGTGGATCGTCAAATGTTTTGACAGATGAAGACGGCATCAGACATGAAACCTTCTGGCTTGGATGTTATTTATATCCTTGATGATCTGGAAGTGATTGATACAGATGTCTGGTTTTACCCAAGATATTGGCTGATGTGCGTTGTCATGTCAGTGGAATCTGCCCGGGGCCTTCAGAATCAGCAGTGCTGGCCCATGTCACTTAATCACTTTTAGCTACGGGAATTTTTGCCAGATTTCATACTCTTCTCACCGAGTGACCAACAGCAAGCTTGGGGTTTGGGCGTGAATTGAACCTTTGCACCACGCGACTTCAAACCTGAACAGAAAGAACAACAGACAGCGACATTTCCATATCCCCCAGTATCCCCGGTATCCCCATCCATCCCCCGGTATCCCCCGGTATCCCCATCCATCCCCCGGTATCCCCATCCATCCCCCGGTATCCCCATCCCATCTGTGCTTCCGGCTTTCCCAGAGTCATGTCGTATGGAAATTGCTGATGGTGTATACGTCTGGTGGAATGTGCTGATCCTTTTCAAAAGTACCGATTTTCTCTCTCCGTCTCCGTGCAGACAAGCCAAATGTGGCAAAGCGTCAGACGTTGGACACGAGGATCACACAAGGTTCACTTGTTGATCAAAGACAGGAGGCGCTGCCATGCTGTGCTTAGAACCAAAATAGAACATATGAAGATGCTGCAGAGACTGGGCTGGATAGGAAATGAGGGAGCATCAAAAGGGGAGACGGTAATGACCGATGGACAGATTGCAGGGGAGCAAAATAAAAAACAAAACATGAGGATTGAAGCATCACTGAGTGGGGTGAAGGTGAATTGATGGGATGGATTGAGGCGGGGAAAGAGACAAACAGCCAAACCAAAGTGGGACAGTTGCATAATGTCTCAATTGAGGGAAAAATGCATGTCAAATACGTTTCATCAAACAGCAAAGTGATTATTGGTGGAGTGACGACCATCAGCACCTAGCAACCATTCCGTGCAGACTGCCAAGGATTCCCTCTGTTGCTGGACGGCATCAAACCATGGAAAAAGAAAAGAAAAGAAAAGAAAAAAGACAACTGGGCTCCAAAGGTAAAAGAATAAAAGTACAGTTGAAGATGAAATTCCACCAGCGATGATGTGACATGAGGGGAGGAAGAACGCCACGGGATGTATGGAGCAGCAGCCATGTTGGCAGAGAGGAACATGCCATCCTTGGGAAGTGAAAGAAGGACTAGGTGTTAAAGAGTCCAAGGGAGGAAGGAGGAGACAAAATAGCGACCTTGCTGAACATAAACATATGCAACGATCATCCTGGATGTTCATGAGGAGACAAACTCAATCTGGCTCACGTTTCATCATCTTCATCATCTGACGTAATCATGTGGAAATTGCTATTTTCATGCCATTTCTTCCACTCCTCCAAAAGCTTTCACCCACCCGAGTACGTCAACAGGAGCGCTGGCAGTTTTTGTTATATGAAAGTCTTATGGAAGTATTTACTAAGGAAGTATTTACAGCAAGGTGACATCTAGCCTTTGGAATCCACGGCTTTTAGCTGGCCGTACGCAATCAATACTACCCAGGAGGAAGTTGGAAGTGGCGACTATGACCAGCAGAGCGAAACAGCTTGAAAGCCACAAAATGGAACACGCACATAAAAAAACACACCCGACACTGTGTTATGGGGGGGGGGGTGTGAGTCAGACGATTGAGAGGAGTTCAACATTTTAACAGGCACAAACCCAGTCTTAGTACGTGTGTAGTACGTGTGTAGTACGTGTGTAGTACGTGTGTGTGTGTGCGTTAAGCCTGACAGACAATGGCAAATTGAGTGGGCTGAAGACTAAATCTAAGTGTTGTGCTGCCACCTATTGAATGTTTGTGCAACTGCACGCCCCTCCCCCCAGGGGCGCCAGCACAGAGGGGGGCAAAGCAATCATCTGAAGAGAAGGGAAGCAGTTGGAGGAGACGTGAGGTGACGACACGAGGAAAGAGCATTTATGGGGACTTGAGGAAGTTCCAGGAAGTTCCTATGTAAGAGGGAAATGGAGGTCCCGAGAGATCATCCAAGCCGACAGAGGACGGAGCAGATGGTGTCCCCTCCACCCCATCCCCCACCCCCCTCCCCCACCTGGTGACATAATAGCACCACGCCAGGTGTGGGCTTGGTGGCCTCAGTCTGGCAATGAGTGGAGTGGAACGCAGGAGAGTGTGTGAGCGTGTTTGTCTCCATCCCTTGCTCTCTTTGTGTGTGTGTGTGGGGGGGGGGGGGTCCTATTCACTGCACTCTGCTGCCAGCTTGGCACTTCATCACAGGACGACACCGTGCACGCGCAAACCCCGCCCACAGCCTGCAGAGAGACTGAAAAGACGTCCAAAAAGGATCCAGACAGAAACAAATCCAGGATAACGTTACTTTGGCTGAACTTTGAAATGAAACTGTAAAGGGGGGGGGGGGTCGGCATGGTCCTCCACTCACAATGAACTGATGCAATCTGACACCACACGGACACGCACAATCAGCGCCATGGTCATGCATGGCGGCTGGTGCAGGTGGCGTCCAAGTCCAGCCTCAAGAGCGCCTGAGGTCAACGTCTTGGCTGTCCATCACTCTGAGGACACGTACGGATTCACGCAGCACTGCCAGGACGCTCTGAGGGAGTTATATAGCTATACTAACTCCTTATTTCTAAAATCACTAATACTTCAACAGCTAAAGTAACGCATCAAGCTAACAATAACAAATGACCTAAAAATGTCATCCAATACTTCTCTACAAGACAGGGGATATATGACCTGGGGGAAGAAGTACATTTGAAACACTTCTATGCTAGGACTACGTTATGCTAGCCATAGCGTTTCAGTATGTGGAATCAAACTATGGAATGGATTGAGTAAGGAAATCAAACAATGCACAACGATGAGCCAATTCAAGAAACAATACAAGCAGTTGATGTTTGCTAAATCCAAGGATGAAGAGTCTTGGACCAGTCATGATGTGCTATATATATCACTATATTGACGGTTACTATGGCAACCATTATGTCATTGTAGGGTCATATCACCTCATACTTTGGTATGTGTCAAAAACACAAATAAAAAAAAGAAAAAAAATGATCAGAAAGGCAGGAAACAGTTACAGATTGTAAAGGGGGGGGGTACAATAAGCTTTGCTTCTTCCTACTCCTTTTGGACATGTGGAACTGGGAATTGATTATGGGATGCACTCAATTGTAACCTGAGGCATGTTCAAATCAAACTGGGAGAGTTTTCTCTTATTTAAAGACTTAAAAGTGAAAGCACACATTGCTGCTGAGGGGTCCGTTGCGGCCCAAAGCGGACATAAGCAGCGGGTGTGCAGTCAGCTCCATGCCACACTGGTGGCGCTCTACGCATCCACGAGTCATGCACGAGTCATGCACGCGCCACACTGGTGGCGCTCTACGCATCCACGAGTCATGCACGCGCCACACTGGTGGCGCTCTACGCATCCACGAGTCATGCACGCGCCACACTGGTGGCGCTCTACGCATCCACGAGTCATGCACGCGCCACACTGGTGGCGCTCTATGCATCCATGAGTCACGCACGCGCCACACTAGTGGCGCTCTACGCATCCCCGAGTTACGCACACGCCACACTGGTGGCGCTCTACGCATCCACGAGTCATGCACGCGCCACACTGGTGGCGCTCTACGCATCCACGAGTTACGCACACGCCACACTGGTGGCGCTCTACGCATCCACGAGTCATGCACGCGCCACACTGGTGGCGCTCTATGCATCCATGAGTCACGCACGCGCCACACTGGTGGCGCTCTACGCATCCCCAAGTTACGCACACGCCACACTAGTGGCGCTCTACGCATCCCCAAGTTACGCACACGCCACACTAGTGGCGCTCTACGCATCCACGAGTCATGCACGCGCCACACTGGTGGCGCTCTACGCATCCCCGAGTTACGCACACGCCACACTAGTGGCGCTCTACGCATCCACGAGTCATGCACGCGCCACACTGGTGGCGCCCTACGCATCCACGAGTTCCGCACCATCCCTGGTCTCAGCCGTGAAAGTAGCCAAGGGCTACGGAGCAGCAAATGACCTGGAGTCCCTCATTCACTCAGCTGCTCCAATCAGAGAGCCAGACGCAATGGAACCTTGGATGGGCTTTGCTAATGCACATGCTAATGCACATGCTAATGCACATGCTAGTGCACATGCTAGTGCACATGCTAGTGCATGATTTGACATGGATGTCATGTTGCATGTATTGTCTGCTATCTTTCATCAACAGACGGCAGAGCTTTGGTACGCAGGCAAATGCAGGAGTAGAAACCCAACACAGGAAACTAAAAAGATTCAGCAAAAGTCTGAAATGTTGCCAGTGGTGGGATACGTATGACCTCTGCTTTGACCTTTGGAATTCAGTGGCTGGACAAGAGCCAGACAATGAAAAACTGTTGCTGGAGCCTAAACTGTGTCTGAGTGCCAAAGAGCGTACACGGGGAGACGCTTCAGCTTGAAAATAACAAATCCATTTTTCGCTCTTCCATGAGAGCTCCAGTCTGGGATAATGACCTTGGCTGGAATGTATTTAGCAAGCACAGCAGTTTAGCCTTATTTCACATCGGGGGAAGACGGTGGTGACTCAACTGGAATCAATGCAGCTGTCGATGTTTCATGTCTGCACCGAGCTGTCACCTAGCCATCAACTGGAGGCATCTCGGCATATGGCCATGCTTTTATTCCAATCGGAGAGATGAACCCGATCAATCTACACCTCCACAGCTCCGCTAGGCCATTGCAACGCCCGGTTGCGACTGACAGGGTGAATAACGGTTGTTTAGGTGTGTGATTCCTGCCGCCAACCAACAACCATGGAAGCGGTAGAATCGCCGACCCGTGGAGGATTGTTCCTGGCAAACTTTGGCAGTCTTGTCTGCCCGAGTGTCGCGTTCCAGCAGCAGCAAAGGTAAACAGGAGCTGACATCTGTCACAGATGTTGCAGCTAGCCGGTGAGCTTGCCCACATATCTGTCAAATGCCATCCAGCTGATGCCGGCTAAAGAAATGCTGTCATTCTTGCCGTGTTTCAAATTCATCAGTCATGTGGAAGCGACATAAAAGGAAGCTTAACCATGGAAAACATGCCATCCATGCAGTCGTGGATATGTTCAATATGACTCCTTCTACTTTAAAGTAGTCAGTGTACAGCTCGTCTGGCCACATTGCTTCACTATCCAGCGAAAATGACGCAACACGCAAGCGTTATTGTTGGAACAGATTGCAACAAGTGCGGACCAAGAGAAGCACGTCTTGCCTAGTCCAGCATGGTGGTGGTAGTGTCATGGTCTGGGGCTGCATGAGTGCTACTGATACTAGGGAAACATGAATTCCAACATGCTAACATACTGGGAGGAAGAGCCTAATCGGCCCGCATGGCAGTTTTCCGACATGGTAACATTTCCCAACACGTGTTTTGCTCGTCATACACCCTCGGTTTTCATAGCACGTAACAACTGTAGTGTACCATTCCGCTAAATGCTGCATCTAAGCGAAGCACCCTACGCTTTGCTGAGTCACTGTCAAGATTTTGTATTGACTGCAACTGCTAAATAACCCACCATGGGGCCAAAGACAGTCCTTCATAAAGGAGTAAAGGAGTTTTTGTGCAATGACAATAAAGGGAGTCTATCTATCTATCTATCTAGAAACACGATGCCTGAGTGCATCCATTCGTCATTTAAGATTATTTTGCATTGTTGACAGCATATAAACTAGAAATGTTCTCCATCACATTTGTTTCTGTTTTTAAATATGTATTTTGGGTGTCAAGAAAGGGTACATTGGATTTACAATACTTTCTATGGAAAAAAAACAATATCTCAATTCTCGTACATTTGTTTCCGTTTGACCTTTTGGCATAAACAACGAGGTACTACTGAAAGTAAAGGTGATGGAGTAGCCAAGTACTGGATGTAATACATCATCATTAGAATTAAGGAAGAAGCAAAAAGAAAATGGAAAAGCCGGAAAAAGCTGACTGGAAGACAAGGGAATAATGTTGGGCTACTTGGTCCTGACATTGGAGAACAAATTCCAAGTTGTTCTCCTTCATGTTAGGTTCTGTGGAGAACGCTGAATCCTTTGCGGGTGTCATGACCAGATGAATGCCATACTCTGACGTATGGTGTCATGGCGGAATGTTAGTGGTGTCAGGTTGTGTTGTCATCAGGATATCCAACTGACAGTTTCAAACGGAAAGGTGACAGCCACGGGGGGGGCAGCTGAGGCCCCTCCCAATAGGAGTTTTTCGAAGCGTGGTATACGGTAAGATGCTTCACACAAACAGCAACTGCTTGAATGAAAGAATGAAAGAATGGCTTCTAGTGCCCATGTGACCAAAACACGGCCATCTTGCATTGAAAGGCCTAAAAAAAGTCAGCATTCGTGCTGTTCCGAATGCCGTATTCGGGTTCGGGTTTGGCTCCACCCCTATAGCATATGCTAGCTCCTTGGAGCGCAAAACCATACATGTCAAACCGCAATCCACACCCAAAAATTGATGGATTCTATTTGCCACCAAATAACAAATCGACGTGGCCAATCGGATTGGTCGGTTCCATTGGGGTCAGGTTAAAAAGGTACATCGCTAACTGAGTGGGATGCCATCCCAACTTCAGGGGGGGGTGTGATTTCATGAACAAAAGAGGGAAATGGTGACTGAATGGTTAAAGGGCGTGGCCACCAACTCCGCCCTGTGTGTGTGTGTGTTGACCCAGTCACACCAGTGAAGCTTCCCCGGGGTAGCAACATGTTTAGTGTTAGCTCCAACGACTGGTTCATACTTCTTATCAGGACATACGGGATCTCATGTTGTGGACCAAAACATCTCTCTAAAAAAGGGATTTTGCCTGCCCCCCACCCCCTGGTTCGAAGTGGGGCACCAGCCCTCGGGTTCCTCTTGCTGTGTTTTGAAAACAACAACTGTCACTGACTATCACGTTTCCTGTTTCATAACGGATCACGTCAGCACGTTACATCTGACCTCCAAGCGGAATTTCCTGCTTTGACTTCACCATCCTAGTGTGAAAGGTGCGGATTGAGTCGGAATTGCCACGGTGGGTCTCACCGACACAGGAAAACCTTGGAACACGAGCCCTCATTTTCACATGAATTTGGATGACGTGAACTCATTCCAACCCTCCATCCTTTTTCTGTAGCGCTTATCCTTCATCCTTTCTTCCCACACTTGCAAGTCCAGCGGACTGGGATCGGTCGTTATAGCCGCTACCCGACGGATGATGACATCACGAAACTCAGAAAGAGTCAGCACACCCTGCCAAGTGCTCGCCCCGCCAAATGCCGCCCCAATCTAGAGTTTTTAAAGCGGTTTTTGTGGCATGTTTTGGAGTGTGAAAAGCCTATATCACTCTCACAAAGACAGGAAGTCCAACACACGGCAGGAAGCTAGTTCTGGCGGATGGGATCGGCATTATGAAGCAAGTATCGGCCAATACCGATGGCCGCTGTCCTGATGAAAATGTATAAATACGGCTTCGGTGTTGGAAGTGAATGCACCTTCAGGACCCTTGGCATAAGAACAGCAACTTATGACAGTCTTACCACATCCCAGAAGCCCGATGCCCCGATGCCCCGATGTCTTTAAACTGCTCCCAAAGTGTAAAGGGCATCTTCAACCCGCCATGGATTCTATCCTACATGAGCACACCAACAGCTGGTGAGTTCGCCCTTCAATGCTCGCCCTCGGGCACCGCCGGAGGATGCATGCAGCTGCTTTAAAGAGTTCTGGTAGCTCTGAAACTAAACCAGAATACATCATAAGGTCTCGGGTTCAAATCCAAGCTGCAGCCATTCTGGGCTGTTTGCATGGTCTGCTTTTGCTGGTCCAAAACCGTGGACGCTAGGTCAACTACGGACTCAAAGTGCCCATAGGTGAGAGCATGAGTGGGTCAGCCCTGTGATTGACGGGGCATCAAGAATCCCACCCTACAGCATCCGGGGTAGTCGCAGGATGAGCAGAAGATGAGGGAGGGAGAGATGGATAGTTGACATACCTGTCAATCAATCTATATAGATATATAAATATGTATATACGCAAACAACCTTACATTTTACACACTGATCGTGCAGAAGCCGTTAGAACAGCAAGTCCATCATGGCCGTTTCAGTAACTGGATATTGTCATTTTGATAAGACGCACAACGGGATTGCAGTTGGTAGCTGATGTGCCCTTGACTGACCCCCCCGGGGGTCTTATTGAGCCATGGCCTGCTGTGCAGCAGTAGAGGTGGGAGTCTACTCTTAAGGAACAGATGTTGGGGCACAACAGCTGCTCATCTGGCATCAAACCACGCCAAGTGGATGGGCACGCAACTCATCAACACAAACATCAACATGCGTTAGGAAAACCTTTTCCTGCCACACGCACACGCTTAACAGACATTTGCAATGAACATTAAAGCGTATTCAACATGCATCGTTGTTGGCAAAACAAGGACCTCACCTTGGAAAGACTGCCGGGCTCGCTCCACCAGCTCATCCATGGAATAGCTGGCCAGGTCTCCTCTGGCATGCTTCGTCTTGCAGTAGGTGCACGCATTCAGACACCTGGACAGGAGACCGGGTCATTTCAACTTCATATTCATCATATTCAAATCATATTTGTCCTTCACATTTATTCCTCAGCTATACTTCATTAAAGTCATACTATATATATATATATATATATATATACACACATACATACATTCTAAGCATACGTGTCAGCCATGACACAGACCGCTGATGAGACATGACATTCCATCAGACTGCATCTAACCAGCCACAGCATGTCTGACATGGTAGAGTGGAGAAAAGGTACCCTCCCATTTCGTGTGGAAGTGGTACATTTTTATTTATTTTTTTTACTTGACCTTCGACCTCACCCCATTCCATTTAAAAGCCTTTCTTAAGTTCAAAACAAATACAGTGGAGGCTAACTAGCTAGCTCACTAGCATGGCGTGCTTAAGACCAAGGCCATCTCTCAGAAATGTGGTGCGAACAAAGGATAGGAAAGTAAAGGTGACTCTTTGGGTCTCTAATAATGGTAAAAATATATATTTAGAAAGTTAAAACACGTAAATGTGCAATGTAAACACATTGAATTTGGTTCTACTGTATTTCACAATTTGGTCAAATGTTTGCCTTTGTACTAATGTTTCCTTGTCACCTTGCGTATACAATCCATTTTCAGGTTCAGAATCATACCATTATGATCCATATCCCTATTAAGTTCCAGAAGAAGAAAACCAAAGAAAACCAAAGTTCCAAACTCCATTTAAATCCAACTTTTCTAATGTTGTGTTTGAAAACCAAGAAAGATTGAGATTAGCACATCAGCGCTCCACTAATCCGTTGGAAACACAAACGATATGCATGGATCATGTGACCCCAAATACAGGACTTTGAATCCGTCCATCCCTGCCTCTCCCTCTGCCTCGCTTATCCCAGTTGAGGGCGCTGGAGTTGGCAGCTAGGTCACCAAACCTCGCTGTGGAGAAAACAGAGGCAGATGGGGCCCTGCAAACACACAAACACAGGCGCACACGCATGTGCACACACACACACACACACACGCACACACACACACGCACACACCAGAGCCACCACCGGGGGGTCCATCCATCTTAATGTGATCAGGCCCAGCTGAGTGGATCACACCAACATTAATCCCAAGAGACAGTCGGTGGTCTACTTGGCTTTGTGTGTGTGTGTGTGTGTGTGTGTGTGTGTGTGCACATCAATTATGCGTGCGTGCACGTGACTTGGTCAGCGTGCTGCTGCTGAACGTTTGTCCAATACCACGACAATGCATTAGCAGTTTCGACGTCCCCATCAACCTAAACGGAGTACGACAACTGGTCAGCCTTCCTGACACAAACAGGATGGGACGGAGGGGGCGTGTCCCACTGGCATTCACGGAGCGTTGACTTTGGGAAAAGCAGCCGAGTTTGTCGTCTTTCATCCTTCCTCACATCTCCTCCTGCTCTTTCATACCGCGAATTAAAGCACCCACGACTGTGTGGTTCATCAATGGTTTACAATCAGGGGCGACCTCCCTCGTGTGGCGGGACCGCCGTGTGTGTGTGTGTGTGTGTGTGTGTGTTAGAGGCACTATTGTGTTCCAGTCTTGAAAAGAAAGCCCTGCGGACACACACACACACACACACACACACACACACACACCATAACAAGTAGTTTCCTTTAGACTTTCCCCTGTGCAGAATCTTAAAGGCCCACACTTGGAGATCGTTCAGCAGGAAAAGGTTCTCTCAATGATAAGCACTTAGGGTTTACACGCTAATTATAATTAGCTAAATATATAATTACTGCTCCATACATAAACAGACCGGGTTTTGTGTGTGTGTGTGTGTGTGTGTGTGCGCATGTTGTGCTTGCATTGTGCGAGCACAACCTCATGTCCACGTCCCATCCACACCGGGATTGGACTGTATAGTTCCCCACGAGGTGATGGGTGACATCGGATGAGAAAAGTTCAAAACGCTGCCTGATGAGGGAGAACCCACATCATCATCATCATCATCATCATCGGCATTCAGGCTTTGCTTAGCTTTGGTGGATGACTTGGGAAACGGAAAACCAGGTCCCTGCAGTCAAAACCATCACGGCATCTCCACGGCTGGAGTCAAAACTCCCGGGCAGTCCTGAAATGAACCCGGGAAGACCACCTCCAAAGGCGCCAAAGATAACAGGGCCGCTGAATGGCGAGCACGCTGGTCAGATCCACACCAGTTCACCACTTCTTCCCTTCCACCAGGAACGTTTGGAAAGGCATGCTTGACAGGGAAAATGAAAGGCTGTATGCAAATCGTCCGTTGTGTGAACGTGCGTCTGCAGTGTGTGCTTTCGGTGTCACGCGGGCGTTAATTGGGTTACTGGGGGCTTCTGTAGCGTAATGTCTTGTAATGACATCCAATCTGATTGTGTCCAAGGAGACACATCAATCTTCTGGATTTACCGCAGGGAGCACGACCTCTCCTGGTGAGTCAGGCAGAGCAATGGTGTGTATGGGAGTTCAACTCGCGCCTCTGTCTTAAACAGCGGGAAATGGAATATGTTCAGACCAGTGGAGCTGAATACGACCTCCACATCGGCTTGATAAACATCAGCAAGGCCGGTGGGGTGTAGCGCTGGTGGAGGTGAAGGTGTGGCAGCTTCTGCCTTTGTGCTTGGTTTTTGGAGGGAAAATAAATAAATAACTCTTATTTATTGTTCATAAATCATACAGAACTATTTGGGGATTCTGTGTGTTGAGGTGCCAGACTGCCAGATGAGATGACGTCTATCTTAGCAACATTTGAACAGGCTGTCCTCCTCCTCTTGTTCTTTACCGCTGGGAATGCACATTGCCATCAGCTGGACTAAATGGACCGGTACATGTTCTGTTGGACTGTTCTTTACAGATCCAAGAAGAAAGGACTCTAGCGAGAGTGACGCAACAGTAGTTTGGAGTTGAGGGAGTCGTAGCAAGCATTGATTACATCAATCAACTCTGGCGCTTTCTCAACTTCTCCCCAAGCTTCCAAAGCTTCCCCTCACTTCGTCTCTTCTCCGCTTCATTCTACTGAATACTCATCATCATTCCGGGCCAACATCTGAGGAACCCTTGGTAGGTCAGCTGAAAATGGCCAATAGCTTGTCAAGCTGTCTTTGTTGGGAGGTGATATTTTACACCCAGCAGTCGGCTGGCCACCAGTCCGGCAATCTTCAAGTCAACTTGAAGATTTCCAGTACCTGCACTGGCCCCACAGCCCCCACATGGTGGAACCACCACCAAATGTTACTGTGGGTAGCAAGTGTTTGCCTTGGAATGCTGTGTTCTTCATCTGCCATGCATATGCCCCCCCACTATGGCCGAATAACTCCATTTGACTTCCTGTCCACAGCACCTTACCCCAAATTGAAGCTGTTTGTGGCATGTGAGCAGAAAGGCTTCTTCGTCTTCCAGAATAGTTGAATAGTTGGAGGATGCACTCTGACACCATCTGCACCAAGATCATGTTGGAGGTCTTTGGAGCTGGTCTGTGGGTTGACTTTGACTCTTCTCACTTGCACTGTGCTCCATTCTAGGAGGATAGTTTGGAATTGGATGTTGCCCCCCCCCTTCATGCCCAATGGTCCTGTCCTGTCAGCCCTTGTCCTTGCATGGTATGGCGCATACGTATGGACGGATGATTTGCTTCTGTAGAAGTGAGAGGAACAAAGGCCATCTCACCACCCTTGGCCTCTGCTTAGCTGAGATTTGTCTTGGTCCGCCACTCCAGGCCTCAACTAGAACTGTGCCTTCCATTTTCTCATCACGTTGACTATTTATATTTTCTCTATTTTGGTATGCTGATGTTTGTATCGCCCTAGAACATAATATTGCATGTGCCTTGAAAGATCAGTGAAAATGCTGTGAAATGGTCGGTACTGGAGGCGACTTTGGGAAAATGTGTGGTATTGAAGGAGTTAATATTGAGGAGTCCAGCTGTGCTCGTAACTCGTGTTTACTGCTAGCCGAGCCTGCTAGCCTGCCCTCATCCTCACATACTGTAGCTGTTGCTCCTCCATGACAGGGGTGTCACATGACGTTATGGCGGCCCTCGGAGGGCCCTTCTAAGCGCCAATACATGTGAACACAAGCTCATGTTTGCCTGCGGTAACTGAGAACAGGACTAAAATGCTAAGGAAATACAGCAATGTCCAACATATCCTACTGACCTCAAGGTCAAAGTTGCATTGTTTGAGGTCATAACTCTAATGTTGACAAGCAGGACGTTTGGGCGGTGGCTTCACGGGGAAGTTCTGCCTGAAAGGGCTGTTTGGTTTTCTTCGGCATCTCCTTGTCTTCACCCTAAACCTTTGTGATGCGGTTAAATAAAAGCTGGTGCAGGCTCATTTTTTATTGTCCGCTTCTTAAACTGAAGGTTAAAACCTCGTGTGTCCAATGTTGTGCATGGTCTGGTCTCGTGTGTCCGTTCGTCAGACGTTGTTCAGGCGTACTTCAAAGGTACCGATGCTGTTCTGTCTCCCGTCCACGGGAAAAATGTCAATGACGTCATGTGACGCCGTCTGGTGTAAACCTTAGACGGAGGCATACATCTTCCGTTGTGATAAAACGTTACTTAAAAGATTAAGGTTACATTTTTAAGCATGACAGAAATTTGGACCCTTGCCATTAATGTCCTCACGACAAGATTCTATCCTCCACCCGTTTATTCTTGCTGTTACCCACCTGCCTACCTGTGTGCCTGGAGGACACAAATGATGGAGCAAGTTATTGGTTGGGGGGGGGGGGGGGGGGGCAGAGGATTATCAAAACCTGCCTGCAATAAGTAAGAGACAGACCAGGAGAACGGGAAGGGCACATAATGAAATGAAATGAGCTGCGACTGTGGAACAAATGGCTTTTTTTAATGCCTGGAGTTCAATGGCAAAGGTTCACACAAACAGCAACACACACACACACACACACACACACACATTTAACGGCCCATTCTGACTGAGTGGCTGTAAATTCCTGGTTTATGATGCTAAAGCATCCCGATTGAGCGTGCTCACAAAGGGGCTTTTGTTGCTGCTGACGGCACACATCCACACGTAGAGTAGAGATAAACACGGGAGGAGGGACCCTTAAAGGACCCCGGGGCCAAAGCTAAGCACCAACTTTACTAATAGCGTCAAGTGTTCTAAAAGCGGGACACAAACCAGAGCATCAGCAGGACCGAGTGCAGCCTTTGGACCCAGTCTGAGGCTATCTGAGCCATGAACTCTGACCTCTGGCTGATCTGTTGGCAAGACGGAACAGCACAGCACCGGCTACCAGAACACGATCCAATTTGAGAGCACGTGTAGTTGCAGCTGGGAGATTGTGCCGCTAAGGCATGGTCAACATAGAGGTCAAATACACGTGACGTCACTGAATCCATCACTGTGGTTCTACAGCGCTTTAAGGGGGGCCCATCATAGCATTTTCAACCTTCTGTATCGCGTTGTGGACTCCTATAGAGCAGCAACACGCAATAACCACCACATAAAGCTTGCTAATAGCCGTTTCCCACCACACCTTGCTGTAGAAAATGCTAAAGCTACTTAGCACTGAGAGACGTCTTGAGGTAACCTCTATTTTTGAGAAACTTCGGACTGTCCTGTCATTACTTCCGGATAGGATTCGGAATCCAACACATATGGCTGGATGTTAAAAGGCCACACTATAAAACGATACATTGCGTTTATTATCAACTCCTATACCATTCGCAGGTGGTGGTGAGAGTGGGGCGTGACTGGGGGCAGGCTGTGGGTGGAATAAATTAAGACCATTTTCACAGACAGCACGGAATCCAAAGGAAAAGAGCTGCGGACTGTGGAAGATCTAGAAAGCTTTGCTGGTTGAGGCGTGTCGCTGCTTTATAGGCGTCCACAACTCGATACAAAGGGCCCCAAAAGGAGCATGTGAGGGCCCCAAAAGGAGCATGTGAGGGCCCCTTTCATCATTACCAGTTGATCCTGAAATCGGCCGTTAGCTAGCTCGTCAAAGGATGCATGTCTGGTGACGCTGATTCGTAGTTAGCACACTTACAATATTATCGTAACATAACGTACATAACATAACGTAACAATATTAGAAGCAAAATAAAGACATTTTATTTCACGAGTTGTGTTTTCAAACCAAAAGGCTGCCATTTGCCTCGAGCAAAGAGGACCAGATGAAAGCCGCCATTGTTCCTTTAGTATGCTACCAGAGGGCATCTGACTGCAAGCTGGACTATATTGATTTTTTTTTTCTCCCTCTGGTGCGGATAAAACTAATTTAGTCGAGGGGGGAAGCTAATCTAATTTGAATTTAATAGGTGCAAATGAAATTAATATGCAACCTAATGAAACTTATATTGTGAATCAATCTGAACACAAAATGGCATTTCCAATAAATTGTCCCATGTGGAAAATCTATGCCACTGTTGTCAGGATCGGTGCCCAAAAAGTGAAGGTGACAAAAACCAGACGCTTTGTCAGTTAGAGCCGGCTTTAAAATACAATCTTTGGAAATTAGTGTCCGTTATTGTACATTTAGCGACATTTAACATCCGTCTACCCTAACCATCAATCAATGGCGGGTGTCAGGAAGATGTCAGTCAACTGCAGCCGTTGTTGGCCGGGAAGACGGCAGGGAAGACGGCAGGGAAGACGGCAGGGAAGGCCTGGGCCTGCACAAAGCCCTTTTAAGGAGCCCGCTGACAATACGGGTTGGCAGATCTGTAGACAATATGAAATGAGTCCATAAAATGTGTCTGCATGGGTTTGTACGGGCGCGTATATCATAAATATATATCACCTATTCATAAAAAGGTGAGTTCATTTATACTTTTGATACTTCTTCACGAGCATTGCAGTAAAAGCTTTTTCAAGTCCATACTCGGGATAAAAACTCCACTGATACCAAGATGTACTGTAGTATATTTACACTTAACACGCGTTTGTGTTTATATTGAAAACTAAGCCGCTAACGGACAACAGCGAAAGACAGAATAGCATGGCAGCACCCTGCATACCGCCATGATGGTACTTCCTGGTGTCTTACCCTGTATTGATGGATATGATCTCAATCAGGGGGTTTTTCCTTATCTTGGGCAGATCCAGTCTGGCTCCTCCCAGCCTGCGGCCTCCATCTTTCTTCTGGCCCAAAAGACGAACCGAGTGACCTGAGTTGAATACAAACAAAGAGGTGCTTTCAGTACTATGGCATGCTGGCTGGAACTCTCTTCAAGCATTTAATTGTCCTAGAAGTTGCTGTAAGATGACTTAAGACCCAAGAGGGAGGTGGGGGCTCTTGCTGACCTCTTCCTACTTAAGATCATCTGTGGCGCACGTCCAATGCTGTTGCTGAAGTTCACACAGATTGTATGGCTTTTAAGTAGCCATATTAACAGTGGCAGACATTTACAGGCCTTCTAGAAAAGTCAAAGAATAAGGAAAAACGTTTTCCATGGACCAAGTTAGGATGAGAGAATGAAATTGTTATGTTTTACCACGATTATCCATGACTAGATGGTCTGTAAACAACTGCAGACTCCAAAGCTCTACACTACAGATGATAATCTGCAACAGTTTGGAATCAAACATCAACAACGACAGCGGACTAGCAACCCCGTGTCCGTGTCTTGTGCGCGTTGAGATAGGATGCCCTCTTCATGTGATGATGCATTCAAGTGCTCTGGTAACCCTGATTAAGCACAGGCTTTCAGGATGGGAAAATGCTGACGCAAGATGGCCCTGATCTGATGGGTTAGGCGTTCAGTGGCCTGGGCCAGGACTTCGTTCTGAAGGTCCTGGGCGGATGACATTGACACACCAGCTGAAGTCGGAGCGGATGAAAAAATAAAAATAAGCCATCAAACATCACGTGCTGGAAGGAGGACAGCCAGACTGTTGGAAATGAATGATTACAATTTCCTACAAGAAGTGTCTGATAAGTGTTGAGGGCAGCAGAGAAGGTTTTGCTGGCCTTGGCGGCCCACCACTGCTACTAGCATAGCTAGCATAGCTAGCATAGCTAGCATAGCTAATTAGGAGTCAGAGAAGGAAGGGTCTTTGTGAATATGTGGCTATGAAGACATTGTTGTCGTGGACATCTTGGTGGCAAAGTGTACAAGGTGGGGATGGGATGGGGGGGTCTGCCCTGCGGGGGTCTGCCCTGCGGGGGTCTGCCCAGCTTCTTCCATCATTTGTGTTTCTGCCATTGTTTCCATCCATCCCCCCGCCCACTGAGGCATGATCACCACACCAAGTTTCTCCGGTGTAAAGGTGGCGGATGAAGAGAAGAGAAGAGGAGTGGTTTCATGTTTGGCGTCCATCTTGTCAATATAATGGCTAACAGTTTGATAACAGTCGTATTATTGTAGCAATCCCAGCTAGCTCATCTGATGGGATGGAGCACACCAACATTGAAAGCCATTCCAGTAGAAGCCCAAGAAAAGCTTTGGGGTATTGTCACGCCCAGATAGGAGGTCACGGAGCATCAAAAGATAAGGTTTACAAAAGCACGCTGGATTGTGATTTTAAACGTGTCAACTTCCGTTCTCTTTCTTTGCCGTGTCTTTAAGATGAAGCTAATCTTATTTTAGCATGGGACACCAGAGGTGTTTGTCCTGCTGAAATAAGGATCATGGGGTCATATTGATGCTATGCAGCCTCTGATCTCCAGCTAATGGATGCATTAGCCTGTCCAACCTCGGGTGCCCCCCCCCCACCCCCACCCACTAGATCCAAAGTGGGCGACAGCCGACAGAATAACAGGTGGAATGGCATCAGTACCTGGGAGCTTAGCAACGGACACCCCCTTAAGGTGTCATTCAATCTGACATGGACTTTATGAGGATATGAGGGCTAATGTGGTTTGAAACAATACGGAGAGCAGACCGATTGAGAGGATGAAGGCGGTGGGCACAATGACCGCCTCTCCAGCAGCACGTGTGAGGGAACGTTAAAGTAGAGCCTGCATGCTCAGCAACTCCAGATAACGGACGTCGTTTACAACAGGTAGTAACATCAGCTTCACGCTCCAAGGATTCCGTCAAATTAAACACTTTTCCAGTGCTGAGGCATCCTCATAGAATGGCGGCCATATTCCTTTTGGACTAAGAGCCAAAGTGAAATGGGAGCCCAGATCGTAAAAGCTTGCCAATCCCTTGTTCACATGGAAAAACAGCCGTGGGCCAAAGAACAATGACTAGCCATTGACTGGGGTACGCATTTTAGTCACCCTTACAAAAGGCAACCCCCCCCAGTTTAAGGCTCTCCTGGCCTCTGAGCTCTCTATTATACGAGGTCATCAAGAACAGTAATGATACTGGGAACCACTTTCTCGAGGGAGGGAAGAGATGGGAAAGCTGAGGAAAGAGTCGGGATAGGAGAGGCAGGAAGAAGAATACAATAAAGGAAGAGAAAGACCAAAGATGTGGCAGGATGGATGATGAAGACTGGAAGAGAGAAACTGGTCATCAAAGGCACGAACCCGCAGCCAGACACAATTTACTCCATCCTCCCAAAAAAGCAGATGTTCCCAATTAGGGAGCTTCCGGTCTAAATAGTCACACACACAAACATCTGCTTTCTTCTTTGCTTTTTGGTGACAAGAGCTGGCTGGGACCGCTTCCGTGGACGCTTGGTTAGGCAGCCAGCACCGTGGTGACCACATAGCTTCACATGATGATCTACTGGCGGCCATGCGAGTCCACGGCCTTAAACAGAAAGGGTATCGCCCAAAATAACACCGGTGGGTGGAACAGTATCCCATAATCACGCTACATGCCATGATAACCATTCTGTTCCATTCTAAGGGCAATGTTAATAATGTATGTAATAATAATTCATAAATAGTCTTTCCATCCATCCATGCCAATTAACCTCACTAGGGTGGGAAATCTGACATCACATGAACAGCACACGGCCCCCTTTCGATGTTTTAGGGTTTCTTTTTAGGCGATAGTGAACAGTGAGAACTACTGCATGATTTCATTTTTAGCTGAAGTGCAGCACTAATAGTTTTAGCTTGTAGTCCCGTGGCCTAGCTTTTCCCTGGCCCCTTTTGTAGAAGTCCATTAAAGTAGTGTTCAGAAACAAGAAGCTAACAGCGGAAAAGGCTCTCCCGATTCTCCTTGGCACCGCCGCTAGCGCCGTGGAATATTGAGAAGCAAAGCAAGCGCCCAATGTGGAGCTGTAGCGTGGACCGAGGCCAGGGGTCCATACCCAAGTACGTACGCCACATCCCTTCAAATGGCTGTGATGATGAAAGTGACATGAACATTTTTTTGGGACAAAATCATTTGTCCAAAATCAACAATCACATTCAAAACAAGAAATCCCCCATCAAGTGGCCAGACCCGACCAGAAGACACGCTGTATTTGTAAAGTCTGGTGTGTGTGTAGGACTTCTGGTTTGTGTTGAAATACCTTTAACAGCCTCGTCCACAACCTCCACCACTCGATCAATTTGCTGAACCTGAAACACACAAAAGCACACGCCGCTTTATCCAGGCACGGGTCCACAGGTCCGCAGGTCCACAGGTGGACATGTCCGCAGGTGGACATGTCCGCAGGTGGACATGTCCACAGGTCCACAGGTGGACATGTCCGCAGGTGGACATGTCCGCAGGTGGACATGTCCACAGGTCCGCAGGTGGACATGTCCACAGGTCCACAGGTGGACATGTCCACAGGTCCACAGGTGGACATGTCCACAGGTCCACAGGTGGACATGTCCACAGGTCCACAGGTGGACATGTCCACAGGTGCACGCATTCAAACACAAACGGTATGACAACTCATCCATATGACAAGAATAGGAAAGGCAAAAATAAGAGCCAGTTGTGTTCCGTATTCCCATTTAGAAATTCCCAGATTGGAAACGTAGAGCTTTGCTAAAGCGCTGGGATATCCATATGGAGATCTATTGCTCGTGGGGAATGTGGTGCCATGTCATTCCTGCCACACGAGGAAACAGTCAGCCAGTTTGGAATCTGGCAGGTCACCACCATCTTTCAATCAAATAATAAATCAATAATAGAAATGAAAAATAAATTCATTCCAACAAACAATGTTTTTCCTGACTTGTATAAACTGTAAGCTAGGTATTCTTTTAGTTCTTATTGTTTGATTCCCCTTTGGTGCCGTACTGTACCTCCCGGGACAGACCAACAGTAGTTGCTCGTGGGAAGCGTGTACCACCACTAAGACTGAAAAACAAAGGGGGGGGGGGTGTATGTCTCTTGTTTACAGCATTTGCCGACCCCCTGTAATTGTCCAATCCCAAGCCAGCATCGCTTCTAGCCACGTGTGATGCATCTGAGATTCAGGAAGTGACATGTCGAGCTAAGAGACGTGAAACGGCGTGGGCTGGCGTGACGTGGTGTACCTCGCAGTTACAGCGTCATTCATTCCACAGCAACGCCGGCGTCATCACGCGGCCCACGTGAACAGGAAGGAAGGAATGGAGTGGCGCTTTAAGGCCCCCCGCCGTGCCGTTAAGAGAAGAAATCATCAGTGCTCATTTGAATGCCATTTCCACACAGCACCAACTGTCACTGGCGTTGTGGTTTTGATGGGGGGGGCACATAAAGAGTGTGAGGGCACTGGGACGCCCGTCTGTGATTGTTGCCATATGCGCCCCTTCACGCACGTGTGTCTTTCTATGCGTCGTCTGTATGGATGCAAACGCCAATCTATCCATGACAAAAGAAGCCACAGCGGTGGGAAACTTCCCAGCTGTTCCTGCCTCGGCCTAAAGGGGGCTTGTTTATCCCAATGTAATTATATTACATATACATGCCACTGGAATGTGACTAGAATGTGACTGGAATGTAATTATGTTACACGGTGGCATGTTGACTTCAAGGGAATTGCATTATTCATGGCCGTGGATATTTTATGCAATATTTCAGACGCTGCCAAACAGTACTGTACTGTGTAGTGAAACGTCAAATAATCAACAAGGCTTCTGATTTCCAGGGTGTGGCCCTCGCTGGAAAAGACACAGATATACCCCCCCCCCCGAGCTGCAGTCTGGTAACGAGTGTGTTACCACTGAGCACGGCTAAATCACGCTAGTCCCACTCAACGCAAAGTACATCAGAGCGAGGACGTCGTCACACTAGCCCATCTGACCCGTGCCAGACTAGCCGGGATGGCCTTTCCTGTACTCTTTGAGCATTCGCACTTGGGCCTTCAGCGTGTGCCGATGCCGTATTACGGCGATGTCCGAGTCTTGTTTCCAGTTGATCTGTCTACATCCAATTTCATTTTTTAATTGCAGTCATTACTTGACACGTTTCAGCAAACTAGCGTACTACGGGATTTGGGTTTTGGAGGATTTGTACTACTGGGAGTCTATTTATATTGTGAAAAGTAACAACTAACGGATTCTGTTACGCATTGACAGTGCACGTGTCAACGTGCCCATCTGGCACTCATGCTAGCCAAATGGACCGGACGGACTTCAGACTTCAAGGGGGGCCACCCACCCGAGCAGGATCTGAACGGGCTTGTGTGAGTCCGTACTCACTTTGAAGCTTTCCATGGTTCTGATTGGATTGGAGTCCTTTCAGACATCCTGCAACCTTTTCTGTGACCCCCCCCGTTTGTTTTAGTGCTGATGGTTTCCTTGGGAGGTTTATCGATTTACTGAACAGCAGGTGGGCCAGACTCGGCATGGCTCGGCATGGCTCGGCATGGCTCGGCATGGCTCGGCATGGCTCGGCATGGCTCGGCATGGCTCGGCATGGCGGTAGACAGGCGACTGGCAGGTCAAAGTGTGTGCGTGTATATAATTATAATATATAAATATAGTTTCTTCTGTTACTTCTATAGTGCAACGCGGGTAGCTAGACATGACGTAGCACATACCCCAATGATGCTGAGCCCTTTCAGGTAGTCCATTCGAGGCTGGGCTTGGGGAACACAACCGGCTACTACCACCTTTTTCTCTTGCTCCTGGGCTTTTCTGCAACAAAAAAGAATATATGACTCGGCTTTTTGCTAAATTGCACTTGTGCAACTTAGCATTGTGCAACCAATGCTACATTAGCAATGTGGTCTCTTCAGAAAACGTACAGTATTGGTAAGATGAATGGAAGGTCCTTAATTGTCCTGATATGCATTTATATATGATACTAGCTATATTCTGTTCATTTATGAAATCAACAAACTGCAAACATAAAATGTACAGAACAACAGAAATGTCTTTCATGACATCAATACATGTACTTTACATGGAATTGCATCTACGAACATCCGATGGGGTTTAGGAACAAACAAGAGTGTGGACTGCTGGTACAAATGTCATCACATCCTCACATTCATGAGCTTTTCACTGAAGACTACACTGGACGCTTCACAAATATGCTCGAATGTGGTTTACTTTTCACTCTGGCGTCCCTTCAAAGTGGCATATGGCTAACATGGCTAACATGTAGCGCAGCTCATTGTACGCATCCGTTGGCTGACACGGAACTTCCTGGAATCTAAAACACGTTTCCATGATTCCGGAGTATCTTCTGAGCGCCAATATTTCTAATCATATCAAGCTGGGCATATGGTAAGTCAACACCATCCTTTATTGAATTGTAAAATACAGGGTGTATATCTACATATATACATATACATACATACATATATACATACATATATACATGCCAACGGGGGTGTTCATGGGAGTCTCTCTCCATGTCACCTCCAGTTAGCGGCAGTCAGATTTGAGATATTCTGTCTGACAAAAGCCTTTGGAGGCGCTGGCCAGACTCCACCATGAATCTTTAATAATGAAGCCTCCTGACAGCTGGAAGCAGCAAGGGGGGGATGAAGGGAGGGATCCGGGGGGGCGTGGATGTTAGGCAGGAATTAGTGGAAGCGGAGGAGGGGGAAGAGCAATGAAACTGGATGCAAACTGTCAGTTGGGTTTTGATTCAGAGCGTGTTGGTATTCTTTACAAAACAAAGACTGAGGTGTGTGTGTGTGTGTAGGTGTGTGTGTGTGTGTGTGTGTAGGTGTGTGTGTGCGCGTGTGGGTATGGAGTGATAAAAAGGGAGCGAAGATGTGGAAGGAAGACAAGAAGCCACTTGACGGCAGCCACGAGCCCAGCTGGAGCGGATGGAAGTGTTTAGGCAGTGAGAGATGATTGGCGGGTAGGCTGAGGTCATTTCAGCAGCCCTTCAATATCAATGTATATATCCGTGCATAATATTTATGTTAAAACGTGTGGCTACTGTTGGTCTCCATCAATACAAAACACGACAAGAAAAATCAACGACAGGAGCTTGCCGTCTTGCCGTACGGCCGCCGGAGCGGCCCTGAAGGAAGCGAGTGTAAGCCTACAACAGGGACTGCAATGTTGATGAACGCTTCTGGCGTTCACAGGCGATGCAGCGTGATCCCGCGGCTTACTTTTCCCGTCAATTGGAGACGTCGGACACGCGGTGGCAGCAAAACCAACATGGACGCCGCCTTAGTGTTTGGCCATGGTTACTGCTTGTTTTTTTTTGTTTTGCTTTGACGGCTGCCAAATAATGCTAAATGAACGGTGGGGACTAGACTTAGCGTGCAGGCCACACAGCTAGGAGACCCGGGTTCGACTCCCTGCTTGGGGCTTTTCTTCCTCCCCCATTCCAAAACCATGCTAGGTTAATTGGCCACTCCCCATTGTCCATAGGTATGAACGGATGGATGTGATTGGTTGTCTCGTTTTCCAAATCAGGCTGCCTTGCATTTGCCTTTAGTTGCCAGTCTATGAAGGAAAGACGTTTGCCCGTGTCTGGAATGAAGGCATCTGGTTCCCTGCTGTGTCTGTTGCTTCATGCCTTCATGCCGGGGGTGTCAGACAGCGGGACAAACCATAGCGAGGGCAGGAACACACACATGCACACCGCAGTGGAGCAGGGTGGATTGGTAAATGGTAAAGTCCTGGTCAACATTTCCAGGCAATTCCTAATGTTCAATCCATAGTTCATTTCTTTTACGTGGCGCTGGTGCCACAGTTTGAGATCCTCTGACGTGATTGGCTCTTTTACTCCAGAGCTTCTTCCAAAGTTGGACAAGCGGCTGCTGTCCAGCTTCTAGGCCGAGCCCGGCGCTCTGGCCTTGAGTCATTCAATGTTGGACTCGCGGTAAAGGGCTTCTCCAAGTCAACTCCATCAATTCACTGAGACATTTAGTCTGCTCTAATTTCACTGATTGGTTGTGTCCACGCAAGTGTTAAAAACCCGCATGTACAGTGCAGCCCTCCTTACCATATACATGCCACAGAGGTCATACATGTATGCATAGCCTCCACGTCGCCATCCCTGACTATGGGCATGCCTTTACAGTATGTTCCAGGCATGGGTGGGCTAATACCCTGTGGTGCCCACGAATGCGTGTGGACTTCAGGCAATGGAGAGCAGCACAAAACCTGACGTGGTCTGGAGACGTTTAGGGCGGGATGCCAAGGAAATATGCATGCATACACGCACAAGCATGCATGTACGCACACACACACACACACACACACCCCTCGTCCTCTGATCTTGGGGGACAGCTGCTCTGGTCGGGTCACTGGGGCGAGTGCTCGGTCGGGCTTGAAAGTATCACCACGGCAACTGCATCACAAAATCCCATTCCGTCTCATCCCACCCAGGAACAGGGTGAGACGAGATTGCCCCCCCCCCCTCCCCTGAGGCGATGAGACGGCGATTCTGCCTGCTTACCGCCTGTGTCAGCAATGTCGATGGCAGGGAGCGAGTAGCGTAATGCTGGAATGTCGGCCACGCTTTGGCAGGAGATGTTGTGAATTGTGCACACCCCCCCCCCCCCCCATGTCTGTGGGTAGGAGAACAAGAGACTCACCTGCCGCTTCGGTGGCGTATGTCCGTCACTTCATCACCCATTCAGCTAATCCCCATTTCACCACTAAAGGTAACGAGCTAACACGTTAATGACACGTTAAGGGAAGTGTCCTTTAACAGCAGCTTTTTTTGTGACGCAATTTACATGCGCTCCTCCTGTTTGCCCCAGGTCTCCCTCGCTCACATTTGGTATTTGCTGAACATCCGTGGGCAAGTTTACAAGCTAATATGCTAATAATAAAGACAAATAGTAATACAAAAAATGCTTGCTGACTGTATTGTTTGAAATAATGGCCCGAAGTTCCCAAATTGATATCCTTTACATAGAATTTGATGTAATTATGGTTGTAGTTGCTTATCACAAAGAGATTTCCCCTACTTATTATAGAGAACATATTTCTATCTGCCAAGTTAGCCATTATTGAATGTTATGCTATGGCTACAACATCAAGGTGGCAAATTGTTCAACGTTTTTGAGCCTGCTTTTGTGTACACGCTGCGTATACGACACGTATATGAATCAGGTGAGGACTCTACGTCACGCAGATCGGACTCGAGTCAAACGCCGGTCACAATTTGATGACTTTGGGCTCGACCTGACAGCATCAAAGACTTGCAGCACGACTTGGACTTGGACAACAATGACTTGCAGTCTTCACACATCTATGGGTCCCATGATGGTGGCCGTTGGGCCAGACGGCCTCCACTGGTCTTCGTATGTTGGAAGAGTGCAGTCTTCACACATCTATGGGTCCCATGATGGTGGCCGTTGGGCCAGACGGCCTCCACTGGTCTTCGTATGTTGGAAGAGTGCAGTCTTCACACATCTATGGGTCCCATGATGGTGGCCGTTGGGCCAGACGGCCTCCACTGGTCTTCGTATGTTGGAAGAGTGCAGTCTTCACACATCTATGGGTTCCATGATGGTGGCCGTTGGGCCAGACGGCCTCCACTGGTCTTCGTATGTTGGAAGAGTGCAGTCTTCACACATCTATGGGTTCCATGATGGTGGCCGTTGGGCCAGACGGCCTCCACTGGTCTTCGTATGTTGGAAGAGTGCAGTCTTCACACATCTATGGGTCCCATGATGGTGGCCGTTGGGCCAGATGGCCTCCACTGGTCTTCGTATGTTGGAAGAGTGCAGTCTTCACACATCTATGGGTTCCATGATGGTGGCCGTTGGGCCAGACGGCCTCCACTGGTCTTCGTATGTTGGAAGAGTAAATTGATGGTCAATTTAAACGAATGGCAGCTCAAACAGCGGCGGGCGTTGAACCCCAGACATAAAAACATCTTAGCAGCGAAGTCACTGTGCCAAGACCTCATACTGACATCAGTCCTCATTCCGATCCCTGGCGTGTTCTACAGGTCAAAGGTCAAACAGCCCATATAGTTTGTGTTTAAGTGACATATTTTAGATTTCTCGCCCTTGCTCACACGTCTCATCCCCTTGCTCATCCGCTCATCCGCACTCTGTCGTTTCCGGCTGAGTTGACAGTGAGCCAGCCAATCAGCCGGTGCTGACCTCTCCGCATTAGCGTAAGCAGGGAGGGGCAAGGTTAAGTAGCCATCAAGCTTCCGTAATTAAGATATGAGCTGGTCGTTGGTGCGAGTGTGAGACAGACGTAAAATGAGGGGGGGGGGGGTTTGCATTTGTCTTTGACGTCTCGGGTATTTACCTCTTAGCAATCAACTCTTCTGGCTGAAGCAAGCGTTGTTTAGCGGCTGGACTGCCCTCATTCCAATTCCACCAGGGATCCTGGAATTCTTCCATGTGCGTCCCTGCCAGCTATAGGTCTGTTTAGCTAATGTTTCATTCACGTTCTCATATTTCATGTCCTTTTCGGGAGTAGGAGATGAATCACCGTGGGTGATTGACAGCATGGACTAAATAAATGTGGAGGATACACGCCGATACTCGGATGAACTTCACAGCTTCTCCTGTGGGAATGCATTAGCGTCTGCCTCGTTGACGGGAAAGAAGACTCTTGGCCCGTTGGATAAGGATGCTGACTAAATGAAATGAAAGCTGCTCATGCATGGCATCGTCGCCAAGGGTCACAACACTTTAGAAAGAACATACATGACGGCTGAAAACACCTGAACGTATTTGTAAGAACATGTCGTCACTTCCTGTGTGTGCGTGTTGTGATTCCCAAGTGGAGGCGACTGGGAATCCTTAGCAGGCTGACGGAGGTCAAAGGGCATTCTTGGATGAATGAGTCAATGAAAATGAGTTCAAGCATAAACCAGCATGATTGGTTTGAAGATATGAATTATTACGAGCCAGGGTTTGTTCAAATGGAATGGCACATGCTCAGTGACCTGGGATGCATCGGCACTCTCTTCCCGGCTCACGGAAACATTCCCATTTTCTCCCAGACAAAGGAAACAATGTCCAATATTCGATGTTAATGTCCACTTCGATGTCGGCCACTAACAGAACTCACGACGAGGTTATGGAGGAGCAACTGTCTCCATCACTGGTAGCCAACCAGACCAGGATGAAGGAACAATGCGGCTTTCAGGAAGATTCTCGCCTACGCTGAACCTTTTGACACGGGCAAGCGTGTGCTTACGATGCTGGATGCTCTGCTACGTATTAGCGCTGTGCCAGCGTGCATATGGAAGCAGATGTGTGAATACATGAACGGCGCTACGTGTTTGGGGACGATGCAAGCGATAAGAAGTCTCATTATAAAGCAACAATGTCTAAACATCTATTCAGGCTGTTAATTTCCCCGGCTGATGTCTGCTCCCCCAGCCGCCTCAAGTAGCTCCTTGGTGGCTCATCAGTCCCCCTAAAAGGGCTTCCCGTTTAACCACAGAGCCTGATTTCCTTATTCCTTCCAAATAGCCTCCATTTAGAAGCCAAGCATGCAGCGTGCACAAAGCCAACTGTCTGATTACATTTCTATGCAGAAGCCCATTACGTGGATGTTGAAAAAGAAATATATTTCTCCTTTAGCCCCTTGTGTACAACCGTTTGAGCCGACAGCAATTAAAAGGAAGGTTCAAGGCAAGGTTTGAAGGGAAGGAAAGAGGAAAAATGCATTGAGTTTGTGAAAAAAGAGAGGATCTGGAGATGAATAGCGAAGCCCCAGCTTCTTTGTTGAATGAAATCTCGTCTTTCCTTTGGCTAATGTTGAACTTGAATAAAAGGTGCGTGTTGCTTCAGGCTTCCAAGCCAATTCAAGAGGACTAAAAATCACAAATCATCACACAAAAAGCAAAATGCATTTTCATGGAGAAGTATGTCGAGTCTGAACCATCGATGGCAGCCATTATCGCTCCCTTTTTTTTTTTTCATCTTTCATTGTGGGTTTGGCCGTGTTATTGGAAGTTGCTGGATATCAGTAGATATCAGCTCTTACGTTAAACTCTAATGAGCTATTTTGGTTATTATATCTGGCCAAACAAATGTTCCTTTACTTGCCAGCTATTAACGTGGATCGATGGACTGAAGAAACTAGGCTGGTCTAATCATTTTTTGAAAGTAGGTTCTCAGTAGGTTGCAGTCCTGGGGCTTGTCACCCCAAATACTCTTCGGTTAAACTGCTTCTTGGCTTGCTTGCAACGTCTCTATCAGCTTTCTGAGAAAATACTTGAGAAGTCAATGGTTGTGGCCCCAATATTCTCCGAGTACGTTCTACCCCAATCAGCAAATCAGCCTCGGCTCATCGCTGGGTGGAATAAGCCATCATGTCATTTATTCTATTTACATTACATCTTCTGCTCCTCTGCCACCACCACTTCTACCCCCCCAGGAGGTTTCAGCATAAGCCATTCAAAGGTCAAAAGTCATTTTGCATGACTTGATGTATATCAAGCATGTCTGGAAGCTTTAACTTCGTGAGGATGGATGTGACGTCGACTGAGAAGCCAAGTACCTCCTTCTTTGGAGGTCTCACACGGTGTGGGTGGGGTACCACGAGGTCTCAAGAGCCACAGTCAATGGTTACCTTCAGCATTTAGAAAGGGAGAGAATGTTATCCGGAATAACCTGCAGCCAGTTCAACAAAACCATTTCCAGGTCAGTGCTTGTTTAGCTGCTTGAAGAGGCAGATATTGATATCCGATAAGCGTCCGATGCCAGCAAAACAATCTCAACAATCTGATGCAAGCGGCCCAGCTCTGCCCGGATGGAAGTAGCAGAGAGGCTGCTGTTGGCCGGGTGACAGTATTTGGACTTCAAGGTTGAAAAGGAAGAACAACAACACATCTACGTAAAACTAGGGCTGCAGCTCTCCAACATTTGACTAATGGGGTATTCTCGTGAAGATTGCTTCCATTAACATGTTTGCGTTTGGCTAAAGAGCCATTATTACACAAGGTCAAACAAGACACTTCCCCAGCATGCTCAGCGGGCATACGATATGATATCAGATGTGAAAAAGTTATATCAGACGTGCAGAAACCTGCCAAACTGTGTCCGACATCCCTTTGGGCCAATGTGTGACGGAACGGCCACGGCTGGGCTAAAAGGCAGCCATGTTGCTTGGGTTTGTGGTACACACACTGCAATGCGTCCCAGATGAAGACATCCAGGCGGGTCAGGTTTCAGCATCAGTGTGGTCAAACGTCACGCCCCTCGGTGTGTGACTACAGACGTGATGCGGGACACGGCAGCTGCTATGCAGGCTGTTTGGCGTCCACCCACCTGCCAGCTGGGTGGGTGGCTCCGTCATCCACACGTATACAAACAAAGCATCGAAGAACATAATGGCCACCTTCACCACTCCAACCGACGCCAGCACGCAAACCGAGAAGAACATTCTTGGCACCGCATGACGGTTGGTGCCTTTCTTGTCATGAAAGCAGTTTGACAGAACAAGAGGGGCAGGTGTTGCATCTGGACTGGGGGGTGGGGGAGTTATTTGAGGGTCAGTGCAATATTCTCCATATGCCAACTGTCAGTTCTTCTCCCACCGACACGTCCTGACACGATGACCATGCCAAGGTACCAATTCCACAGACAATCACTTTTTCTATATCTATAAATTTCTATATTTTTTTAGAAATAGATTCTATATTTCTATACCTCAATATATTTGCACAGTAAAAATGTCTGATGTCAATAGATTTCAACTGCTGGTAAAGTTCCAAGATGAGGATAGAATGTCTGACAATGATTTGTGGAAAAAAAAGCACGGGACAAGCCCGTCCTGCATCCCGCTGAGGGATTTAGCTCGCCCTCCTTTCTTAAAAGCTCACATAAGATTGAGACTCTTTCTCCAGAAGGAGAGAAAGCTATTAAGATGAAATACTGCTAATCCTGTCCTCTCCTACAGGGTGAATGTACATGTCTACTTCCCCAATATTGTCAGTCTCAAACGAAGTACGGTACATGGCTTAAAAATGGCTAATTTGTGTTCAAAATAGACACCAGAGCCTGTTTAAATGTTTAGCAATAGAAAGCAGACTTCACTGTTAAGTCACTTTCAACGAAGGGTTCATATATGTGGTAACCCTTTTCGGGTTCTAAAAGTCCAACTCCTATCTTGGCGGCATTCCTTAGGACACTGAAACAGCCGCTATGCTAACTGAGCCTTCCATATGGATGAGATAATTCCTTCAAGCACCCAAACTAAACTCCAAGTCCATCCCTTTAGAAACCGTCAGACTTGGATTCAACTGCTCAGACTCATTCGCAGCCCATCAGGGTTAAAGGTCCCCTCTCTATCTCCAACGCTATATTAACTTGTCCTCTAATGGCTTAAATCCACAATTGAGGATCGGCAGGAAAAACATTGGAGCCCTGTGGGGTGTCTTAAAAGCAACCAACCGTCTGACGGAGCGGATAAAAGCCCGGGGTTATTTGTGACTGCTGCTCTGAAAAGCCGTATAACGGCCACAGCCGCCATGTGACAGGCTGTGATTATGCAGCCGTTCATTTAGCCAACACTCGTGTACGCACGCATCCGAGAGGAACACAGCAACATACGGACACGGACGAAAAACACTTTGTCCGTGCGTGCGGTAGGCTGCCCCCCATTTGGATGTCTCAGCAGGCATTGAACAGCTTTACCTGTACTGGAGGTGGTAAGTACGTCCAAATATGTCAGTATCAGTATCGGTATTAGTATCAGTATCATTGGCATTGCTTCCACATCAACTACTTACCATATCAATTATCCCACATTGCAGAAAATCAGCATAACCGTCTGGGGGTGGCTTCAAAATTTTGGCCCACGATGACTGGCATTTGACAAAATGTCCTTGATCAAGTATGGGGCAAATGTGTATTTTTTAAATAATAACAATAAATCAGAACTACACAGATAAAATAGTAAATACAAGAGGTGCCCAATAAATATCAGGTGGATATGAGGAATTCCGTCCCCATACCAATTCATACAGTATATTTTGCCCAGGTTGTGTTAGATTCCTTCAATGGAAGGCAGGTTTTACACCGCCCCATGACCACCTGCAGGTTCAGGGAAAAAATACCTGAAGCAACCTTTATTTTTGAACATTGCTCATCTTAACCGTAAATTCTCCACACACAGAACATTCTGTGACTTCTGTGACCGTCCTTCAAAATAAAGAAGGACAGCCTTATGCAGTGGGAATGGCATGGGTGGCTGCATCTTCATATCTTCATCTACACCTCCATGGCAAGCACAGGCATTCCAAGATGGCTTTATTTGTGTCGCTAATACAGAAGCACAAGCAAAATTGCGCCATCATCCATCCATGCAAATACGGCATACTATGCAGTGGTGGGTGACGGGACAGGACGATTGGGCGATGAAGGAGGGGTAAGATGGGGAACAGCACTACAATTCCAAACTAGCTTCCCAGAATGGAGGAGTACGGCGTGGGGCTGTTAAAAAAAACCTTGGCACATATTTACATTGGCACAAGTAAAACACATCGTTTACACACAAACACGCAAGACTAGCGCCTCAGTTGCTTGAAGATTTAGGAGCATGGGGATTTCATGATATGGATTAAGCTTTGTAGCGTTTTACACAGTAATTGATATCGTGGCATCGTGATACATCCCCCAAATATCCTGAGGTAGACGTTAAGGTCCGTAGAGGCCAACCCTACTCTGAGCTTTGTAGGAAAGTATTTAATCAGAAACAGGAATAAAGTGTTCAAACACAGCTAAGTTGCCCCTGTAGCAGTGCTGTTAAAGTCAATGTCCTCTGACTGGACACGCCATGACTGGAAGCCTGTTAAACTTTTGAGTGGCTGTGAAATGAGAGCAACTAATACCAGGCCATTGGAAGCCAACAGAGCTGATAAAAGTCAAGTCCATTAGAGACAGGGATTCCAACATCGTTAGCCTCCCGTCCCTTCTGATGCCTGCTTTGCCTATCACCTGTTCTGATGAACGAGCACTTCACTTTTCAACGTTCATTGCACCAAATGACATCTGACTGTTGTTGGGGCTAAACGTCCTGAAGGTTAAGCGGCGAGCCTATTGATGGGATCTGCCCAACAAAAGCCACATTGCTTTAAAAGCATCAGTCTGTCTGGGTACGGAATACAAAATGCTGACCCGATTGTGACAAAAAGTGGACTGAATCAAAGTGTGATCTACCTTTCCTGTAGGAAGAGGGTCTGAAATGGAAAACCCTTCTTGGGATGCTTTCGCCAATGTTTGGAGAAATTATGTTTTCTTCGCACTTTGTCATTTGCCAAAAACGACAATCAACTTCCACAAGCAGAGCGAGGCCATGAGTCAAAGACGAATGCTGGTTTTCACCACCCGTACGGGATCCGATGCGGCCTCTCGCCTTGCATTCTCTAAATGAGAACAACAATGCAACGCTGTGGAGCGCGTACCGTACAATAGACGTGCAGCGATACGACGGCAGGGGAAGCAACATCGAGCGATGGCTGGGTCTGGGTCTTTTTTGAGGAGGCATTTTTGTGATGTTTTGAACTTATTTATATGTATATATTTATATGAGAAGATGAACATATGTCAACTCCTATTTGCTTCTTTCAATACTGTCCACTCCTTCGGGAAGTGGGAAAAATATGTACATGACAAATGTAGGAAAGTGAAATATTGGAAGTGTCAACAAGTGAAAGTAATGTTGTCAATGAATTGTAATGTAAGTGGTTATGCAAGTGTGCAATAAACATAAACACATCATCAATAAACATATCATGCAATACCGTCCTGATAGAATGCACTGCAAATGTTGACAACCCAACGGAGGGCCTTGCATGGACCGACCTTCACCTTGGTGTGCTTCAGTCCGAGGGGCCCTAAAGCCACCCCGTTCTGCCTTCTCACTCTGCCAATCTCACTCCTTGCCGAGTATGTGTGTGTTTACGTGTACCCCCAAATGTAGGCTAATGCCCTGCAGAACTGACAGTTTTAATGCCAATCTCTGGGTTGCACCAAAACCCGCCCCCAGCAGCAAGTGTGTGTGTGTGTGTGTGTGTGTCTCGAGTCAACGACAAATCCACGTGTTGTCTGCGAGAGTCAGTGAACATAGACTTAAAACAACTGCCCTGAGTAAAAACTCTAAAAGGTCACTGGCGATTTGTTGTCATGTACGAGAGGGAAGGAAACATTTCTGGCCTTAATGGTCTTCATGTCAGCCACGTTTTTGTCAGGTTACTTAGAACTACCTTCCAGGCAAAAACATACCGTACGTTCACCTGGAAGCCTTACCTGAACTATAATCTACAGGGTGGCCCTAAAGTCAGGACACGTAGGCAAAATGAATCTTTTCAGACCTTTGGACTCAGAATCATGATGAAGAGAGTTTTCACCATAACATCACTGATATGATTCCCAACATCTCATGCAATAACACACATTTGCTTTGTGTCCGACTGTGCGGACGCCGAAACACTGCGGAGACAAAGGGACAACAAACACGCTGCAGCAACACGTGCTAGCCCATCCTTACGTTCGATTGGTCCATTGGACCATTGGTCAATAGTTCTCAGGTGCTTTTCATCTTACTTATAGTAGGTTGGACCGTTTGCCACAAAACATTCCTCCCTCCGGGGCCGACCAATCTTTCGAGGCACGTGTGTGCGCATGCGCTAAAATTTGCCTTCAATGCCAACCTTCTGCACGCTACACTACTCCATGCCTATCCACGTCCCGTGGAGCTCTTGGGAAAGATGCATGCTGAGCTCTGGTCAAGCGCCACCTTGTGGCCGTTCTTACGGCACCAAACATGGTCTCTTCCTTTGCGCACTTGCGTCATCACCTCTTTTTGCTTCTGGCGCAAACAAATGTCTTTGGGGTCGGACGTGTGGGTAGAGAGAATGTGGCAATGCTCTATGTCTTTGGTAATGAATGAGTTCATGGTAGACAGGCCGGCAGAAGAATTCTGCCTATTTTTATATGTTGATATGTTTTACATATGAGATTTACAGACTTTACTCTTAACAATTTGCTTTTTTTCCGGAGAAAATAAAGTCAGCTCCTGTGAGGAGCGGAGAAGCCATCGGGGACAACACAAATAGGTGGCATCATCCATGATAGGCCTTCAGCCAACCTAGCACGCTTTTTTGCATTTTGTAATTAGACTTTCTGCCAAATATGGAAAAGCAACAAATGCTCATTTTGGCCGCGGTTGGATGACGGCCGTTGTTACTGTAAGATCTTCCTATGTATTGTAATATATATTTCTTTGCCCTGAGACTCGGTGTTTCTACTGTAAAATCACTTGCCTAACATCTTACTAATATGGTACTAATGAGCAGATGCAGCTAAGGGCTATGATGCATATTCAATATCACAACTAGAAAGCACTAATGGCATACACACATACACTATGACACCCATTCAATCAGCAAATTACCTAAACAAACACTTTCAACTTGCAGTAAAGATCATGTATTATTCAATAGTACTGCTTACTAAGAAATGGAAGACGTTTTATTTCATCATCTTCCAATGTTCAAGCTTATTTTATTGGAAAGCCAAAAAAGTTCCCAAGTTCAGTTTTCCAATGCACGTCAAGAAAGTACAGTCTACAAGTGATGAAAAACGAGTGTTTCCAAAGGCCGTAGTAATTGTACAGCAGCAGTGCAGACATCTGGCTAAGTACACACAATAAGTACACGCTATATGTATCAGCATATACCATTTGGACTCCATCCAAGTGTTCATTCGGTCTGCTGCGTGTCCCTTTTCAATTAAAAAGAACCTGATTTTTCCCCGTCTCGCTCTTCCTCTCTCTCCCTCTCTCCGTTGCTTCATGAATATTAAAATTATAATGAAATGAATCTAAATAAAACATGGGAATTGCTTTATTTTAAAAATTGTACAGAACTCAGAGTTTGGTTCTAATTCATTAAGCACACGTTCCCTTGATCACAGAAACGACTAGAAAGAGCCAAGTAGAGAAATTGAACACATGCTAGAATGCAAGCACAAACAGAGATGTTTAATTACACGCTGTTGCGCAACATCTCCTTTAACACATCGTTGATTTGAAAGGCGCCTGACACATCTTAGCATAACATGCATACGTACATATACTATACTCATTTACTTGTTAGTATTCTCAAGCTGCTATATTAACACACTACAGTGCTATGATAAAGTTAGGGCACCCCTGGTCATGGTCTAGGTGTTCCTTTGCAAACGATCCTTGTTGGGATCAGCCATTCCACGGAAATATATCCTATAGCAGACCAACCAGGGATAGATGACAAGTCAAATGAACTTTATAGGATTTACAGAAAGTCTGCAATCATTATGTCAACTAAAGTACTAATATATATATATATCATATTAATAATAAAGGGAACTTACTTTGACAGCCATCGTTATAGCCAATGACTTTTTCCTGTCCCGTGGGAGTTTGTCCCGCTTTGCAAATGTGCCAAACAGCAGCGTACGTTTCAGGAAGCCGTGGCCTTGCAAACATTCCGCTTCAAATGTCGTACTAAACTTCTACCACCACAGAAATCTTCCGCATGACAGGTTTTGTACTCAGTTGCATCTTGTTGTGACATATTAACTGACAATAATGGATATCGATGCGTATCAGACGGGGACACTGCTAGCCACTGCTGGGGCACGGGTGGGGGGGTGGTGACAGCGATAGTGGATTTTCTCTTCCCTTGAGTGTTGCCACATGAAAAGATACAAATATTAACAAAAAATGTCATCATTTCAAATTTTGAGGTTAAAAAAGGACAAATGTGTTTTGAATTCTAAAGAAAAACGATGCTTCTTTTTAGGAGACGGAAACGATAGCTTTCCAGCTTTTGGAAAATTGAAAAAATTAAAAAATGCATGCAATCGCACACTTAACATGTAAATGGACTTAAAGGCTTTGGTTTTTTGAACAGCCAGCAGCAAGGCACCCAGCGACTCATTGTTTGCTCACACCAGCACAATAAGCACACACCCGCCAGGTGTGGGTGTGCCCCCGATGGCAGGAAATTCATCAAAATGCTAAACAGTTTCTAGCTTAATTTCACTGTGTTTATGCAAATGTGGCTCCCTGTCTGCATTCTGTGTGCACGTGTGTGATGTGCATGAAAACACCAGTGGAACAGAGTAGCACTTTGGCAGTCCCAGGAAATATGGTTGTTCTTAATAAGCTATGGTTGGATGGGCTGCCTTTAAAGCAATATTATATTATATTCATATCAAGCAATGAATAATTCAAATGCTATGACATTTTAAACATCACTGGGAAAGGTGTGGGTGTGTTCAGTACTTGATTGAGTTTCTGAAGTGGTCTTCCGCAGGGTTTTTGACGGTGCAGCTGTTCAGTAGCCACAGGTCTGCTTCTGTTGGGTCATCTATGAAAAGATAGAAGTCATTTTATGATCGTTATTGTTCTGTATAACTGCAACCAATAAAGCACAGATGAGCCATACTAATGATACTTTGTACACGCAAACATGGCTTCAAGTTTCCCTAACGGACACGGTGACTCAGCGTGCAAGTGTGCACATCCCGAATGTCAACAACTCCGCCACAGTGTTGGGAAGTCTCTAGAAAGTTAGATTTGCATAGGAAGGGCGCCATAGCCAATGGCAAGAGAGCGCTAGGCATTTCTTTGCATATCATAGCCATGGGGTAAATATGGGTGAGGTTGTTGCTGCAGATGTACAGTTGACTTGATCTGATGAAGAAAGCCCTTTGTGTGGAGACACGCATCCTGGAATGGTGGGGAATGCGTGCGCTTCAAATAACGAGCAATTACATGCAATTACATTGGGCCAAGGTCACAATATTTGGGTAGGACAAATACACCCTTGTTTCAGTCCTCCTTACCTCCAGGTGGGCACAGCCCAAAGTTCACTACTTTCCGTACTTCACTACCATCACTACTACACCTTGGAAGGCGGTCTCAATTTCAGACGGTTCAGCTTGGACAAATATTGGTTTCATGAGTACACAAACACTACTACACACCATAAACTCCTTTGGAAACCAGTATACAATATGGGAAACACATTACACAACAGCTGACCCTCCGATGAATTGGCTTTGTGCTATTTTGTTACTTGCCTGCATTTTTAGCTAGGATAAACTCCATACGGAGGTGACCTTTGACACCGTTTCAGTGCTTTCATTCACACACGTGAATGTGCTCGTGTGTCAAAGATTTCAACAAAGTGATTAAAAAAGGTCAGCCCGATTCACGAGCCATTCTACCTGTGCCAATGTTTTCTCTCGGCATATACCTTGCCATTATCCCGATATGAAACATATACCTTGCCATTATCCCGATATGAAACATACACCTTGCCATTATCCCGATATGAAACATACACCTTGCCATTATCCCAAATATGAAACATACACCTTGCCATTATCCCAAATATGAAACATACACCTTGCCATTATCCCAAATATGAAACATACACCTTGCCATTATCCCGATATGAAACATACACCTTGCCAATATCCCGATATGAAACATACACCTTGCCAATATCCCGATATGAAACATACACCTTGCCAATATCCCGATATGAAACATACACCTTGCCAATATCCCGATATGAAACATACACCTTGCCATTATCCCTACATGAAACATACACCTTGCCATTATCCCTACATGAAACATACACCTTGCCATTATCCTTATATGAAACATATACCTTGCCAATATCCTTATATGAAACATATACCTTGCCAATATCCTTATATGAAACATATACCTTGCCAATATCCTTATATGAAACATATACCTTGCCAATATCCTTATATGAAACATATACCTTGCCATTATCCCGATATGAAACATATACCTTGCCAATATCCTTATATGAAACATACACCTTGCCAATATCCTTATATGAAACATATACCTTGCCATTATCCCGATATGAAACATATACCTTGCCATTATCCCGATATGAAGCACACCTGGCTGACATTGCCAAGGCCACCGCAGGGGTCAATGTGTCTATGCATGCACACATGTACCCAAGGTCATGCAGAACACCTTTCGATCACAGACCCACTATGGAGATGAGGGGAGGGGCTAAAGGTGTGGGTGAGTTCATGGAGTAAACAAGACAGATGGAACAAGGAAATCCAAAACCTAGGTAGACTTCCAGAGGTGAAGAAAGAGCCAGCTGAAGGTACAGCATCCAAATGAGGTCTGGGAATGACCACAAACAGCCAGCCAGACTGTTATCGATTTAGCCACAGGTGTGTGTGAAGCCCCCCCCCCCCCCCCCCCCCCCACAGAGAGAGCAATGTGAGGCTCAGCTGGGGGGTCAGAGGGCAGGGACGCCCTCAGTGGGAAGAATGGGCAAGATGGGAGTAAGATCCTTTCCCCAACCCCACGTATGCAGATATATTGTACATCTTGTATAATGACAATAAAGGCCATTCCATTCCATTCCATTCCATTCCATATGCAGACATATTGGAGTGAAAACTGTTAGTGGAAACACTCAGCGTAACGAAGCTGACAGCAACTTGTCATTTATCTACTTTGGCTGAGGTTCGGTCTGTTTTTGGTAAACTAAGTGAAAAATTATTAGAATTATAAAATATGTCCTCAAGGCTAAAAATTAAAATTAATGTTCTCATCCCCAGAACACAAAAATAATTTTGACAGAAGTGTGAAAAGAATAAAATGATGAGGCTTCCAAGCATTTCCAAGAAGTTCCCGAGGAAATGATTCTATGTAACCTCCTCTGGTTTTGCAGTCAGTTGGTGAAGCTAAGAACATTCAGATCTTATACTGCATATCCACGGTAGATGGAGAGCATGCAAGCAGCATGAGCCTTTCATACGCAGTCCTTCATTGTCACGCTCAATTATGGAACCGTATGGTCTTCTTCTTCCATCTTGGTTCCTCATACCTACGGCCACCTTTCCACTGCAAGTATAGGACGCACTAGATACTTCCACATGTTTCAACCCAGTGTGCTGGCTGTGCCTGCAAACGTACTGGTGTGTGTGTGTGTGACCGTGTGTGCGCATGCAAATGTGTGAGACACAGAAGAAGCAGACAGCAGCCACCCTGGGGCTCGATACCAGACACCCGGAGCGTCGCATGCACATATCATGACCCACTTTTCCATCCGATCCAACACGTCGCTTCATGGACGCGCACACAAACACATTTGTCTTGTCATTTCCGTCTTCTGCCCTCCAACCTTTTCACCCCACATCTCAACCGCCGCCTTCCTCACACCCCCCCACGCACACACACAGACGCCAGGCAAATCCATAGGACACGCCGACCTTGGGAGATAGAGGCATAGAGGTTTATAGGAGCCAGCATTCTGGTGCAAAGGGTGGCTTTGGGGTGAATGGACACACTTGACTGAGCTAACAAGGCCTGTCTGGCCTATTGGCCGACCGGACAGCTGGATGGCAGGCTGGCTCCAAGGACAGGTGGACCCAAAGGCGGATCGGGCCGGTAACCCCGGTGGTGTGCATCAAAGCTGGGCGGGACAGTGAGATTTAGTCAAATAGAAGAGGAAGAGCAGGGTAGGCCTGTCGCCATTTTGCTGGATGCTATTTGTTCTACAATTGTTGTGAGCCCATCATTTCAAGAGTGGAATTATAATGTATGTATGCATTATAGACGTTAACATTTTCATTAAGGCAGTGGTTGTCACATTTTCTGTCAAGCCCCCCCTCCCCCATTTATTTATTTGTACTGTACAGACTGAACCTGAAAGTGATATTTCCCCATAAAAATAATGAAAAGACAGCAGTGGCCCGTACAAGCAGATTCAAGCATCAAGCCGCTTGCCGAGTACGACAAATTCATACGTACATGTTGGCTGGTGTGCAGTAATACTGAAAGTCCTCCCTACTTCTCATGCCCCCCCCCCAGGGGTGCCCACTGTTTCGCAAGCACTGCATTAAGGTCATAATATAAGCCATCATCACGATGCTCAGACAGGCTGAAGTTGGACTCGGATTGTGTTTCACAGGAAAGAAGTACAAAGAAAGTATTCCATTATGTAGTACTCCCTAGACACAACAGTCTGGACACTACCCGGGTACCACTGCATGTGTTTGGACCCACAAGGGTGTGTGGCTGCAGAAATCTCCATGTGTCATGTGGACAGTACGGCGACGTGGGCGAGCACGTTTGTCTGACTGACTTGGCAAAGCCCGAGTGGGCCTAAGAGGATTCATGACTTTCACCTCCGATCAAGTCACACACACACCCAGATGCACATACAGGCCTGGGGGGGGGTGGTGGTTCAAGTCATCCGTCTAGCAGGGTAAGCAACCACTCGGGCATGGAAGATAATGCAATCAACTGTCATTAGAGGGCCAGTGAACACACACACACACACACACACACACACACGTTCTTTCAGCTGTCAATCACTTGAGGAAAATCACACATGGGGCATTTAGCACAACGAGCACACTCCAGACCAACAAGGTGACTAACATCGACATCGTATTTCATCCAAACATTTGGGAATACAGAGGAAGAGGAACATGGCAACACAGAGCACACGCTTCCTCAGCAGTTGACCGTCTGATGCAAGTGCACGCCAACCACATAGTGCCTTGCTTTAGAGCTGCACTGCCTTGATGTCTTTTTGGGATCATGCTACAATCACCATACCATATATTGTATCTGTCTGTCTGTCCATCAATCTGCTTGTGTCTGCACTTGAAACATCAAACCACATGAAATACCTAAACTATATTTGGACATTTTTTATGTGACTAAGACATAAGGGCCGTAGTCTGCCCAGACCTGGGTTAGGCCATAGATGGACCAAATTAATAAGATGCAAAGACCTACAGTTAGCAGTTGGGTCAACAAGAATAAGTTGTCGATGAATTGGGTAATGGATTAACCATCAGATTGATGATTGATTTTTGCAAACTAATAAAAAGACAATGCGTGTGACGGAAGGACCCTACTGGTGTGAGGGCGTACCCCAATTTATTAGAATGTAAATGATACTGCAGCAATTATAAAGCAGCATAATGCAGTGCAATGCGGCCTACAAATCCGATATCCAGGATAGGCCAGATCACCGCCTTGCAACAATAAGCTCTTCCCAGAAACGCTCAGAAACGGGGTCATGGATGGCACACAAAAGCAGCTCGTGAAAACAGACCCCCAAGCCATTTTGGCTCCAGGGGGAGCAGCACAAAATCTGATAACATGTCCCATGTTATGTCCCTCGTGGAAACCCCTGTTGGGGCTGAAGAGTTTTTTCATGAAAAGAAGGAGAAAGTCAGCTCTCAGTCATCTGTGCTGGAGGCTAGGGGGTCTAGACTAAAATAACTATGGTGGGCTGCTGTCAATAGTTGGTAGGAAGGATGGCTGCAGATCGCTGCAGAGAGGAAAGTCTCTTGGAAGAGATATGCATGCCGAGGTGTCACTGTGCATCACTGCTGACTGGGGGTGTACGCCAAGTTAGGCACAGCGGGGGTACAGCACAGCGCCCGACCCAACAGTTTGACAGCATCTTAAAAACAACCATTCCCTCGGGGTTGTCTCCAGTTCTGAACAACTAAGTGGAGTCCATTACTGCAGCGGACAAGCGGCCATCACATCACAGAGAAAATGGGGGGGTGAGTAGATGAGAAATATATTCTGTAAAAGCGAGCCAAAATCATTAATAAAGGGATATTTTGGGGGTGGGGGCAAAGTAACTGCATGAAATGTAAATATCGGGGAACCGGGAACCCCAAATGTGCAATTTTGAATTGTGCCTCGTCATTCATGACGCCATGCAAAATGGCAGCGTGTGACACCCCAGTCATTTCCGTTGGAGCGGAGTATTTGTATGTTAAATATCAACTGTGATCTTATGACAATATTTGTCAACATGCTACTTCACACGTTGACTGTTGAGCTGATATGGTTTAAGGCAAGCGAGGCTGAAGCAACAGCAGAAACGATAAATACGACATGATGGAAGGCGGCCAAGGACTATATAGAGTAGAAAGACCAAAGTGCATGCAGTACTGGTACTTACATCCTGTATTTGTCCAGGGTGAACATGAACAGAGGGCAGAGAAGGACACGCACATACGGGCGGCTGCATACTGGAGCGATTCCCGCAGTGAGAATAAAACTCCATCGTGGGTTGGTTGTGGTTTTAAATTCGCATTATGGATGATTTATTGAGCTGCGTAAAGGCGGGGGATAGGAACCAGGCCATTACGCGTCTCACCTTGCATAGCCACGATGATATGAAGCCTCGGGTTCAAGCGCTAATTGGGGCCAATCACTCGACTGCAGCCAAGACGGGAAGCCATTATGGTCATCAGTGCAGGCATGAAAAGATGTTCCACATAGCGGGACAGAGATTGGGAAGAGTCAAGGGCAAGGAAGTCGGTGTGTCTGGCCAAGAGAAGGTCTAGGAAGCGTACAAAGAGAAAGTCATTCGGCAGCAATCTCAGTCGGACCGCAGGCCTCCAACAGATATACGACCCCCCCCCCCCCCCCCCCCCGTCTCCAGGCAGAATATCTGCTTTTCATGAACATCAAGCCACATTTGGCCAACATGAGCGGTGAGCAGCAGTCGGGAACAGACGTGTTGGAAGTACATTTAGAAACATTCACCTTTCAGACATTTTGCATCCCACATAATATAATCCTGGAAAGTCATTTCTCGCTGACATTTGATGATGTAGCTTACCGCTGCTTTTTTCTACAACATCAAAATACCATCAAATATAAGCAAAACAATCAGCAACAACGGCAAAGGCGGCATTATGATCTCATCATTCAAGCAACCCTGAACAAGACCATGCCATGCCATGCAATGTGGCGCTATAGTCATCAGCAAATTCTCTTACCAAAGTAAGAGTCACTCACTTGGAACTTTTCCCAACAGATTGGAGTCAAATGCTCCGACTTATCTTTTTATGTTTTGTTGAAAGGACGTAGCTGCATGTAGAAATGGAGAAATGATATGATAGATATGAGCTATGCTAGCACAGTGAGGGAGACGAGACGTACTCCAACACCTCCAATCTAACTGTCAAAATCATAACCGCAGCCAGTTCAGACTCATTACAATAACAGTGGGGAAATATTGATGCTCCACATTGCTGACATGACAAATGTGATCGGGTTTGCCGTTTGCTGATGGCGGTTGACGTTCAATGACAGGCGTGCACGTGAGCTGCCCGTCTGTGGTGGCTAAAGTGTACGCAGGAACAGGTCAGCCACCAGTGTACATAAAACGATGGGATGACATGGGTGTGATCCAAAAAACATGCAGGTGTGTCTGTATTGTATTCCTCGTCTTCCAGGCTTGTCACCTGCAGAAAGGAGACAAAGAAAGGAGGACATAAAAGCCACCTGTATGGAAAAGCTCAGCTGAGCGGATGGACAAGCTCAGACTTGAACAAAAAACGGGTATGAAAGTATGGTGGCGCTAACCCGTACTCTACTAATGTGGGAAAGATATCCCACTGTTTAATGGAAAGAAGCACTTGTTGAAAACTATTCAAGCTAAAGGAGCTTCCTGACATGCACATTACGAAGAAAAGAACAAACGAAAGAAAGAAAGAACGAAAGAGGAGGACAAGCGTTGCTCCATCTCACAAACAACTATCTTCCTTGGCTTGATTCCCATCCATCCATTGTCTATGATCCTTGTTCGCATTAGAGTCGCAGGCATGCTGGAGCCTATACCAGCTGGACTGGTGGCCAGCCAATCCCAGGGCACATATAGACAAACAACCGTCTTCCCCCCACATTCATACCTGTGGACAATTTGGAGTGGCCAATCAAGCTAGCATGTTTTTGGAATTGGGGGAGGGGGCACGCAGGCACGAGGAGAACATGCAAACTCCACCCAAGGGAGATTCCAACCCAGGTCTTACCATCTCCAAACTGTGTGGCCAACATGCGGCCTTTTACTGCAACTACTAACTACTTCTACTACTACTACTACTAACTATTAATCAGATTTACAAATTAATCATGATTAATCACCATTGCCTTAAGTATGCCCATGTTTACTGTATTTTATGAACATCGATAAATGGCAGGGCTAAACTCTCTATAGCAAATGAAGACACATTTGCTAATCAGCCACACGTCTGAAAAACTATATATAATATTGTAATATCTAATACTATCCTAACACCAGTCTCTTCAATAGCATCACAACATTTGAATCTCACTTTAACCATGTTATTATGAGCAATGAGGGGTTGCATTCAAAGACATCATGTAAATCCCGTTGCATTAACTTTGAGTGCATTTTAGGTGACTTCCGAGCACATCTGCTGCAAAATGCAGTAAATTGTACTTCTTGAAAGTGAATAATAAGAATAGCCACTTATTTTTTTTTTTGTCCGGCTTCCTGATTATTTAGAAAACACATAAGATATGTTTTAGTGCTATTATTGTGAAAGAGCTGTTTTAGAAAATAGTTCTTTGTAGAGATGCAATTGTGTGCGTCAGAGGCGTGGCTTGACATGAGGTGCAAACATTTTGACGTAATTAACTAATTGAATAAAACTGCTGTTGACGTGTTATTTTTGACAGTCCTAATAACCTTTTCCAGTATTTAGGCTTTCGTATGCTAAGTAGCGTCATTCGATGTGATACAAGCCCTCCCTCTTCCTTCGTTTTTCCATCTATAAGTGAAACAGAAACAATTTAGGTCATCTGGCCCCAAAGTCCCACATCCAAGCAGAGGGACATGCAAATCAGATGCAAATGGGACAAAAATGTGAAAACTAGTCATGGGCCTGAGTAATAAATACTGAATTTAGCCTCTTGGCATTCCAAAAACAGCCAGTTGGGGCTCAAATGCAAATTGTATGCAAATAGCCCAGATGTCGCATGCTTGTATTTTTCCTGGTGCCTTCCAAGGGGGCATCCTGGTGCCTTCCAAGGGGGCATCCTGGTGCCTTCCAAGGGGGCTCCCTGGTGCCTTCCAAGGGGGCTCCCTGGTGCCTTCCAAGGGGGCTCCCTGGTGCCTTCCAAGGGGGCTCCCTGGTGCCTTCCAAGGGGGCTCCCTGGTGCCTTCCAAGGGGCTTCCAAGGCAGAGGCCCAGAGCACGGCCATATGATATGATGGCCTCCAAGCCAGCTCCTCTAGCCATCCCCACATTCATTTGCATTCCTGAAATTGAAGAAGTTGTAAGACTAAAGTGAAAGAAGACGGCATCCAAAATACAGGGCATGGGGGGCGCACGACAAGATAGTGAAAAAGCAAAGAGCAGACGATGATTAGAAGATCAGTGTGCAGGAAGCAAAGACGGGTCGAGTGAGCGATACAATTTGACTCCAGGAGGGAGGAAAGTCAAAGACAAAGATGCTGAAGGAAATGAGATGGAGTGAGTTGCTGAGGCAACCGCTTTTGAAGAACAGGAGAAGACCTTAAGAGAGACCGAAGAAGAGTGATGGTCTAAAACCAAAAGACGTGTGAAGCAGCTTGTTGCAAAAGGAATTTGGATATGAAAAAATATGATTTTAACACACGGAAGGTATAGCTTGTTTACAAAGATGAAAGGTAAGATTAGATGTGGGAAATGACTCCGAGGCAAACACAGTTGACAGAAGAGCTCAACACATGATGAGCTTAGTGGACCACCTTGCTCAACTGGCGATGTCTGCTCACGGTTTACTGGTCTGGCCAACATGGTCTACATGCACCTGCAGGTCTACCGTGGTAGAAATAACTACCTTAATGCTCTTAATGAACATATTACCTGATCACTGCCTGCAATGCCAACGCATTTGAAATGAACACGGCTAAGATCTGGAGTGAAATGAAAAGTTCCAGATTATACAACTCACTGGTAGCGAAGCCATGGATTTGGGATATGTAGTGCACGTGTAGCAGGGACGCTGAACAGTGCTTACAACGTAGTCAAACAGCCTACCACAACAGTCTTTCATCTCCATCCTCCTCCTGGGAACTAAAACCCCTAAGATTCCTTCATCACACACTTTGTCAGTCTCTCTCGTCCGTTGTCGCTCTTTGTGCTACTTATGTCCATTTAACTTGAGCTAAAGCTTTTCATCACACGGAAGTCCGGCCTTTGGAAACCCTTCGGTGATGCTGGGTGTTTGGGGATCATAGTCCGAACAGAAGGTGTAGTACCTGTGCACTTGGAGAGCTGCATAAGACTTCACAAGGTGATTTTAGCTTCCACTTCCACAAGACTACTTCCTGAAGCCGCACGCAAAGCATCCTGGGACGTTTAGTTTTCAGCCATGAATTAGCAGCATGACTGTACAAGCCGCAGGGTTCAAGAGAGAAAAGTAAAAATGAGGGTAAATGGATGAATCCAATAAAGTCAATTGCACACATGTTGATGTGCTCTTTCATATTCATGACCTTAACAGCTCTATTGTGCTTTCATTTGTCATTTGGCATCAACGTTGGAAGACTTCTTCACAAACAAACCATCCTGTGTTGGTTTAGCACCACGCAGTTGATTTGGGCCTCGCCCAAATTCGGTTAGCGTGTTCCCACCTGACTAAACAAAAGGGAAAAACAAACGAGAGGTGAATTAAAGATAATAGTACCCTCGGTTTTATATGGCATCATACATTTGTGTACTATCATATCATATAGAATGAGTGATACAGCACTAAACACGTGGCTTCTTTATCACGGGCCTGCCAGCCAAAGTGCAGCGGCCCATGCTGTCGTCATGCATCTTATTCCTACTCAGAAGAATTCAGGCCCTGCATACGGCACATCGTTGGCATACGGCACATTGTTGCCATACGGCACATCGTTGGAAAGGTCAGTTTCATGGGAACTGTGCTATTTTATGTGACGACATTTCGTGTAAGCATTACAAAGTATTTCACTGAAAACGCCAAGACCTCAACATTTAAAACTCAGCAGAGCAATGCTTGACCACCATCAAGTTCATGGTCTCTCATGCCAAGGCACAAGGATCGATTCCCTGATTTTATTGTATTTTACAATAAGTAAGTACAATGTTTTGTTGTACTTGGTGCGTGTTTCTCAAGAGAATAAGAGTGTATATACGTGCAAAGAGTCCCCTCATAACTTTATACTCAACAGGCAAATTCTGATGATGACTGTCAGCCACAATCATCCAACTTGCATGAAATAAAGGCTTGAGATTTCAGTCTACGTGTAATGAATGTACATAATGTATGGGTTTCCTGTTCTGAAGTGAGAGACAAAAAACATTGAACTTTTTCCTAATGTTCTCTTAAGTACAAAAGCACCTATAGAATGTGTATGTGTGTACATGCGTGAGCATCCTCGCTGGCACGATGCTCCATGCATCTGTGCTTGAATACATTAGTTAGCTGGTGCACACATGAAGCCAGATCCCAAACAACTTGGCCCGTAATTAATAAATCATTGCAAAATGAAACAATTTGAAGTGTTTTCCTTCCTAAATTATACATGTATTGCTTTACAGCTTCTTTGTGCGGAATAGGTTCATGTGGAACTAAAACAGGAAAAAGCGGAAACGCAAGAGATGGAAAAGAACCCACTCAAACATGCACACTGTCACACATCATCCACTAACAGATTCCAGTCAAAGCAGATGGCATCGGAATTATGGGATGGCCTTTTCATATGCTAATCCAGTGGCAGCACACATCTGAGTGCCTTTAATGTGATATGTGGTCAGGAGCTAAATCCAGCGGAGGCACCCATGCTGTGAGTATACAATCTGAAAATAATCTATCAAAAGAAACTGTTGAGACGGACGGTACTTGATGTATTTTAGTGGACTCGCAAATTGGGCTGATTCATTCACCTACAAACGGGAATCATACCTGAAATTTGGTTCACCGTGACAGTGATACGCGAGCACTCATTCTGTCATTCAAACAGCACAGCGGGGGTCCCGCTGTCGACTGTTCAGCCGGGTCCATGTGCTCGGCTTCAAGTGGAAGCTGATGAGAAGAAGTGAAGGCGGAGACAAATGCCAAGTCTTAAAAAGGCAACAGAATGCCGACTAAAAAAGGTCATCTAAAAGTACAACGTGTTTGTGAACTATGCACGTCTTGGCCACACGGTGAACAGACGGTGTACAAGTTGCAGACTGCTGTCCAACAAGGGACGGGGATGCCGTGGTGTGCATGAGACATTTTAGCAGGATAGGAAAACAAAGGCGGTTTGGAGTAAGTCCAACGTTGGATGTCTTTCTGTGGGAAAAGGTGTGGTAGCACACGCACAACATTCCCATGCTACATCTTAGCAATGATGACTTCTTTGTGTCCTGTCCTGGACAATTCACACAAAAACCATCAAAAAATCCTAAATGTCCCAAATTGCGGATCTCCAGTGGCACATGTGGTTAGCACTTCTGTCTGACAACAAGTAGGTTCTAAAGGTTCAGATCTTGGCTGCAGTAAGTGCCAACACAAATAAATCATCACGGTTAAAGAGCGAGCTTAAGTTATGTTTAGACAAAAACAATCTTGTAAGATCAAAACATCAAACTGCAGAATTGAATGACTACAAACAGTAATACGCATGCCAAATGTTTGCATGTGTTCATATCGTAATCAGTGAAAAGGTTAGGGCACCCTGGTCATGGTCTCGGTGTTCCTTTGTAAACGACTGCTTGTTGGGATCAGCCGTACCTGGTAAATATATCCCATAGCAGACCAACCAGGGATGGATGACAAGTCAAATGAACTTCATAGGATTTACAGGAAGTCTGCAATCATTATGTCCACTAAAGTACGCAGGTGACATCAACATTGAGTAGATCCTCCTTTAGCAGAAGTAAATGCTTCCTATAGCTTCCAAAGAGGGTCTGGATTCTGGTTGAAGGTATTTTTGACCATTCCTCTTTCCAAAACATCTCCAGTTGAGTCAGGTTTGATGGACAGCCCACTTTAAAATCACACCGCAGATTTCCAATCATATTTAGGTCTGGGGACTGAGATGGCCATTCCACAACGTTGGACTTGTTCCTCTGCATGGATGCCTTGGTGGAATTGGAGCCGTGTTTAGGGTCACTGTCTTGGTGGAAGTATCCAGCCCCGGCCCAACTGCAACTTTGTCACTGAATCTTGAAGACTGAAGACAATTGTGACAAATAGGATTGTGTGGATTGTCATATTAAGGTTTGTAGTTGACACGGGCTGCAGAGGCAACAGTTTAACTGCTGCTTAGTTCACCATGATGTTCAAGTGAGACGGTACACAGCTCTACCATTCACTCTGTAAAGTTAGGTTTGTCACGGACGATCTCCCATCTCCCAAAGTGAGCGAGAAGTGGTAGGCAAGAAGGAAAGCATGCAACAGTTCTTGTTAAACCAAGATGACCAATCCTAATTTCTCGATCGATGGCACTTGGGCAGTCACACGTAACCCAACACACACAGGAAAAGGCTCGTGTATTCATGCAGCCTTTCTCCGGCCAAGCAGCGGCCCGGTGATGCCTCCAATCATTTTTTTCTGCTTGGTGATCAAGGTTACTTTGTCCGACGCCGATTCAAATTAAACCCGCTGCTCCAATCATTCACAGCTTTTAAATCCACTTGATCTAATATCTGCGCTCTCACACGGAAATCTAGCACGTAGCCAATTCATTTATATGTATGAAGGAAAGATTAGTCTGAGACACGTGTAGAATTCATTTATTACAAAAGGACAGGCATGCCCATTCATGCACACACTGCAAAATATTTGATTTCTTTCCACCTCCCACCTGCAATCACATGGTCTGTTCCACAGATCGTCCTATCACATGAACGTGTAAGCCCAGACAACGCCAGTGTTCGATCACGGGTCGCCAGGGCTTTCATTTCAGCAGATCGTCTTACACAAACGCACGCTTTGCTTTCCTTTTCCGCAGGTGGTCAACAAATAGCAGCACTGGGGCCGACTATGACACACTCTGATAGAAGGCATCTTCCAAAACAGCACAAACGGGGGGGGGCTTAAAGGCAGCTTTGAAAATCATTTGTTGCATGTCCTTGAAGGCCTCGCTCTGGATTTCTTTTGCTTTCTATCCATCCACCCCCCCACCCCCACATGAGCTTCACAAGTCTCATTAATTGCTAATGCCTTTCAAGCATTCATGTCGTTTTCATGAGGGAAATTACACGCGTGTTTTTTAGTCAAGTTCACAAGGAAACAAAGAAGCAACAAATGAGTGGAAAGAAAGTCATGGAACAGACAGTTATTTCAGAATAAAGTTATTCCAGAAGAGTGAAAATGAAAATATCAGGCAACATCACGTCTTTGGATCTTCCAATGTGATTGTCAACAAGTCAGGCACAACGTCTTCCAATGTCCTCCAAGAGACGCAAGCTACAAGACCATTTGAAATCCGGCCCGTTTGCCTGTTTTAATGTAAATGAAGCTTCATTTGACCGGGGGTGACCCTGATGACCCTGATGACCTTCGTCATTGTGCATCCGTGCCTCAGGGCCGTCATAGCTCCGTATCTACTGCGACTTGGCGGTGCTTGAGGAACTGCTTAGGCAGGAGACCAAAGGGGATCAGGAAGGTTGTAGCCATCGGTGCACGGCCGTTATCAAGCAATCATCAATAGCCATGACGATCAATCAAATAAACATATTACCAGTACTACTGTACTACTGTGCTGTAGGCGGGAAGGCTGAGCAAATACTCTGCTCCTTTTCTGTGACGGGGTGAAAACTCCCTTGAGTCATTTGTAAACAAACACGCCGTTGATCACGTGGGACTTCTCACTGTTTCAGAGGAAGACATGTTGCCAAATGCTCTGGAGATATTTTGCAACGTTGAGCTTCAACACATTAAACCTTTAAGGGGAACTGCTTCTGGAATTCTGCCCATCATTCCCAATGAACCCATATTTCTTTCCCTCTTCTGTGTAATATAACAAGACACAAGTTCATTTCATCTAGCTTCCAATGCTGCCATTATACAACATTACAAACAATTCTGTCCATTTGCTGTTGATAAAAAGCAAAGTTATTGTCCACGGTGCTAACCGGCTACAGGGACTACCGTGGGTGCAGCACTATGCACGGAAGATTGAACAGTATATTTCCCTTCTTATATACTCATTTCAAAAAAGAAGAGACTATTTTATTACGATGGCTGTTTTGCGAGAAGATTCTTTACATTTGAATAAAACATATTTGGCTTTGACTTTTGTCTAAATTCAGTTTATGGAAAAAATAGATATATGGTATATGGATATTCTACCTAAATATATGGGGATATGACTTTTGCCCGATTAAGGGTCAGCCCCAGCGTTTTCAGTGTTGCTTCCCCTTTAAGAAACCTTTTTAAATGTTTGTGTTTTTAGATGTCAGTACATTTTCGGTTTATGGCCTGACACCAATCTGGTGAGTCTTAACTTCCTGGACATTTTTTGCAGTAATAGCAATTTTCATCAGGTTTGTGATGTGGTCCAAATTCCTACCCTTGCAGTAATCAATAGATGAGATTGAGCGATGATCCCTCCTTCCCGCTTGCTATCCCACTTTCTTCTTTTCGCTATCCCAATTTCTCTCAAGGGAATTTTAAAAGCAGGCCTGGCTGGGTTTCCTAATCCCATTGCTTCTAAAAGGTTCCCGGGTGCTGCATACACGAGGGTCACCTTGTAGGATCACCCCGACACACGCATGTGCATACACGCACGGCTTGGGATCACTCCAATTTCCTGGCCTCTAAGCGGTTCCACTCCACTGCTTGGACTCGTGGTCTATCTGGAGGCTGGAGATGAATTCTGGCTGGGCGAGATACAGCATAGAGAAGACACCATTTTTACCCACTTGGCGCCTCAAAAGATAAAATGATAAATAGAGGTGATTAGTCATGTTGGAGACTAAATAAATGGGCCGTTTTGAAGCACAGCCAGTCGGTGAGAGATAATTAGGCATTCCACGTGTTTATGTGACAATGTAAATATTCTAAAGGGTTGTACCCCCGTCAACATATACATTTGCATATGCTCATTTGCATATTAACAGCCATTCCAGGCATCAGCTGTCTGCTTTGCTCCTTTTAAAGTCCCAGTATAAATAGCACCAAGTGTGGATGTAGCGATAAACATTATTTAAGTGTCTGCATTTAGGTCTCCATTTCATTTTCTATTATTACCTCTTTGCCGCCCTACTGCCGCATCTCACTAGTGTCTGCATCTGCCAGACTGTCTGCTGCGCTCCATGTTGGCTTCAAGAGCATCCGTCTCTGTCGGCTACACCCTTCATCTATTACTCTGCCCCCTTCCTCACGGATACTTCCTCTCCTCCTTTCCATCCCCCGTCACCATCTCCCCCTCCCAGTCTGCAGAGTGAACTCCCGGACACATAGCAGCGCCATGGCGGAAAGACGGAGAGTATTTGTCACACGAGCAGCAGCCTGATGGTTGACAGCCGCCAGTCAGGAACATGACACGTTACATGACTCTATACGAAACCACTTCTCATCACCGCTGCAACTCGGCGCCTGTCCGACACCCAAGCGCAAACGTTTGTAAATGCGGGAGGCGGAGTCAGAGGGAGGATTTTAAAGCTTCACTGGCTGTGACACGGCGGCAGTGTAGTGTTGCGTAGCGTGCAGTCAGCCAATCAGAAAAATCCTCCCCCTGCGTTTTGTGAATGAGGTGCCAGTGATGCGAGGGCCATGCACAGACACTTAAAGCCAGAATACGCTAACACAGTGATGTAATACAAGCCGTAGAGTAGCAGGACGGTGTGGAAAACAAGAGGAAAAACTAAGCCATTTTCCATTTAGACAGGTTGCATTCACTGGAAAAAAGGCGAGTACTTATTAAGTCCATTAAATGGCATTTGTACGCCATCAACATGAGAATTCGTGGAGGTGAGTATTATTAATAAGTCACCGAGTGTCAATCTAATCACTAACGTGCATTCCATCAAGTGAGGTCGTATCCTCCAACGGCCGTCCAAACAAGGAACACCTGATTTGGCTGACGTTGTGTACAAGGGAGTCATTTTGCCTAACCGCTAACCGCTATGTAAAAATCATAACTGAAGTGTTTTGTGTGAAGCGAGGTTGGCAACAACAAGGGGTGGGGGGGTGGGGGGGCTGCATGTGTGCGTTTGTGTATGAAGTCAGTGTGTGGTTGCTTTGCCGACAGGGTGCGATGGCAGGGTAACAGTGCCCTCTTGGGGCGTGCAGAGACGTTGCAGGCCGCCCAGCATGGGCCAAGTGCAGGCAGTTGGTAAGCAGGTGCTAACACAATGACAGCAAAGTCAAATCCCACGTTTTGTTCAAGCGCTTCAGCTGTTCCTCATCCCCCCCCCCCTTCCCCACAACATCTTCAATGACCAGAATGATCATCTATTTCACCAAGAAATCCATAACATACATCATACTGTTCCACTGCGCCGACTTAAATTGTTTGGTTCCATTCAAATAAAGAAAGAAAGAGAGTTACACATTTGAACCCGTGACTGAGAAGAACAAGGAACACAGGGTTGTTTCTCCAACCCATGACATCATCATCTTTATGCTGCGGCTCTTGAGGAAAGGCTCCCATCTACAGGCCGCCACCAGAACTGCTACTACGCATCACACCAGGTGATGTCATAGTTTGGAAGGAATGGGGGGGGGCTGTGAAGACCAGAAGCAGAGGCAAAGGAGGTGATGTCATGTCTTCATAGCATGTTCTTTGTCTAAAACGTCTTCTTCAACAACGCGTCGTCGCTGTGATTCCCAGGGTGTCAGCTGCTGTGTTCACCGAGGACGTAACACACACAAAAATGAAAAGTTCCCCCGTTATGCTGCAGACCAGACACAATATTCTCACAGTCCTTGGCATTCCACCTCGTTGGCTCTCCCATACTATGGCAGCAATTTCACGTCATTGGAGACCATTGCATGGCATTCCACACGGCACTCAAAGGCCTAGCATATGGCCTTAACGCCGGAACCATCCCCGATTCTGGCCATGACAGGCAAGTTCTCCTTCCAGCAGTCTCAGGGTCAAGAACAATACTCACCCTGAGAGCTAAGGGGCGGATCTGTGAAAACGTGATGTACAGAAAAAGAGACTATGGGAAATTGAAAGGAGAGCGGGCGAGGAATCGAACAGCAACAGAAAGTGACAAGGAAGGGAAGCACCAAGTTCAAATGGCCGATGAAGTCTACATGACGGCGTAGTAAAACGGCAATCGTGACAGAAACCCCCAATTCAGACGGGGGTTATACACTACAATGCCACCAACATATGGATGTGTATCATAATCCTACAAATGCTAATTGTTAATCATTCATCCACTCCCTACAGAACGTTCCACATCATGGAGTTGTCCGTCACATCTTACAGACGTTCTTTACACAATATCACCTTCAGGACCGTGTCTGCATAAAGTGAGCAACAAAATGAGGCACTGATCTCGTCTGGTTTCCATACAAAAAACATGCAAATGCTGTGAGCCGATACCAGTCGTATGTCATCTGTCACCTGTCACCGTCACTCGTCTCCTGTCCGATGCTTCTGAAAGTATTTTACTTGACTAAAACATATTGCAATGCCACAACATTCCATAACCTGCGGTATTGAGGAGACAGTAGACAGCATATTAAGTGTAAATCAGGCTTGCACAATAAGGTATTCTATTTATTATACCGCCCTCTTGTGTTCTATCATATAATGACATCAATTCAGATGCCACATTGGATACATTTCATAAAATGTTAAATGTTGTGCTCATTTTCTGCGCTTTGTGTTGAGCTGTGGACTCCTATAGAGCAGTCACACGCCAAGACCCCCACAGACAGCTCTCCTCTGGGTACAGCTGCCAGTGAGTTTGATGGGAAGCGGCCAGATCAGACCGCAAGTGAACATGGACTTACCAGTCATGTTGTATCCACTGGCAGCCAGCTGTCCAGCCATGTACTCCCCATCTGAGTTGTTGTGACTGCAGCCCCATGTTTTCATCCAGATTTTCTGGGTGCCAGGAATCAGACTGGGGGAAAACATGCATGGCATGGTCTCATGAATACAAATAGTAAATATTAAGCCAGGTTTACATCAAATTCTTTATAGTTGGGATGCACAAGCCGATGCCAATAACTTTGTGCTTCTCAAGACCCGTAGATAACCAATAACGTTTTACACTTTTTTTCGCTTCAACTGTAGTTTGTGTGCACCGGGAGGTAAGAACGATTGAAAGTTGCATTTGTCCTTATCAAATATCAAGACTGTTAACAAAACTCACAAGTACAAACTGTGGCTCCAAAAGCTTTACTTCTATCTCCAATGATGGTAAAGGTCGGGTCATGCGGGGTCATCATTTCCAGGACGAAATCACACATTGCTTCAGACCTCAGTTCATGTCCGGCAAACTTTTTTACACTTTCCAAACTGCTGCAATGATAGGAACAAGCCCCGGGCTCCTAGCGTTGCATTGATGCTGACGTGGTTGATGAGGTTTGATGCGTTGGAAGCTTGTTTCTCCTCATCACGTGTGTGCAGAGCATTTGGCAAAATGTCTTCCTCTGAAAAGTCCCACTTGATCAAAGCCATGTTTGTTTACAAGTGATCGCTGGGGAAGTTACAAGGGGCCGTTTGTAGCACATCATATTATTTGTTCATCCTAACCCACCTGCAGTACACCTCACAGGAGCTTTTCTCTATCCCCAGCTTAGTTGGGATCTTCGTTAGGATAGAACCATAAACCAGAAGAGACACAAACGGAGATACACGGATGTAAGGTACATGTTCAATCCATTCGTGCACATTTCAGGTTTCATGCTTTAGCCGCACTGCACTGAGAAGTGTGGATGGACTTGCACGCCTTCTAATTGTCATGTTGAAACCGTTGATGAGCTGGATTTTAAATAATGAAAAAAAACAATGATATACGGTGTGACCGTATCCATAATCCACCATGGGGTTAAGCGCCCTGACAGACGGATATATCCTCACACCCCTACATAAAATAATCCCAGTGACAAAAAAGATGTCCTGCTTGTATATCCAAACAATCGCGTACCTGTCAGCTTGGAGTTGCTCCTTGTTGAAATTGTCCGTTTTCCTCCTGGACCTGGGTATGATGCTCCTTCTAGCAGACCGTCTCTCCTGGGGGGTGGGGTCACTGGAGGACACCATGTCCTCAATGTCGTCGATCAGGGAAGAATCACAAGATGAAGGCATGATCTGAAATCACACAAATCTCTGCTTACAAACCTTTTCTGGGCCCAGGAAGGAGGTGCAATGTTGACACCAGTCACAATTAGTGCACATTCATGACAAGCGCACATTTTGCCGTAGTATAGTACATTGTTTAGCACGACAGCCTGCTTGAAAGGGGTTTAGTTGGGCCCTGCTAGCTGTTAGCATGCCCTACTTCACCGGGGTTTGTAGCAAGCGCCCACGTGGGGCAAGTTGACGAGCAGTACTAAAAAAGGTCATTCTTACCTCAGTTGCAGCGTTGCAAATTATTTACTTCAAGGCGAATTCAGGAACCCCGGGGTGTGCGAGATGCGAAAATAAGAATTTTGAGGGCCAGAATACACTATCAGAAGGTCCCGTCAGGCACGGCGAGACAAGAGGGACAAACTTGTCGGTGCTTTCGCGTATGAGAACCACAGCTTCGTCTTTTTTGTTTACTGTTTCACACCCGCAAGTTCCTACTGCGCAAAACTATCTATTTCTACCGTTTTGCTTACTCCAATCCCCACATGAAATCGATGTTTCATGCTTCTTCGTTTTTTAATGTTTTTTTCGTGTTTTTCATGTCTTCGTGTCTTTGTCTTGGTTGTGATTGGTTCATTAGGAGCCAATCATTAGCCAGAGGTGCCGGTAGTGTCCAAATCCAACGTTTTTGCTCATTCAGAGGTTGTGTCTGAATCCGGGGTCTGCATCCTACTCGGCCAGTAGCCTACCCGGTCTACGAAGGCCAGACGTTCAGAGGTTCCTCCTCCAGCCGCGAACCAGCCTTGTGAATTGAGCCGGTCCAGCCTTTCGTCACACTTCCTGGTTGTGTCACGTGGTCTCATGCTTACCCCGACGTCCTGACAATGACATCTGCCTTCAATCGCGATAGTAAAGTAAACTTAGTAGTTTTTTCCATTTTATTTTACAGGAGAGAGAAGAAATGTTATCCTTCTATAAATGATTCTCCAGTTCACATTAAACAGTAGCAATATCCATAGCTCCTTCATTTAGTTAGTACTTTTGGCTACTTGGTTCATTACTACAATACTGATCAGCAGCACCACATAAGTTTTACTGCATGTATTATCTGATGCCATATATGACTTATATGAAGTAGTAGAACAATGCAGGAAGCCAAAGGAGAAGGTTTGGAGACCATCAATCATGTTCCATGGTGGTGCCACATGCCTGTGGCCGTCCTGCAGCTCCATCCTGATCATGATTATCTTTAGTATATTAAAACTATTAGGTTGGAGTATTTTCTTCAAGAAGGGTTAGTGACACGGCAGTGGAGAGCATCCAGCACACCCAGTGGATGGATGATGACAGTGGAGACATGCACCAGTCCACAGGATGTCCCATGGGCCGCCACTGGACATCTTTGCTGATGGAACACAGACAGAAGCACCATGCACTCATACTCATTTACTGAAATACATCTTTCACATAGTCACGGTATTATCATTCATGCTATCAAATAGCATTTGCTAAGCCTGTTAGAAATAACTGTACCTTACACTGTACTCATGAATATCACCTAGATCTATCTTCATACTCCATTCTGCCTTACTAATGGCTGACCGTGTTCAAATACACTCATCATTTGTAAGGCGGAATATCTTCCTATTCTTCAATCTTTGCAATGAATCCAGACAATGAAAAGTACAAGAGCCGTCATTTCAGCTTAAACATTCTTTACTGCTAAATGTTGTTTATGGTTGCTTTACTGCGTGCTTATGAGAAATGGAAACACAAGACAACATGAACACAAGAACATTCATAAAAGTTAGCACAGCATTGGCCAATAAAACATGTCGGCGGGGTGCACACATCATGACGTCATCTTATGGTCATAATAAGTGCTGGGTGTTTATAAGGCTAGTAGCATCAGTCCAATCTTTCCACGTTGTAGAAAAACGTATGACTTTACAATCAAACTCTACTTACCCAAATAAAGCAACACTTGACAATGTTGGGATATGATGGCCACGGAGGTTGGTGGCAATGCAACAAGTCCTCCTTAACGGAGGAGGAGGAGGAGGACACAGTGGGAGGAGCCTTAGCGGGCTTTCTAATTCGGACAGCCTTGGCGCAGCCCGATGACGTCACGCAGCCCCCGGATTCAGACACAGCCATGTACCAGTGCCTACTTAGCGTATACAAGTATATAGTATGTTTTACTACAATAAATACTGCAAACCTGTTTAACCTTGTCCAAGAACATGTACTTCTGGTGTTCCAATGTTTTGGTGTCTTCATTTTATGCATGTTGCCGACTTTTGAACACTAATGTGTTGTGAAATGTACTGTGTACACGTACTGATACGAGTACATACTACATTGAAGTGGCTAAAAACCCATTTGAACCACACGGAATGGGAATAGGGAACAAGACCCCAACTGCAAGCATTTTGCTCACGTAGATTTCCTTTATTCAAATGTTCCATTACAAAGTCTGACAGTAGATAGAAAAATCCCACTTTGCCCCCCCCCCCACACACACACACATATGCAACCCTCAATTCCTCGTTAGCAAAAGTTAAAGCAAAGCAAAACCGTATGAACACACAGGAAAATGCTAAACATTAGACATCCCAACAACCTTCCACCCAAATTTTAAAAACAAAATGTGTATTACAGTTTTCCTTTTGTAGAAGCATGTATTTTTAATCACATATTAGTTTTTATTTCAGCTTACTGAATGGGCGACAGACAGAATGAGCCTCGCAAGTCCGGCGGTGCTATTTCAATATCGGCTGTCGTACCACAACAACATTCCATCAAACAGTCATGGGCGCACAACCGCACCCTGTGGAAGAAACACTACAGGGTTAACTGTGCATTACCAAATATCAACATTCCTTTGCCAAGCTCTTCCCAAAAAGCGGATAAAAGATAGTTTTGCTTCTATGTGGGAGTATTAGAGAGACACTGAAAAGAAGCTGCCAACACAAAAGTAGCGATGTTGCTAGGAAAGCTCACGTAACGCTAAGTCCGGCTAATCGGATGACATCAGCCTCGCTGTTCTTTCCAATGTCGCCCGAATACTCTTTGCTCGACAAAGACCGGAATACCAGACTTCCCTAATCTCAAAGATTGACAACAAAATAAAAGTTCATTGACATGTCAAAAAAAGTCCCAAATGTAAAACGGACACACGGTGTCACGAAGCAATGCTAGACACTGGAGCAGTGGACAGAAGTCACCGATTCCAGTCCAGTGGAGACGTAGCCATGTCCTGTGACGGCCATTTAAAGGGCCCAGAAGCTCCCGCTTGATGACTGAATAGGATCTGGGGCTCACATTGTCATCTGGAAAAGAAACCCCAAGCACACGGCCATCAAGGGTGCACCCCAGCAGGGTGGTGGTGTAAATCTCGTGAGAAGGTCTACACGTGGATGCTCACACAACTGATGATCCAAGTGTGCTAGGAATACAAAGGTAACCTCAAAGACTGGCGTCCATCTTTTTTAACTCTTGTATTTTGTCAAACAGCAAGCGAGGTAGCCTAGGGCACCCTTGGGCACCCTTGGGCACGCAACATTTCTAGTAAAGAAAGCAAAACAAAGGACACGTGGCAGGCCGACTCATGAGCAAGACAGATCTTCTGCCATAAACGCCGAGACAAGCACACGTCACACCAACAGCAGCAACACGCCCTGCAACCGCAGGTTTAAAAACCACAGACTCCGACAAGACTGTTGTGTTTTACCATCACACGGGTCCAAGTCCAGGCAGCCACCCCGAGCAAACAGCCGCGGCTTCTCACGACAGATTATATTTCACCAGTTTTAAGATCTAGACCACTTAGATTAAGGCTAGATTAAGGCCAGTGATGACCGAGCTATCACGAGTTCGGTCTACTCGCCTCAACTGCTAGTGGATAACGTGGAGTGGAAGTGATCGAGTCAAGTCACGAGTAGCGTGGTAACCTGGTAGCGTGGTAACATGGTAACCTGTTACCAGGCCAGACTGGCGTGCAGTGGTTAGAAATGGCTTTGGTTTATTTGTCACCTGGTTTCCATTTACAGCACGGCAGGTTCAACGGCCCGACAGCACGGATGCTGCAACACTTTGCCTTAAGTTAACCGTGTCCAAAATGTGCAGATATACAGTCGCCCCTCGCCATTTTGCACTTGGATTTTCTTGTGTTTTCCCGAGTATATTCATTGAAAAGTCCTATCGCTATTCCTCGGTTGACTACGGCATATTATTAAACAACAATGAGCAAACTGAAGCAACATTTGACATATCTTTGTCCTAAATTGAGCAAAAAAAACCCAAAGACAAGGCATTGAGAAGACATACTATAGTGATGCATTCAAAGCGAAGGCATAGCCCGGTCCGGCATGGAGTCTGATGGGAAAGCCTGCAGTGGGAATGACACCGTGTCAGCTTCGGTAATTTGAGGACCATCAAGTCAAATGAAACCAACAAACGGTTAGGTGTAAGCGCGTCTACGTTATTGTCTTATTTTCTCTCACGTCTATAATATTGGCCAATAAAAGTGACTATAAAAATGTTATTCCTTGCTAGAGAGCTCTGATCATGTTTAACGTATTTCCCGGGGTCATAAGCAGGTTTTCTATGCGCTATTGAAATATGACATTTGTAAATGTGGAATCCTCCTCGGCGGTGATTCGCTTATCACAGTTGGGTCTGGAAGCAACTGACCACGATAAAGGAGGGGCGACTGTAATCACCTGCGGGAACTTTTGCTGATATTGTTTATTGACTTTAGGGTTGTTAGCATTCAGTTCTGTACCATCCGATTCCCTCCAAGTGTGTCTTCTGTTAATATGACGACTCGGGTTTATTGCTGCCAAACGAGACCAGTACCAACCGTGCTGCTCTTCAGGTGAGTAAACCAGCCGCTTGTCTGCCTTTGGTTAGGGTTAGGGTTGCATTTAGAATTGGCCTATACAAACTAGTCACAGACATCCAAGCTCACCATGTCTAACGCACTCCAATGCACTCGAGGATGATTGACAGCAGCTAGTGCTAGCTGCACAGGAGGTCGTCCAGGCCCAAGGAGGGCATCCTATCAAAGTCACAGGTGTCAAATAAGTCGCTGATCCCCTGGTCGTCTCCAAGACCTAGCAAGTAGTCATCTTGCTCCAGGAGCGGGGGGGCCAGGTTCAAGAAGGGCCCCAGGGAGGAGGGGATCTGGTCTTCCGTTTGCTGAAGAAGGCTGGTGTACGGGGACGAGATGGGCGAGAGAGCAGTGACGGAGACGGAGGTGACGGAGGAGGAGGGTGGTGGTGGTGCCAAGGAGGTGCTGGGGGTCTGGGTTGGGATGCTGGGATCTGTAGAGGATTTGGAAGCAGGTTAACTACTGAACATATGACTATGATAGGACTAGACCTGACAACTTCCCAAGTAATCCCCGGCTGGGAATCACAGTATGACATTTGTACCACGCATACCGGAGGCCTGACCTAAACCCAATCAATTCAGACGCTTAGAGTCACTCGTTCCTTCTACAGCTTACCCTGGAGGACTTTGAGGAAGGGTGAGTTCCCATTGATGTCCGTGTTTCCATTTTTCACAGGACTGCTGTGGTCATTCTCCTCGTCAGGACACAAGAGGACTTCAATCGGGCCTCTGGTGCTGGTCAAGTGGATGGATAAACTCTGCAGAAGGGAGGAAGTGTCAATCCAAACTAGCCAGATTTGTTTTTGTTAAATAAAGAACATTTCAGTGGTTCCTACAGGATCCGTGTGCGGTGGTGACATTTTGGATTTTGTAGGGAAAAAATCTAATTGCAGAACCCTTCAAAGGTTTGGACATATTTTCTGGGGATGCATGATAAATATGGCCGATACGAGTTCATTAGCGGAACATCATTTGCATGCTAGTGGCATCAACTACTCGGCGGCGAAAGAAGCACCTAGCCTACTGCCTGACTTCTGTAAGCAAGACAAGAGCAGCAGAACACAGAATTTACCTCGTCAGGATCTGGTACTTCCAGCTTGGTGTCTGTGGGCGCCTTGACAACAATAACCGTCTGGTCTTGAAGGTTTGACAGTTGTTTGATGTCTTCATACGTGACGTAGGCATGCGTGGAGGTCAACGGGTCAAAGAAAGAACGAAAGGCAGAAGGAGAGGCGGCCAAGAGTCGCATCGGCTTCAGGAAAAAAGGATATTTCTGGTTGCTTGAAGACTCGCTCATGTGCCTGGAGTCCAGGCTGCATCTCTGGATGAGCTGCTCCAGTCTCTGCTCTTCTTCTGCCAGCGCGGAAACCTCTGCGGTCAGTCTCTGCCTTTGGTTGAGTGACCCCTCCACCTCCAACAGACTGCAGCCCCTTTGAGCAGACGTTTGACTTTTAACAAGGAAGGTCTTCAGTAAAGTGCAAATCTCTCCACACAAACAATTCCTGACAAAACTAACGTCATTGACTCCAAGTTGGAAAAGGCCTGCACGCATCCCTGACTCTTGGCTTGAGTCTTGACTCGGGCCTTCCCTTGGCAACCCTGCAGTCCCATGAGTCTGGCTGACTGGCAGGGCTCGTGTCATGAAATGATTAGCGACTGGTCGTAGGAGCGACGGCATGAATTACCCGACAATGCAACAAGAGAAAACGTCACCTCCACATCTGGGATTTCCGCTGTCTTTGCGTCTTGCTAGCTACATGTAAGTTTCATAGCAATTAGCGCAGCACCTTCGGGGTCATCCTGCTTGGATTCCTCTCTCCCCGCCACTCTGCAGAGGTGCTGCAGATGTTGATGCTCGGTAAAGCAAAGGTGCAATGGCAGACTAGGAGTTAGAAAGAATGCTTACTGTCCCACAAACTGATGCTAAACCATATTATTATGATCAAATGTATTCAGAAATAGCTTAGCATAAAAATGCAATATTTCCTTGGCATTAGCGGCGCGTACGTGGCTAGTCAAGTCACACGGTAGCCATTGGCGGAAGACGTGGAACGTCGCCAGAGGGGTTGGGATAGTAACGGTGGGTGTGCCACATTAGGTCATTGGTACCATGCTGGGCGTGCCCACAATTCCCCCGCTCGCTCCTGCTCATGACATCACGTGTAGACCATCTGGCCTTACTTGGACTTCTTCTAATTGTGTGGATTGAGGAAGGCGGTCATCCCTTGTGAGCAGCAACATCATGAATGAAATAAGACGTTCATACAGGATGTCTGTGGATGAGCGTGTGCTTTGACGTTGACGCTATTTACAGTCTGTCTTCATTCACTAGGAAAGGCGGTGGTCATCTCTAACTGGTGATGAACCATCGTACCGCTGCCCTTCTGTGACTCAGCTACCTTGTGGCCTAATGGCCTAATCCGCGCCTTGGTCCACCTTTTCCATTCTCGCCAAAGGTGCTGCACGAAAGGGGTTGATTGGGCCCCCAGTACGGTACAACTGGCCTGATGTCCAGGGCTCGGCCACCCGCAGCCCCAGAGACACATGCGGATCCCGGCCTCCGTGATGAGACTTTTTTTACACCAAAGTGGAAGAAATGGGCATTTTCTATGCGTTTGAAATATCCGACTCACCGCATGTCCCTGAATGCATCTAGACCGCATTCTGCTTGCTGATTGGATGAGTAAGTGAAGGGGCGGGGTGGCATCTTGTTGTTCTACCCCCATGGTAACCTATTCAAAGTAAGGCTGTCATTCATGATGGTAAAGGTTGCCGACCCCTGGCTTTCACGCCGCACACTAAGTCTGACAGCTTTTGGTGCTTTCATGGAAGGGAGCAAACGCAAATGATGCACTCCAAAAAGGTCCACCCATCACAGCTCTGTGGGCGTGGAAGGGGAGGAGCTAGCCTGTCGTGATGCCGATGCATACTTCAGGCTTAAGTCATCACTTACATCCACTGAATGTTGTTCTTTGACTTCTTCTTGATGAGATGAATGCCCTCCAGTACATTTGTGATGTCGTACAGCCTTCTTTTCTGGACCTGAACACAGAACAGTACATCACGAAACGTTTGGAGGTGGGATTCTGAACCACACATCCAGGTATATCCACAGTATGTCACAACCCTCAGAACTTCATAAAGGCTGCGTCCCAATCCGGGGCCTGCATGCTACTAGGCCACTAGCCTACCCGGTCTACGGAGGCCAGACTTCGGGAGGCCCCTCCTCCAGCTGGTAGCGTTACGTGGTCTCATGTTTACCTTAACGTCCTGACAGAATATCAGCCTTCAATCGCGACAGTAAAGTAACAAAAAGTTAGTAGTTTTTACCATTTTATTTTACAGGAGAGGGAAGAAATGTTCTCCGAGACAGATTTATCTCCAGCTCACAGCTAAACCTGATATATTAAACTTTAGTAATATTCATAGCTCCGTATTTAGTTAGCACATTTTGGCTACTTCCTCTCAACTTTGACGTTTTACGTTCATAAAAGTTAACCAAATTTGCCAATAAAACATGGAGATGATGTACACAAATAATGAAATCGTGTTCCATTTCTGTTCATAATATGAAGTGTTGGGTATTTACATAACACTAGTAATATCTAAAGTCTAATCTCTCCACGTCATATAAACTTTGTAGCATGACATCATATCAAACTCTGCGTACAAATAAATCAATACTTACTATGTACAAACAAACGAATACTTATGAATTCATCAATACTTACTATGTACAAACAAACGAATACTTATGAATTCATCAATACTATGCACAAACAAACGAATACTTATGAATTCATCAATACTTACTATGTACAAACAGACAAATACTTATGAATTGTGATTCTGTCAGCTTTGCATCCTAAGAATGTTTGCATATGATGGGCCACCAAGGTTGGTGGGCATGCAGACCTCTTCATGGAGGAGCCCGTGTGGCCCTTCTAATCGGGACAGCCTTGGCGCAGCACAATGACGTCATGCAGCCTACAGATGCGCACTTTTAGGAAGCAGCCCCCGGATTCAGACACAGCCAAAGCCTTTACAACGTACTGCATACTGTACAGTACTTTAGCAGTCGTTCATTGACTGGAGCCTACCACAGTTGACTTTGAGTGGGGGCTGGGTAGACCCTGGGCAGGTTCACATCAATCACAGGACCACATTGACATAAACAAACATTCACACCTCATGCAAACTCCTGACAGAGGTGCTCCATGAAGAGTCAAGCCTTGGATTCTCATGACGAGGGCAACATGCTGACATGACCGTGTGGCCTACTTAAGCGCTCACTAACCACAATATAAGCAATCAGTTCAGTTCGGAGGAGCAAATGACCTGCAAAGTCTCTGCTGCAAGGTTTAGGTCCAAAACTCCATCGGAAGACTGGGCCAGCAGATCCACAAACTTCTTGGTCAGTAGGCCCAGGGAGGTGTCGTAGCGCGTCCTCTCTGGTGGGGACTTGGGTGCTACAGTGGAAGACGAACATAGGCTATTAAATACTAGCATCTTTCAAATATGAAGCACCATCCATCCATGGATATCATACCGCTCGTCCTCAATCACACACAAAGCATTCCGACTCCCAGTCATGCCACTGCAGCCTGGTCTACAAACAGCCAACATGCATGCGCTGATACAAACCAAAGTACCGGAAAACTATAAAAACACTGCAAGACACGGTACAACCATTGTGCCAAAGTAGCCAAGGTAGCTGAGCGAAAACAGATGAAGATTCATACGTTTCAGCAATGCAAGGTTGTCTTTTGAATGACGTTTATTAGGAGGAAGAAAACTAGCGCCAATCATGTTCCACATAAAACATACCCTCCTCGGTTAGGGACTATTTTTGTCATAGTACCCAATCCAATGGGCACAAAGCGGTACAACTGTGTACCAGGTTCCCTTGAGTTCCCAATAACAAATACAATTGCTTTACAAAAATGTACACACAAATCTAGCTTTTAGGTTTACTTGCCAAACCTGCCTAGTACATTGTCATTCCCAACAATCCCCCAAAATGAAAAAAATTAAAAAAAACTATGAATTTGACACCTAGAGAAGAGACCCCACCCCCACCCCCAAGGATCATGTGGAGTTTTACGGCAGCGACGAGCACTCTACATCCAGCACAATGTAGGATTGTTCAAGGGGAACAGCAATCTAGTTTCATCTCCGATGGATGGAGCCCAGGGGTCTCCATCTTAGTCTACATCTCGGTGTGTAACGTAACAATCATAGAACCATAAGAAATAAACAGGATACAAACCAGGTTCCAACTTTATTGTGTTGCACGTACAAAAAGTCTTACTTTTCGGAGTCTTTACGTGTGTCCCATTGGCTACCGGGGCACCTCTGCCTCTCGACGACCTGGAGGGCTCTGACTGATACTGGTGGTCCGAATCGTCCAGGGCTAACCTCCTTTTGGCCTGGGACAATATGGAAGGGAAGAGGGTGAGCTTCCAATGATGTAGAATGTGCAAAAACTCAATGACAGGCAGCGTATTCACTTCTTTGTACTGTTCAACACCATCCTTCCCATTTCATGACACCTGCTTCTACTTTTACCCAAAGTCAGGCTTGCTATCATCATATTGTGCTGCAGTCCATTTCTGGAAACAAGATGGGACTTCGCCTCAAAGAACTCATTTGTGCAACCACTCCCCCAATCACTACCAATACCAACCAGCCCAAAAAGCCTTTACATCTGCTGAGCTACAAGCATGCATCAAGATGGTGACCATTACATGCCAAGGGACCTCATGGAGCCCTCCAAGGTTCTTGAACAGCAACCCCACTGTGGGTGCGTTGGAGGGGCAAGGCGGCCATGCTAGTATCCTGGTGCCACATCATCACATCCTTCAACCTTTAAGTCTCTCAGAGAAGCATGTCCTCTGTTGACAGTCTAAATGTCAGCCATTTTCTATCAGCCAGCACCCACCCCCTCCTCCCCCGCCTGCTCCAGCATGAAACACGCTCAGTTCACCTCTCAAAATTAAACCATATATAAAACACTAAAGAAAGGCCAAATCCTGGAATGAAGCATGGCTAGTTGTGTGCTTTAAGCAGGTTATGCGCACAGGAAATGTGCAAAGTAGCACTAAAGTAGCACTCGAGGAACAAACGAGGGTGACTATGAAAGGCATCGTTTTGCACTAAATTCAGAGTCGGCATAAACACAACATACGCTTGTGCAACATCATCAGGGCCGCCAACTAATGATCCCACCTTGTTCATTAACATTGCTGCTAGCCATGACAGCTAACTCATTTTCATGCTTCAGCCAAGTTGCATCTTAATGGACGATAGAAGCTGCCCTGCTCGTGTCGAAGCTCAAGTGGGGCTAAAGTGCCCCCAAGAACAAGAGATGCGAGTATAAAAAGGATGGACGGCCGAAACCGGGCCAAGATGAGGCAAAAACAGCCGAATACCATCCCCAACCCCCCAAATGAAGAAGACTGAGCGGCCACTAGGCCAGCGCTAACGTTGCTGATCTCTTACCAATGTTTCCATCTGGCTCAAGCGAACTCAAAAGCATCGCCGAGTCCGCCCAGCGAGCCGTTCAGGACAAGCCGATGTGTCCAAACGGTGCTAAAACACTTTAAAGGCGTCGCTGCGCTGACAGTCACATAAAACACTCGAGTGCTACAGTTGGACAACTTAGCCAGCGGTAGTTAGTTAGCTGCCCGGCTAGCGGCTAGCAGCTAGCTGGCAGAACAACAAGCTCGGCTAACCCTAGCAGGCTAACGCTACTCGGGGGAAATGCATTCAATATGTTGATAGGAGATTACCGGCGGTCTTCCTAATGCGGCTCGACGTCCTGCTCCATTGGCCGCAGTTTGTTGTGGAGTTGTGTAAATGTTGTTTATCGAGGGCTCGGACAAACATACACTTGGGGTCTGGGTAACGTTGCAAGGCGGGGGTGTCGTTATTATTTGAATGTAAGTAGCGTTGGCTTGACTGGGGTTTAAACGATCCGAGAGAGCTGTTAAAATGATGTTATTGTCTAAAGGAGAGCCGCCGACGCCCGCTAAAATGACTTTGTCCGGAGCCGAGGAGATCCCTCTTCTCATCTTGTTCTCCGGGTAGCCCCTTTCTTGTCTCGACACTTACAAGCCGCTCCGGTTGCTAATCCACCGCAAGAGTTACAAAAATACTCAGACCGAAGTGAAGATAAAAGTCCGAATCATCGACTTTTGCAACGTAGGAGTCCTCGTGAACGTGCATTTAGGCAGATGCAACGGATTAAAAAGTAAGCCAACTCTCGTTTCCCCCGTCGAGAAATGGCTTCAGGAAGCGGCCTGATGAATGAAGGGATACGGTTTACGCGCTCAAGAGCCCTCCCGCGAAACTCAGATTTCCCGGGAAGTTTTCAAAAAGAATTTACATGTCCGTCTCTATTGGGTGTTCGTGTCGGGGTCCCCGCCCTATTTTACAGCCCATTCTGTCCAATGGCGGCGATGAATTCTGCGCGCCACGTGCTCATTGGCAGTTGTAAACAGGTAAACGTCATCGGTCACACGTCTTGTAATTCCACACACGGGCGCTAGATGGCGAAAGCAAACAAACTGTACCAAGTGAGTTTGAAGGTGTGGATTTTGATTCTAAAGCTCCACACTTCGAAGTCTTATTTTAAGTCGTCCTCGTCCGAAATGTTATCTATATTTATATGGTGTATTTATACATTATACATCAATATGAACGTTGCATATGAAACAGGTGTGGCAAACGACACAGATTGAAATGTTCTAAACCAGACATAACATTATATATATTCACCCGAAGTGAAAACTTATCAAGAGCAAGGGAAATGCTTTTGTAATCATGTGAAAATTATGACAAAAGAAAAGCATATGCAAAGAGAAGAGCGATTCATTGCAGAGGGGGGAATAATGATTTGATCACCCTACTCATTTTCTGCAAAAAACATGAGGAAGCAATCATTTCTGGGAGGTGTGGCTAAAGTATGGTAGGTTTATTAACTCACGTTAATAATCGTGCTACATCATTCATTGGGACGTCGAGGTCCTGATGTGTGAAGCCTCTGAGATGAGGGTGGAGTGCTCCTTCCATGTTGGGAACGGTGTTGGGAATGGGGTCCTGCCCCAGGTGGAGGAGTTATAGAAGTATCTCGGGGTCTTGTTCACGAGTGAGGGAAGGTGGGAGCGAGAGGTCAACAGGCAGATGGGCACAGCATCTGCAGTAATGCGGTCGCTATTCCGGACCGTCGTGGTGAAAAGAGAGCTGAGCCGGGGGACTCAGAACTCAGCCAGGATTCATTCAGGGTCTCACAGAAAGTCTAATTTTTTAAAAACTCATGACAAAGATGCATATTTTACCCAGTCTGGTGTTCAAAAAATACTGGAGCATTGCGAAGGAAGCCACAACAAAGAGGCCGAAGAGCCACATGCGGCTCTGGAGCCGTGGGTTGCTGAACCCTGCCCTGAGAGATAGGGTCATCAGGGAGGGGCTCAGAGTAGAGCCGCTTCTCCTTCACATGGAGAGGAGCCAGTTGCGGTGGCTCGGACATCCAGTCCAGATGCCTCCCGGATGGGACCGAGGACATGCTGGAGGGATTATGTCTCACAGCTGGCCTGGGAACGCCTTCCTGTCCTCCCGGTGGAGCTGTGGCCGGGGACCGGGAAGGCTGGGCTTCCTACTGAGACTGCTGCCCCATGACCCTGACCTGGATGAGCGGAGGAGAATGGATGGAATAAACATTTGATCATCAAGCAAAATGTGGCTTAGTGCTAAGAAGCCTTTGTTTGCTCACCAGGGTTGTGCACCTCTCAGGAGGGATTTTAGCCCACTCCTCTTTACACCCTCCGGTTCCCAAAGACCTTGAGTTTGTCGCTTGGCCAATGAAGCTAAAATGTTTTTGGAATGGGGGAGGAAACCGGAGTACCCGGAGAAAAGCCACGCATACACGAGGAGAACATGGAAACGGGGAGAAGACCCACCTTACAAACAATGTACAAGCCATTCAAGAGCCCATTCAAGAAACAATACCAGCAGCTGATGTTTGCTAAATACAAGGATGAAGAGTCTTGGACCAGTCATGATGTGCTATATATGTATATATATCACTATATTGACGGTTACTATGGTAACTATTATGTCATTATATGGTTATATCGCCATATACTTCAGTATGTGTCAAAAATACAAATAAAAAATATATCAGAAAGGCAGGAAGTGAACAAATGTAACAGTTGCAGATTGCAAAGTAAGGGGGGGGACTTCACTTCAAATGTGATGCCCTCAATTGTAACTTGATGCATGTTCAAATCAAATTAAACCATTACCATTACCGATGTATGCTTACAATGTATACCATAGCAAATGTATGCTTTATGTATTTTGTTTATTTGTACTTCGAACAAGAAGTATCACTTACAAAACGTGTGTAGAATATCTGAGAGCACTCTCCGCTTTTATTTCCATCCTGGGACAACAGGTGTCGTCACAAGATGGAACAAGTATTGTCAGTCCAATATAAACTTCCGGTATGTGTTTTATTTTGGAAGATGTTTTCGGAAGTTTTGTCCACCTTCATTAATCCCGCTCAGGCTGTCTCGGACTTCAATTGAGTGAGGAGTGGGAGGAAGCCGGGCTTGTGGGCTGGTCTGACTTTCCCCGGGACCTTCTTTTGGAGGACCAATGTGTTTTAGTCTCACAAAATAGTAAATGTGTCCTTAGAAAGGAAAGAAAAAGCGAGTGACCCGGAACGTCGAGGAACAGTAGTGTAGGATGGACGAGAGCGCGGTCAACGGGTTTAAAACTACTGGCTCTCAGTGGCTGCTGCCGGTCAGCGAACATTTGGGATTTCCTCTGGACCAGGTAAGACGAGTCAGCACATTATTATCTCACTAAAAGGTCCAGCACTTTCCATTGAGCAGGTCCACCACGCTCGTTTCGTACCTCCCATAGAGTGACTGATCACTTAACCCCACCCGCTCGCCTTACGTGGGTGTGAAAAACAAAGCACGTGTAATAAACTGATGAGGTGACAGATGCTGTGCTAAACTATGACCAAGTCCATCCATCCATCCATTCCATCCAGCCATGTTCTTGTCCTCACCAGATGGATGGATGGATCCTATTGGGGGAATTAGACTTTGGTAATGATGTCATGGGCTAAATATCTACCCTGCCTTGGTAGCTTAGCTGTTCCACATGTGAAAGACAGGGTAACATAACCATAATACACCATAATACAGAATCGGTGGTTGTAGGTATATTTGCAAATAGCAGAATATTCCTGCAACACGAGCAACGTGTTTATACGCCACAGGTGAACTTTCTGGCATGTCAGCTGTTTGCTCTGGCGGCCGCCTTCTGGTTCCGTCTGTACCTGAGTCCTCGCCATAGCAATCCCCTGGTGAGGCATGCTGTGGCCACCCTACTTGGCATGGCCTTCCTCATCTTCTGCTTTGGATGGTACGTATGAGGACGTCCACACTGCACTCATGATATGTGAAGTTGTACTTTCCACAACGTTTGGCTACGGAACCTTACAAAGGATTCTTGGTGGGCCTTTCTGACACCAGGCCACTTCCATGGGCCTTTAAGCCCACAGAGTAAACTAGGATACGCACGTGCTTGTCAATATGATCACGCTTTCTTGTGGTTAAGGAGGCAGCGCGGTCGACATGTTGCTCTATTGTTTTCACGTGTCCTTCTCTACAGGTATTCCGCCCTCATCGTGATTGTGGTGCTAGGAAACTACGTCATCATAATCCAGGATGACGTAGGCAATGTACACAGGTAAAAACAAATTTCCCCACTGAGGGACGAATAAAGGCATATCTTAATCTTAAAACATTAGATGAGATTATCACTCCATCCATTAGATGCATAGTCCAGGTTTCTTCCACTGTCAGCTTTTGAAGAATGTCTGACTTTCCGACACTTTCACGACTTTCACATTATGAAGGGGGGTAGGTGGACAACACGGCAAGCTAAGTCATGTAGCCCAAAGAACTGAAAAGACTCTCGGGACTGGGCCGGTTTACTTAACGTCATGTCTAAAATGCTCTATATGGAAAAAGACAGCAGCTCAGATCTGGAATTTCCAAGTCAGGGAATCAGGATTGACAAGTGAATAGAGTTCTTTTGTTTCCAACAGGCCAAGGTCTCTAGACCAGACTGACCAGTCTGCCTGGCAACAAGCTGACAGAGAGTGATGAAGCAAAAGCAGCAAACGTTATGATAGTGCTACCGCTACTTCTGTCCTATTCAGGTCAAACTTGTCCGTCAGGCTCAGCCATTGGTGGAGCTGATGGCCACGACACCAAATGGTAGCTTATTCACTCAGTGTACTGCATTGTTGCTCCGTTTGAATCCCATGAAGACAGTGGGACGTGTGTATAGTTGGGTCCCGCCTTTGTCTTGGCCTTCATACACCAAACAAAAGAGACGATTAGATTGAAATGAACACTTCCGGCTATAATTGGAGATCATATACTATTTAGAAATTACAGCAATTTTATCCTCATTTCAAGTTCATAGCAGCTGAGCCGCTCATATTTGCTAAATGAGACAGTGGAAGCATTTTCTGACCCTTTCCTGAGTGGAGGGATGTTCGTGGAGGTAGAGGTGACTGCAGGCGTTGTGTTGTTGGGTAATTCAGGTGGAGCTGTGAAAACTGTCATCATGTCTTTGCACAGGCCCAGTGATTCAAGAAACATCCACAGCTCACTCAAAATGAGCCATCATAGAATATTGTAGAAAGCCCATCATTACAGTAACCCTGTACTCTTAGTACATGTAGGCATATGTAGGCATATTTGTTCACTTGAGCGTGGACCAGATTTTGTTGTACGTGGCCCATTTTTAGCCACAATCCTTATGTGAAACGTGAAAAGACATTCCTTTCCCTTTTCTGTGCATTCTAACGAAAGAGAATGACTTAATATGAGCTAGCTGACAATGCACATCATTGGGACCAATTTTCCTTTCAGGCCAGCAGAGAAAGGTTTGCTGGCCCTGACCGCCAACCACCAGGCACATCAGTGTGCATTTGTTTAATAACAAATGTGCTCTACCGGATCTCGACCACGACCCTGGTGTGGATAAGCGGTAGAAAAGGAATGAATGATAATATTTAATGGCCACTCTACATTGGAAAAAAGGTTAAGGACCCCTTATCTAGTTGGTCTTGCCCATGTTGACCTCATTATCACAATAAATAGACAAATGATTCCCAGTTGCCGTTGGAGCTTTCACATGAACACCTTCCTTTTCCCTCCAAGGTATTCCATGGTGATCGCAATGGGATACCTGACCATGTGCCAAGTGAGCAGAGTGTTCATCTTTAACTACGGAATCCTGTCCACTGACTTCTCCGGGTGAGGAAACCACACCTTTGCCATGAGAGGCTGTTAGTCATTCCACTTTGAGAGCGTGGAATGATGTGTTATCGGTTAACTTTCCTACAATGTGCTCTACCGGCTCACAGCGTCACCAGCGCCACAGCCTTGGGTAAATACAGCACCGCTGATGGAAGAGCAGCAGTGCACGTGGACTACTACTTACTTGCATAAGAGGGAAAACCAGTGATAGTAGGAGCGAGCGTCATGTCTCAGGGCATGGCAAGTCACCCGTGTTTTTAGCATGAAATAAATCCAACACCTTTAGTGCTACGGTGTAAGTCCTAGGTGCTAGCACGAGTACTACCCAACAAGCGTGCGTTGGCTGAGATGACATGGATAAATGAACAATGGCCACTTCACTTCACTGTCTCGATTGAGCTCAGCCTGGAGGTGAGAGAGGAGCTGACGCACGCCAACAACACTTCCTCCATCTTGGATCACTTGTGATTGTCTTAGCCCTTCAGCAACATTAGCTTCCTTGATTTCTTCTTCCCTCGCCAGCATGGGACCTACACTTGATGCAGACCTCCTGGCCAGATTGGACTTTCTTTACGGCAACTTTCTTTGGCCCCATGGCGGGTCATCAAGCAGTCACACAATAGAAATGCATGGAGAGGACTCAGCAACGCCAAGCCGCTTTGTTTGGCCACTGGGTTTTGAGGAACGATATAAAACAGGGCAAACGTGGAATATTGAACGATAACCAAAACAGCCCAAATTTGGGTGACAATGTTCATGGTAGACTGAGGCGTACCTAAACTAGGGCGTTGGAAAACCGAGGTTTGACTGTACTTGGACGTGGATCCGTATGCTACTGAATGAAGCAATATTTGATTTCCTGCTCAGCCCGCTGATGATTGTGACCCAGAAGATGACCACACTAGCCTTCCAGCTCCACGACGGTAAGAACGCCACATGGCCAAAAGCCCCGCCTACACGGAATGGGGGATTATGGAATGTTCAAAAGTTCTCCTTTTTCCAGGTATGTGTAAGAAAGCCGAACAACTCACCGCAGAACAGAAGCGACGATCCATAAAGTAAGTTTGGACACGTTTAGCATGCTAGCAGTGATCACATGATCATGTTTAGAGGACAGGAAGAGTCACAGTGCTTTTATTAGCAGTCGGCCAAAATACAAAGCCAGCCTTTCCTGAGACTGGGATTGTGGAATTAGAGAAGGATGCTCATTGTCCGCCCACTAAGTTGCTTGGCAGTGGAATGTTGGAAAGCAGCATTCCGCACCATGCCATCGCTTACTCAGCTTTTCCTCACCCCTTCTTATGGCGGGCATCCAAGCCTTTTACATACAGTACATAGAATTGTACCAGTTCTATGTTTCTATGTTCTATGTTCTATGTCCGCCCAAAGCAATGAATGTATGGACAACACATTGGCAGGGAATCAAACGTATCACCAGGTAAGTAACGCCATCCGTATTTCAGTCAAATCAATGATGATCAGAAGTCTGGAGACCGTGGACATCAACCAGTTCATATATTCATATCATTTACAATACATATACACTAGTAGTATGTCTAGCCGTGTATTTAGCGTAGTACATTTGTAGTACATGTAGTACAGTTGGAGGTGTCATGAGACGATACACGAGACAAGATTACTTTTAAGTACAATGGAAAAAGTCAAAATATTGGACAGCACATCGCCTGTATTGCGTGCTCCCGGTGCCGCCTCCAAAGACGGCATGCAGGGCTCACTCCGTGCATGCCGTTGTGCTATGGAAGGACGGCACCGAGGAGCTGAAAGCAATGCAGCGTGCTGGCTTCCTGCCTTTGGTAGGCGGGACATGAGGAAAACATGCAAGCACAGCCTGCCAAATGATGAAGGGTTTTTTTTTTTGGAATGATAAATCCAGTCACTCCTCATTTGTTTAAACATTCTTTCATTCCCAAATCTCTCCAACATAAAGTTAAATAAAGTTATTGATTAAATTGATACCGTGGCCTCCCAGCACTCGCTTTCTTGTCTGCCGGGATGGTTGCTTCTTAAAAATGAATCATTGTCTTTCTCCCTTCAGCCAAGACGAGCAAGGACAAGGAGATCCGGCCATGGTGACTAGCTTGTTCACGTACGGTCCATGTCGCCATCTTGCATGGGAAAGATTGCATGATAGATGGAATATGATCCATGCATGGATGCATTCCCAACAACAATAACCACCATGCTGCACTCCTGACTTCCATAGAACGTGATTGGCTATTATTTACTGTAAATATTGTTAGCCAACATCATCGTCATCGTCATCATCATCGGTCATGTATTTGTAGGAGTATTCTCACATTTACTGTATCATATTCAAATGTGTACTTTTATGGAAGTTGAAATTGTCCCCTCTCCTTGCTTCTTCATCCAGATTTTAGCGGGCTGGGGGTCCCACGGTCACGGGTCTTGGTTTTTTCTGTCTCTTGCAGTGTGAGGCCTTCGCTGGTTGAATATCTGAGTTACAACCTCAACTTCCTGAGCGTGTTGGTGGGCCCGTGTAGTAACTACAACGACTACATCGACTTCATCCACGGACGACACATCAGCAGCAGGATCGGGCAACATGGCCCCCGTAACGGCTACCATCAAGTTCCAGACCCGTCCCCTCTGGTAAACTCCCGTTTTCATCAAGAGCATACTGTATGTAGTATTCAGTATTCAGTATGTAGTACAACACAATATGTAAGAACAAGAAGCAGTACATTTTCATCGAGGACCAACAAATGTCTTATTTTTAGGCCAACTAAAACTTTTCATGTGAAAAGTTATGACTTTGTATTTAAATGTTGGATCACGGCTGCACGGTGTTAAAGTGGTTAGCGTGCAGGCCACACAGCCAGGAAACCAGAGTTCAATTCCACCCTCGGCCGTCTCTGTGTGGAGTTAGGATGTTCTCCTCGTGCACCCCCCCCCCATTCCAAAAACATGCTGGCCACCAGTCCAGGAGAGCTGGGATAGGCTCCGCCTGCAGTACTCTCCTGCAGTATTATCACATTTTGGAGCTAAAAACACAAATGGATGGGATTTCCTAGCGAAAGGATCGCAGGGTCGCCAATGGCGAATACGCGGGATCCACTCTTTACATTTATGGCTTTTAGTTGAGGCTTATTTTTGTCATTTAGCAGTTTTTGTATTGCTAGTATTTGACATTGTACTTGCCCAGGGACGATCCCCTCAGTTTGTGTTGTATCCATCATCTCCACAGAAGGCGGTCTGTCAAAAGCTGCTGGTGTGCTGCGGCTGCATGCTCTTCTTCCTCATCATCACGCCGTCCTTGCCCATAACGCACAACGTGCACCCCGACTTTGTCCGCCACGCCCCCTTCCTCACCCGGCTCACCTACGCTTTCTTTTCCGTTCAAGCCGCCAGGCCCAAATTCTACTTTGCCTGGACGCTAGGTGAGCAACGTGGGCGTCAGCGTGATGGCGTTAGCTGCGCCTTTGCAAGTCATCTGTCTTTCTTTGTGCCACCAGCCGACGCCGTCCACAACGCCGCCGGTTACGGTTTCTTGGGGGTGGATGAAAATGGGAAGTATTCCTGGAACCTCATCAGTAACCTGAACATCGTGGGGATCGAGGTAGGCCAAGTGTCTTCAGCTGATGGCATCGAACGACAGCTGGCCGTGTGACCGTCGTCATCCTCATCTTCATCATCATCTGACTGGTCCTTTCCCAGACGGCCACCAGCTTCAAGACGTTCGTAGACAACTGGAACATCCAGACCACCAACTGGCTCAAAACGTACGCTCCGCCGCCGCTCACTCGCTTTCACTCCTCTGGATGCTTGGACTTCTGGTACTGACTCCGCCCCCTCATCAGGGTCTGCTACGAGCGAGCGCCGCGGCAGCGGTTGGCCTTGACCTTTGTCTTGTCCGCCCTGTGGCACGGCGTTTACCCCGGGTACTACTTCACCTTCATCACCGCCATCCCCGTCACGCTGGCCGCACGAGCTGTGAGTCCGCCAAACGAGACAAACACCAGAGGAGCACATCTCACGCATCTTCTTGTCCTTCCTGACCCACAAGGCACGCAAGTCTCTCCGCCGCTACTTCCTGGGCTCTGGAGCTTCAAAGCTGGGTTACGATGTTTTGACCTGGGCCGCCACCCAGCTAGCCGTCTGCTACACCGTCACGCCTTTTCTACTCTTGGCCGCAGAACCCAGCATGACCTTCTACAGGTACCTTCATCCACCATCATCATCATCATCAGCAGGCATGTGGAAGTTCAGGTTGATGACAATTTATTATATTCATATTATTATCATATTATTATTTATTATTGGTGGTATATTATATATATTGGTGGTATATTATTTATTATTGGTGGTATATAATTCATTATTGGCGGTATATTATTTATTATTGGTGGTATAGTATTTATTATTGGTGGTATATTATTTATTATTGGTGGTATATTATATATATTGGTGGTATATTTATTATTGGTGGTATAGTATTTATTATTGGTGGTATATTATATATATTGGTGGTATAGTATTTATTATTGGTGGTATATTATATATTATTGGTGGTATATAATTCATTATTGGCGGTATATTATTTATTATTGGTGGTATATTATTTATTATTGGTGGTATATTATTTATAAAATCAAGTCTGCATGCACCTTTTAACACATACAATAAAAATAATAATAATAAAAAGTGGATGATTCCATCAAGACATTGTAGTCGCACTAGAACCTGGACTTGATGGTACGGCATCTTAGCACGTTCTAATTGGTCTTCATGTTGACTGATGTTGTGCTTCCATGGGAAGCTTTACAATGGCCGTCTACTGCGCCGTTGCTGTCAGAGCGCACGTATCTTATTGCAGAAAAGGCTCTCACCAAAGTGGTGCGAGCCCCGTTATTAATGGGAAAACATTCCTGGATGCGTTACGGCACGCGCTGGAAGCTGACGCATCTGCTGTCCTCCAGGTCCATGTACTTTCACGTGCACGTCATCAGCTTGGTGGCTGTTATTGTCCTGCGTCCCAAACGCAAAAGCAAAGCTGGAAAAACCACAGACTCCCAGTCAGCGTCACGCCCCCCCCGGTGTCTTCCTCTTCACTGTAACAACAATGAAGAAAGAAACTGAGGTCTCCTGCACGACGCCCAGACCAAGGAACGGCCCCTACAAGGCTTCCAGGCAGGTAACACACGTAGAGTCTTATTTATTTGAAGGACAATGTGTGTCTTTTTGTGGTTGCATGCTGTATACATCACCTCAGTGGCTCAAGTAGGGACGAGACACGAGGCTCCTTGTCTCGGGGAAGGATTCACGCCAGCATAGTGGGAGTGTGAAGGCGCACACGCACACGCACACGCACACACTCACAGCACAACACAACACAACACAAGACATTATAGCTCAATTATGTCCGTGCACACTTGCTCTTTGTGGCAGACACGACACAAAAAGGTCACCATTGTCACCACAGCCGATGGAGCAGCAACTCCATTAGCCACAGTTGCAATCCACCAAACTCCCCCTACTGGCCCCCCACGCCCCCGTGGGTGTGCGCCGTCATCTGGTCACTGCTTGCACAGGCTGCATGAATGAAACGCCACCATGACGCAATGTAGACAAATGTTCATGCCAGGGATGTTCATGCCCTAAAGGATCATTTAGCTTACTAACGTGTTATTTTTAGATATATTTTTTTTAATTCCAGGCTGCAGCTCTGCTACTGACTAGACGATAGGAAAGAAGGAACCGCAAAATCACCTTCATTTTGACAAAAACATATTTGTGTGAAGCCTGAATAAAGAGACTAATTCAGGAAGGCTATCAAACTATCAATCAAAGACACACGACAGTCAATGATGTGTTTAATAAAAGCAGACAAAAAGCAAAAAACCAAAAGAGTGATAGCTACATGCTTTCATTAGCATGCGGCAAAACACCACGATGCTTTCCAAATCTCCTTCAGAGTAATAATAGTCGTCATGACAACAAAATATGAACAGCTGTCACCTCAAATATTTGATAGTGTTCTTCCATCTTTGTCTAAAAATAAGGAGACAGCAAATCAACTCGGAATACTGATGATGTTAAATAGAAGTATGAAAAAAGCATTTTTAAAAACAACTGATTGTGCTTAGTTCATCTGAAGTTTGTTCAATCAATGAGTTTAGCAATGAAGCAAGATTAATAATCCATCCTTTTTTTACGATGGATTGTAACAAATAAATACACACAATAAGATTTGTCAGTAGCGCATGCATCGTGGAGGTCCAACAAACAATAAAGTTACTTAAGTTGTAGTACTCCAACAAAAATAAACACATTGTACAACAAAAGAAGAAGATTTGTGTACTTATATGTTCAACAACATTAATATCTGACCCAATCTGCTCATAATCTAAAGGTCAGTTTTCACAGACAGTCCAAAAGCTAATCCTAATATGTGGGGTGCCTTTAGCTACCTTTTAGGGTAAAGTATCAGACTGGGACTTGGCGGGTACCCAATGTAGCGGTCTCGGTAGAGACACCATAGCCGATAAAAGCCGCCTCGTGTCAAATGTCAATGGAATTCCATGACGGCGTTAAGCTGATTTTGTCTCATTTGGTGATCCACAAAGAAGAAGAAGAACCCCAAGCCAAAGACGCTGATTGGTTCCAAACCACACCTTTCTCCGCCCTTGGGGAGCCGCCATGCCAAGTCACCTGACGTCACACAAACTAAGAGCACACGCCCAGGCTTCACCTGAGTCCAAAGACCAACACTAAAGTGGACTTGGTGTTGCCGATATTGACCTGGGAGAAGGAGGACCATTGAAACCTGGGAGAAGGAGGACCATTGAGGAGTAATAGTGGAGCCAATAGCAGCAGGCTGATGATGACGCGTCTTCAGGAGATGTCCACGTGCTCCACTTCAATGAAGCACTAATGTGACACCTCCAGTCTTCAGGTGTCTTTTTAAACAATGAGACTATTTTAGGAGTTGAGGGACATTTTGGTCCATCAATCCAACTCCAAAGAGTCCTGACAGCACACCAAACAGTCCTTCATGGGGTCACTTCCTGCTGCCCTCCAATGTCACAGCTTGTTCTTGTGTCTTCTCCTTTTTGCTCTCCGTCTTACCGTCTTTCTTATCGTCATCGTCCTTGAAAAAGAGAAGGGGGAACATTCCCAGGATGCAGCCGATCCCCACGCCGATGGCTTTGCCCTGCACAGGACACGGGAATCAGGGAACGTGTTGATCCAACCACATGCCGTACATGGATGGCTAACCTGATAATAAATACCATATTAGATCCTATTTCCTAGCTCCCTTTCCCAAACCGTAAATGTAGTTAGAATCTTCTATTCCGGGTTAAAGCACAGCAGAAGTCCAAGAACTTTCCTCATTACTTTCCTGTCACGCCTCCATGAAAAGAAGGCGCATTGATCTGTCGGGAACTTGAAGAGTCAGCCTTTGTCGTGTCTGATGACTCCGCTAATGAAAGCTAATTGCAGCATTGGAAACCCATCAGGTGCAGACAACGCATGACGAAGACAAAAACACATCAGCCAGCGTCGTTCACGGAGCAACGTTAGCGGCTGATAACGTAGCCGGTTAAAGCACCGCAAGGGAACCATTGTTCCAATTCATTTATTTACTCGTGCTTTGGAGTGGTCAAGTGTAATTAAGAGTCTTAATTGACCAAGTGACTTTTTCATCACCGTCACCAGAAAGAAATGAAGAGTCAATGGACACATCATTACAAATAAATATATGATTGACAGCCCGCTGTTGCAAATGTTCACATGCACTGCACACAACCCCGACCCGTAACCTTACCACAGATGGACCAGGCAGGTCCACCGCTACTTTACTGGGGGTCACCATGACAACAAGAGGGACACTTCTCTTAGCTACGATGCTTTCAGCGATAAGTCTTATCTCGCATATTATCGTATTATTATTATTATTATTATTATTATTATAACGACCAACCGTGTGACAGCTGACTCTGGTCTGCCACATGTCGGCCTGCTTTGGACTCAAGTCCGGGATCTGCATGCCCAGTCGAGATGCCAGAGCCTCCACGTAACCTGCCAGCCTGGAGACACGCAGGAGGAAAATAAGTCAATACGATTCGCATGTTGGAAAACATATGCCGTCTTCCATTGGCCACTTTCAGACTCAAAAAATCCTGTACAATAACCGTGCAATAAACCGTGCAATAATAAAGCCGTGGCTTGGTCAACATGTATAAAACTTGTATTACCTGTATTACCTTGATTTTGGACTTCTTCATCTGCTCTTGTGTGCTTTGTACTTCGGATGCTCTAAACCAGCAACTTCCCCTTGTGGGACTAAGAAAGGCAAACCTTATCTTATCTTATCTTATTTTACAGTCAGCATCGCTGACACACAAATGACAATATGGAATTGCTACATTGAATTATGTAGGACTCAGCTGCTATTTTTATTAGCAGAAACGGATGCTCCTTCCTGCACTGATACGTTGTTTACCTTTGATGCCATGAAATAAGAGTGATAAGTGTGATGGTAACGTGTCTCCACCATGTGGCGCCAATCAGCTCGTGGAGCATCATAGTATGCTCCCTTGTGTGTGCCAGCGGTGTTCTGCTGTCCTATTTTCTTATGCTATTATTTTTTACAGTGTTCAGGCTGTGCTGGCAAGCAGGAGATGAATTGGACCACTGAGAAAAGACAGCAGCAGCTGAGACGATCCGGCCAGGCCACGCATACGCACCAATAGCATGCCAACACCTCAACCAGTGTACGCATGCTATTGCCACAGCAGGAAGTGGAGCACCGGAGCGACTTGAGGCTACACAGGCAATCCTTTTAGTAGAATTCCTATTCAATTGAAGGGAACACGCGGGTTCCATCTAGTCGCCCTTTTGACGAAAAGGCCTAGGAAACGATGCCTTTGGAGATGGGGACTGACTTGCTATATGACACGCTTTAGCTTGGACGGCTGGGATGAGTCAAGTCAGTCAATGTCAGAACATTGAGTGAAAATCTCAGCTAATCGGATCTAATCTATCCATCCATCCATCCATCCATCTACTTCCTATCCAGTGTACCAACCTCTACGATGCACCTCACAACACGTCAGTTGAGCTCGTATTAAAGGCTTAATGATGGCTTTTTCTTTGGCTTTGGTGACACTGACTCCAAACAAGGACCAGGGTGTTAAATAGAGACATCACATGGGTTAGCTGTACATGTTTAATGTTTATGATGAGTGCTATCATAGACAATGTCAAGGACCCCTGGCAAACAGGCAATGTCCATTGGAGGACAATCCATATTTAGTTTCATGACAGTCCGTACGTACCCAATGGACGTCTTGTCCACTTCCCTGTGGGACAAAAAGGAGTCCCAAACTACCCTAATTTCCTGTTGGTTTTCAAAAACAAAATGTCACTGTGACCGAAGACGAGAATCCTAGCCAGCTAGCTAGTTGGCGGCAGTTGTTGAAAGCTAGGCGAAGCGTGTAAAGACAGATGAGAAGGGGAACGCCAGTAGGTCTGATGAAAGACCCGGGCATGGATTGGCGTCGCCCGTGTCTGGCTGGCAAACTGAAGCCTTGGAGGTTTTACAGACTAGTGTTGACTGTCGCGGCAATACGACATGAAGTCATAGTGCCTTCCTTCTCGCCTTAATGCGGGTGTCGGGAACCCTACAGTCAAGTCATGTCGCGGCCGCATGGCCATGGTTTTTATGATGGCCGTTGAATGGCGGCGCCAAAATCAATTGACAGAGCTCATTTCATATTTACTGCAAGAAGTCGAGGTACTGATGGTCTCCCAAGGGGGGCGTCACAGCTAAGTCTGCCACCCTGGAGTAAAAGGCCAGCCAGTCATTTATGCAAATGTATGGGTGCTAGGAAAGGTTGGGCTATTTGTCACATACCCTTCACTCGACTGGGGGGGGGGGGGGGGGGGAATGCACCATTTTCTGTTCTCCCACATAAAACATGGAATTGTTTGACCACACGGGTCCTCATGTCTGACCTGGGCTCACCTCCACAAATCACCCCCGAGGGGCTCCAAAGTTGGATAAAGATACAAGCACACAAACGGTGTATGTGTGTTGTGGTGTATCATGCACCACAACACACACCCTCATTGACCACTCATTGTGCTTCTACACCATCATACTCAAAAACAACGTCTGGCCATACGGACGATGACCCCGTCACAGCAGGCTGCTGGATGTGGGATTGGGAACACTTGAACTAATCATTCATTTTCTATTGGGGGTGCTGGAGCCTATCCCAGCTGGACTGGTGGCCAGCCCATCCCAGGGCACATATACACAAACAAGCATTCCCACCCACATTCATACCTGTGGCCAATAAAGCGAGCATGTTTTTGGAATGGGGGGGGAGTACCTGGAGAAACGCCACGCATGCACGGGGAGAAAAATGCAAACTCCACACAGAGATGGCCGAGGGGGGAATCGAACTTGGGTCTCTTAGCAGTGTGGGCTGCGCGCTAACCACTCAACCAACCGCCGTGCAGGTTGGCCGTTAAAATAGTTGTTTATTTCAAACTTGTATTGGTACTTGGATTGCATATTTCTTCGCTACCTTTTGAGTGTTAAGCTGCCATGTGATGATTTTAGTGTTGCTTCTAAGGTAACAGACTCTTATCTTTCTTTCTCTTCATTTATTTCAGGCATGAAATGTTACCTTATGTATGAATGTACATCACATATATGTACACATATACACTTATATTGCATAACAGTCCTCGTGTGACTTCACTTATGTTCGGGATTAGCTTGTGATTAGGGCTGCCGTTCCCTCCCTGACTCGCTAGCGGTACGTATTTCAACAGGTAACAGATGTCATGAGAATAGAACATGGCCCCAAATGAGCCGCACTGCTGTGTAAGATGCAAGTTTCAAAGTAGAAGCTTACACACTGGAAAGTATTCTTGTTGTTGGTGGATTATTTGGCTTATTTGACATAATATACAATATGCCAAAATGTTATTTCATTGATGGAGCAAACTTAGTTGTTACAAAAATACAAACGTGGCTGGAATCCTGCTTGGACTCCAGTTGTGCCGTGTACGCACGTGACCTTCCTTTGAGGTGGCGGTCTCCACTGTCCACCATTTTAACCCTCAGCTGGTCCAATGAGGATCGGTTGCTGTACAAGACCGTGATGGGTGACACGCAGAAGCACAATATGATGGAAAAGCACATTGGCGACAAGAACAATCATCTTAATATAAGAAAGCTAAACCCAAGGCTGCTACGTTGGCATACGTTGACAAGTTGGGGTTTCAGACTGTGATGAAATATTATCATCATGCCAAGGGCAAGAATGACATCAGCACTCGTGGAGCTTTCAAAGGATGAAAAGTAACTATCAACACGGATGTCTGAAGTTAGCAGTCAGGTGCTTCAAAAGTGCTTTGTGCCTGGTGTCAGACCTCCAGGCGTCACCCGAACCCTGACGTCTGGAGGCGTGTCTGTGTGTTGACGTGCGTGCTGGTGAGAAACTCTTACCCGAGTCCTGCCAGATCCGACACCAGGTTGCCGAGAGCAGCAGCTGTGGGTGGAAGAGACCAGAGTGAGATTGAAGTTTGGAGTTATTAGACTGAGCTTTGCATGGCTCATTGGCCCGCGGGCACAATGACGAGACGCTCGCCCACACGCACCAAACCTCGGCTTTGGCAGGACAGCAATAATATCTGCTCCATATCACATACACCGCTTTGACAACACTCTGTTTTGACTGACGGTGTCAGAGAGCGGTTTAACATCAGGACGTACTGGCACTGGTGTACGGTCGTCCCTCGTTTATCACTGGTAATCCCTTCCAGACCCGAGCATGATGAGTGAATGAAGTCCATGAAGTAGCACCCATAAAAGTAGCCTTTAGTTCGGCTCAGCCAGCACAGCAGATGTAATCAGAGGAAATAAGTCCATGAAGACGCAGGTCAAAGCCATGCTCGCCACAGTAGATGTGTTCCGTGTGGAGGACAGGACGTGACCTTGTTGTTATTATTATGATGATTGTTGTGCCTGTTAGATAATGGATGCTCTCATGCAACAATTACTGACACCTAGTGGCCAATGTAGAATACTACCAGTACTTCCCCAATTTCAATACATCTTTTATGCTTGACAATGTTTCATTTATTTCATTATGATGCATATTTTCCTCTGATATTCCACTGGCTATTCCACTGGCAAAACATCATGATTTATTCATGAATATAAGTTTGAAAATCGGTGATGGAGTGAAGTTGTGAAACTGCAACGTGATGCGTGTGAGGGTGGGGGCTGAGGGACGACATTCGATGTACATTCGACTTTGCTTAAACACGACGGAGTACGATCCACGGCAGCATGTTGTTGTTCCCGTTTGGGAGGGAACGCCTGCACATGTGGATTCCAGCGAGCGAAGCCAGCGTGCCGAGATGAAACTCTACCATGTTAGCGCCCAGCTCGGCTCCAAGCATACGGGAGACAGAGACCACAGCACAGCCCCCCCCACTTCTCCTTCCATGCAGCCCACGGCTCCAGCATGAAGACATCTACGTCCAGCCCGCCCCCACATGTTGGGGAGAAGTGAAGCCCTCAACAAAAATAGCCCTTTTCTAGTGGTTCTGGCAGTACAACATGATGGCCGAAAAGGGGGGAGGGAAGTCACGTTTAAACAAAAACCTTCACATGAGGCACAGTGGGAGTCTGACTCCCGGTCAATATCTCTGTGTGTGGAAGGCGGGCACCTCCGTGGAGCCTGATGGCGCCTTCCAGGGGAGGTGCAGCTTGACAAAAATAAAGAAAACCTTTTTCAAACTTATATTTAAAGTTGAAATGAATGAAATTGATATGAAAGTGTATGGAAAGTAAAGTACTTTTATGACTACAGTGTTTTTTTTATATCACAATAGTTTGCTTGTGTGGCTGTGAAAACTGGACAAACATGGCTGAACTTTTTTAAAAAAAGCCATGATTTCTAAGCAGTAAAAAGCTATAATAACAGTGTATCCATTATTTTGGCATATCCTAATAGTGCCATGAAAAGAAGGTGAATTTTAAGGTAGATGCATATATTTTGCTGGACATAATAATATAGTAAGTAAGGTTAGTTAGATCTTTAAAGCACCATACCGTCAATGGACACCCAGCTATGCTAGTATGTTGTAGAAGTTGTGATATACTGTAAATGTGAAATAAAACAAACGTGGTGGTGGTCCATCCATTCTGGTACAAGAATAATGGCTAGTGAATAAATGAAGCATGAAACAAACGAGGATGGCAGCACAGTCAAGGTGCAGCCTTTCTAAAGCTTTTTACTTTCATTAGCAGGTCATATTTAGCAACGGGGTAGCCTCCATCCGCGTCAGTCAACTCATCCACAAACATCTGCACCCCAGAAATGCTGTGATTGGTGGACCTGACTGCAGTCTTGACACTGGCACTGCATCACCTTGGAGCGGCCGTTTGGAGCCTGAATGTCCTCGCAGCTGCAGTAATGGCGTCTCAGTGGTGGAAGCAGTGAGGATGAGGAAGCAAGCAGCTCTTACCCTTCATCTATCTGCGGCTACGTGGTCTTATGGCGGTGGACGTTTTAGTCTCATCCGCACACTCGCACTTAGCAGGCAGCGAGTGTTAAAGCGCCTGCAGCTTGTCTAAAACCGGAATCTAACGCATCTCTGGCTTGGAGGTCTGACCACAAAGCTTTCTTGCCCAATGTCGCTCGTAAGGAGGCCGTTCACAGGCCGTCAGTACAGAAACCGTAAACACAGTCAAAGCAAGGCAGCAAAAGTCAGCGTTAGCCTCTATTGACTTTGAAGTCATTCAATCCCAGCCATGATTGATGATATGTCAAAGCACAGCCAACATTGTGTTCTTGGGCTTTAGACACGTGGTACATAGCAAAGATAGCAAAAGAAAGACGAGAGTCATCCTTCAGCAGAACAAGGTCTGCTTCTACCTTTTCCTCTTGGTTGGTAATCAGCAGTGGAGCCCGGTTCAATACCAGTACATTTAGCCTAAATGTCTAAACAACCATGCCGCAACGTAACACCACAAAAAATTGTTGTTTCAACAAAAAAAAACTTTTTTTTTACAAATACATAACTATTTACAATCTTGCCACTGAAGTGTGTGTGTGCACGTGTGCACGACTAAACGTGTGTCATACGTGTGTATGACTAAAATGTCCCTTCAGTGCTACCCTGCTTGTGCAACATGACCAGATGCCTTTTCACTTCCTGGTTGCTGTGGAGCATGCCTGGCATTGATGGGAAAGATGCCCTCCAACATGCACTACTGCCCCCTTGTGGCCGTTCTGGCAGCTTAACCGCACTAAACATCACCTCTTTGTGCCTCCCAAACGATGGAAAAGATGGAAAAGCCGTAGAAATCGGTCTTGTGAGCGAATGAGTTGATCCGTTGGGCTACACCGGAGGTATGGGAGAGCTGCTTTCAGCGTTCTGAGCTCCTGTGTCCGTGTGTGTGATGCTGTTGCCTGTTCTTGACAATGACTACGATTGTTGTCAGTGCAATGACAATCAGCAATTTAATATTTCTAATGTATTGCATAACACGCAATAGGAACATTGCTTTCCCGGAATAGGAAGCCATCATGCTAAAAGCGAACAGGCCAGTCATGGAACCCGATAACAACATGTGGACGTGTGCCACGGAAAGGTCAGCGGGTGTGGTGATGATCAAGTGTACTACTGCTTTGTTTCAAAATCAACCAACCGTCACATTGATTGCTTTCCATCCAAGACGCATGGAGATCTTACCTGCCATAGTAGAGATGCCAAGGATCACACCGATGGACAACTCAATCTGCGTGCCCTGGAGGGTAGAACAACAACCATCTCTTCAAAGACCCGCCCATTTTACACCTTTGATTTTTAATGCAAGATTACACTCATCTTTAGCAGAAAAACACATTTGTTTCTACCATTTCATTCTTTAGTCATCAGCAGGCTGCACGGCGGGGGAGTGGTTAGCACGCAGAACTCACAGCTAAAAGACACAAGTTCAATTCCACCCTCAGCCATCTCTGTGTGAAGTTTGCATGTTCTCCCCGTGCATGTGTGGGTTTTTCTCTGTCTTGGGGGAGAGGCGGGGTCCACCCTGGACTGGTGCCAGCCAATCCCAGGGCACATATAGACCAACAACCACTCCCCCCCACATTCATACCTATGGACAATTTAGAGTGGCCAATCAAGCTAGCATGTTTTTGGAATGGGGAGGGAACCGGAGTACCCAGAGAAAAGGCACGCATGCACAGGGAGAACATGCAAACCAAGGGTGGAATTGAACTCGGGTCTCCTAACTGTGAGGCCTGCATGCTAACCACTCGACCGCCGAACTACACCACAATTTCATCAAAATAACTCCTCACTGTCACACACTTCCTTCTCTCAGTGTTAGCAACGTCAGCGTACCAGCCTTTGTCGAACACTTACGGCAACAATCATGATGCAGTTGTCCAGAAAGCCAAATCCAACGAAAGGGAGTGCATTGTGCAGTAGAACTGCAAAAGAAATAAGGAAATGAGCACACACTACAGTCATCCACTAAGAAAAACACGTCCATTTGATGTGCCTGCGCCTTTTGGGGTAGAATAAGAATAGTAATAGTTGTTCAAAAGTACAGCTCTCTAACCAGCTTACTGCTGGCAGTAAAATGGATGCATCTTTTATGCATGAAGACAATATACGCTAATACATCTGGTATCAGTATCGTGTCACCTGATACCCTCCCAGATTTGATCCCATTATTAGACAAACAACGGAAATGATGAACTACAAAGTACGACAAAGACAAGAGTGAACATCAATTAATGATTTCTGGGACACAAAAATGACTACTCCATCTCATGCTCAACATTATACATATCTCATGTAATGTTGGGATGGCAAGCAGCGTGAGCTATTTCACTTTGAAAGTGACTTGATATGTTTACTATGATAGCTGTTTATAGGTGGTACGGCATTAATATGTTTACTATGATGGCTGTTTATAGGTGGTACGGCGTTAATATGTGTACTATGATGACTGTTTATAGGTGGTACGGCATTAATATGTTTACTATGATGTCTGTTTATAGGTGGTACGGCGTTAATATGTGTACTATGATGACTGTTTATAGGTGGTACAGCGTTAATATGTGTACTATGATGACTGTTTATAGGTGGTACGGCGTTAATATGTGTACTATGATGACTGTTTATAGGCGGTATGGCATTAATATGTTTACTATGATGGCTGTTTATAGGTGGTACGGCGTTAATATGTTTACTATGATGTCTGTTTATAGGTGGTACGGCATTAATATGTGTACTATGATGACTGTTTATAGGCGGTATGGCATTAATATGTTTACTATGATGGCTGTTTATATTCCAACAAGTGAAAGAAAAACTCAGGGAAGTCGGTATCACATGATGTTGATGTTTATGCTTTACTGGGCATGCCCCATTGACTATTCTGTTTGATTATAGCGGCGCATATAGACAGGAGATTGGAATACTCCTTTCCATGTAGAAAGATGAAAAACTCCTCATGTAAACGTGGCTATTGAGACCTCGTCTTGCTGATCAGAAGCATATATTTTTCTAAGTTTTAGAGCGGAGTCGTGCTTTGGAGAATGTGGTTATGGTTTCAAAACAATGACCACATATTTAACCTGTGCAGAAATCTACTTTAGTCCAGGGACAGACCTATTTGGTAGCGTAGATAAAATGACCCTCTTGGTGAGCGTCTGGTTCATGTATTTGCTCCGTAATCGTCTGGGTGGCAGGCGGTTTCTCAAATCAGCCTGCGTTTAATTTCCATGAAGGATCTGGAAAGAAATCTCCAGTTTGCTACGCACCACCAGATGTGTTTGTGTGTCCCAAACTTTAAGAATTATTACATTAGCCAATAGCTTTCTTTGTCGACTGCTAAGTGAGGAGTGTTGCTACCACCATGAATGTTTTACTACTACAGCAGGAAAATTCACTACGACATTTCAGTACTGCACAGGACGGGAGGATTCATACATTGCATCCAGTCCAGTTGAAAAGTCTACCTTAAAGGCTAAATAACAGTGCATGATACGGCCAGCACACATACAAACATGAAAAAACACTCCTTACCATATCTTAACTGTGCTGCAGTAGGTGGTGCAATCTCAAGCTGCCCTGGTGACAAAGAGAGGATGAAGATGTTTCAAGTATTAAAGGAAGAAAGGTCAAACATGCATTTGGGGAAACAAGCTCGCCTAGAAGGTGAAAAGCACCTAAAAAGAGAAGGTAAAAGTGCATCAGAGAGAGGAAGAGGACGGTGATGCCTTCACTCAGAAAGCTCGTATGACGTCAGAAAAGGAAACACTGATGGTGTATTATTGTGTGTGGGAGAGGCGGGGTCCACCCTGGACTCGTGGCCAGCCAATCCCAGGGCACATATAGACAAACAACCATTCCCACCCATTCCCATTCATACCTATGGGCAATTTGGGGGGGGGGGGCAATGACACTAGCATGTTTTTGGAATGGGGGGAGGACAGGGGAGTACCTGAGTGAACTAAAATAAAATGAATATTAGGCCTTCAGAAGACACATTCGTCAACGGTATGAAGATATGGAGTATTCTAAAACGATGAACTAGTATTACTGACTCAGTAATACTACAGTAATGTTGGGTGAGACACACAAGATAGAAGATAGAAAATAGACTCACTGGACCAACAGGCTCTTATTGCAGGTTTGAATCATCTCACAACAGGTGCAATCATCCTAAAAAGATGGCCTACTGCTGCAACCCGCATCAGCCCCGGACGTCACTTTCCGCAACTCAATTTTCCCAACACATGAATGCATCAACAGGTCTGAAAGCCATTAATGGCGATGGAGGAGGCATCACTGTAACAATACCAGAGCATGGATAGACGGTACAATATAAAGGTGTCTTTTATAGGTGCATAAAGGTGCAGCCATGTTGACGAGGGGTGTCACACAAAGAAATTGGCAATATTTCTCGTTTGGAGAAAAGTGGGGCGAGGACACATCCTTAGGAGACACCGGCACTGATTACGTACATCTAAGGGGGGAGGCGAACCTGACACGACGTTAGTAATCCATGATTGGTGGCAACAAAAATATTCGCTTGTCGTCGCTTGATAGATGAGCCTCTTGTGTGTGTTTGCCGTGAAGGACTTTTCAGGAGATAACTAGGGTATGTCACGTTTGACAGCGAGAGATGGGGATCAGCAACGCTCGTGTGACAATGCACCGGTGCCACCAAAGACGAATAAATGACATGGAAAGAAGCAGTGCTGCATCTCCACATTAACACATAAGAAAAACAATCTATTCATGTTCTTCCCATGGTGGCATCCGAGCGATGTGTCCGTCTCCACCTTGCCGCTACCATTCCACTACCCTTCTTTACGCAACAAAAGTGAAGCAAATTTGGTGCGATTGCTTGTTTTAGTCCAATTGACAACTTTGGATAACAACTGTACCAAAATAAAGCGTGCCACTTAGTTTCAGCGGCGCTATGCGGAGCAGAAACCAGCAGGAATCTCCACTCGCTCTCAAAGCCGAGGGCAATAAAGTCGCTTCCTCTTGCAGGTTCTGTGAAATTGGATTTGTTTCACGCCGATCTGTGGAAGTAGGAATCCAATTTCCACATGCAGATATCTAATTCCATCCGTTGCAGGCATTTCCGAGGTACGCTAAAGAAAAAGCCGTGTTTCAGCCTGCACTTTGGGGTTGGTATAAGAGAGTGACATTAGTTCTTCTAATTTCATTCAACATGAAACATTTTCTGGACTGCACAGTGTCAGCGCGTTTTCACCCTCCGTGAGCTTCAAATCCCATTCTCCTGTCTTTTCAGGATGTCGCATGTTGCTGCTGAAAGACCAAATGAGGAAAGATCTCCAACAGCAAAGCGTGTTTGTCATGGAGACCACACGCATTTGTCAGGGTACGACAGAAAGTCCTTGCAGTTCATCCACACATTAACTCCCAAAGACATCAGGTAAGAAGAGACCATTGATTGGCTGACAAAGGTCCCCTGGGGCAAGGCATTGATTGTGTGGTGCAGCGCTGCCCTCCTGCAAGAAATTGGGCTCAGCAGGAAGGAAGGGGAAAAGCCTCTAATGGAGCGTGATGGGCAGCTAACCACGGCCATGGGCGGCCTTAATCTTGCACGTTTGTCCTAGTAGCCCATAGTGACCGTACTGACAGATTGGAATTGGCAACCCCCAAGAATCACTTTCACATCTGAACAACGTGTTTATTACAAGTGTATAACTGCTTGTATCCAAGATGCACTTGAATGCACTTCCCAATGTAACTAAAACTAGCTAACTAGCTAAAACGTGTTCATGCATGATAATTACTGCTAGCCCTCTTGTGATATGGTGATATTTAACAAATGCTGTCCAGAGCGCCTTTCCTGCTTCCGTTAAGCTGACTGCATACAAACCAGTAGGAAACGTAATGCATGGCGATGGATATATTTTGACACATTTTCACGTGGGAAAGGTCCAACATTACGGGTTCATCAACAAACGTGTTAACATCTTATGTACAGTTACAGAAAGAAACTTTTTCTGTGCTCGATGGAGACACTATTTTCATGTCTGAACAACATCAACATATACACGACTCCTCACGTTGGATAAGTTGTCAGTACACCATCAATCATCAAATATAAGAAAAAGTCTGTTCCGACGATCCACTGCAGCCTCATACACAACATTTGCAGAGGCGATGGTTGTTCATGTCCGACGGCGGCATATCACTCTCTGTCTTTTTAGCCATTTTGGAGTCTCTCATTAAGGAGGCATGGGATGCAGCATTGGTTGGCACATACTGCATTCTACCGAGACTGCATGTGTGCGTGTGTGTAGAAGAGCCATTCATCAAGCTCAAACATTGCAGCATATTTCTATGATTTATGAGACAGAATTATGTGGGCCACATCATAAGAAGAGAGTTGTAGTGAAAAGAATAAGGTTTGTAATCATCTGCTATGTAGTACACCTGACAGTGCTGCATGTCAGCAGAGCACCCCGGGAGGATTGCTCAGTGGGACTTAAGAGGACTCCAAACACCCGCCGCAATCCCCACAAACGCCAATTAGGCAGCAGAATAGGAAGAGATAAAAGAAGATTAAGTCCTGGAAATATTGTCCTGACTAACAAGGCAGGGGAGGAGCTTCATACGGCTCAGAAATGGGAAAAATCTATTTTAATTGGGCTGTTTAAAATCAACAAAGACAGCCTGCAGTGTCACTCTGACCATAAAGAGATGATGATGATGATGATGATGATGATGATGATGATGAATCCATGTCCACATTTGATCTCAGCCAGTTTCCTGTTGATGCATACCATCTACCATCATAGCATACAATCCATGCAGCCCAAGATGACTTCTCTCACAACGCATCCTCAAGCAGCTTAAGGCAATTTGGATAATCTAACCATTTGGAAGCACCAGTTCTACCCATCAAACATTTTGGGCCCAGACCCTTTGCTAACAGCTACTATGACACTTGCACTTTTCAAGCAATCCTGTCGTATGGGGGCTGAATAATACACCGTTCAGTAGTTTTCCAGCTGGAACCCTTGGTCAGTGTGCGTTACAGCCACATCTGCCCACACAAATTGGACTAGGAGGTGTCCGTGTTAAACAATTGAAATTGTTGCGTTAAATGAAATTCTTTCACATTTCCCACTAATTGAAAAGGTCAAATACAAATGTAAATATCCTCTGATGCTGTCCTTCGTCACCCACGAAAGCAGACCTACTATCTTTATGTTTTACGCAAAACAAGATATATTCACACACGTCAGCTTTGAAAACAGTGATGGACTTTGTCTCTGTGAGGTGATGCGTTGTTGTTGAGAAAACATGGTAGTTGTCCAGGTTTCCCATTCGTCATTGCAGGTAGTACACATGGTCAAAGAGCCGTCTCCTATGGACTACAGCACATTTTTTGTCGCAAAGGATATCTTTCTATCTGCCAAGCTCCAGCCAGCCTTAACTGGGAATACAACTTTGTCTCTTGTGTTGCCGAGTTGTTTGTAGCTTTCAACATGCTCAATCTTTTCATTTTCTATCTCTATGGTATCATCAGTACGGAAATTGCTATTTATTGCTATTGTATTTTGTTTTGCCCTGCCAGTGGTTGAAAGTGTAAAGCTGCTATACACAAAGTTACACACAAAAAAACAAACACAAAAGACTGCAAACATAACATATGAACACAACAACAGACTGAGGCTTGGACTGAGATGGTCTGATGAAAGACTGGAAGTAGGATCAGTGAGGGCTGAAGTTGAGCTGCAAACATAACACGGCAGAGATGGAAATGTTCTTCTGTGCAGCCTTCAGGGGTCGTTGATGTGCGACCAAAACAAAATGACAAGGAACATCTCAACACACACACTTGACTTGTGTCTTTTACAATGACTTGTCCGCCATCAAAGGGAAACAGCGTGGTGTCAACCTTGTGGTAAAGTCACAGCATCTGTATAATAAGTACTAGATGCTATATGGAACACAAACATCGCCAGCCTGCCCCTCACCACACCCTGCTGAGCGCTGTCCCCCAAGTGCCGCACCAATCTAAAGCTTTTCAAAGCGCCGCCCCAATGCGACATTCTTTCTGGCCAAGCTTCTCTCACTCTCACCAAGACAGGAGTCCCACACATGGCAGACATGTTTGTTCCGGATGCTGTGGTGGGGCGGAGTTGATTGGCGTTTTGAGGCAAGTATCAGCCGATATCGATACTGTGTTTTTTCCCCACTGATATCGGCCGATACCGATTAGTGGCCAATCGTTCGGAGCAGCCCGAGCTGCAGCCTTCAAAAATACAGTCTCCTCGTGTCTGGAATTTCCGCCAATCCGCGTGCTCTCACGCCGTTCCTCTTGTTATTTGTACAAACAGAAAGCTGCAATAACTTGCTGAAGACTGCACACAACATACTCAGCAAGTTAAACATCAAGTGGGGTGAATTTGCACATGAAAGGGGTTATTAGTATTTGTACTTTCATATTGGGGTCAATATTCATGCTGAGAAAGGAGCTTTGTTTATTGTTACATCAGCTGCGTCAAGGATGTTTTTGTCCCTGTTCGGTTGTTAGTGAGTAGGATTACAGAAAAATGGCTCAACATGTGATCATTACTTGAAATTCTTGGTGAATAATGTATGACTGGTATCATCTACATGTATGCATGTATTGGTGAATGTACTTCTAGTTTTCTAGTTTTCCTTTCAGATGCCAGAGATCCTACTTGCATGTCCAACTATTCTGGTTTCTATTTCTTTGCTGTGACTTTCCACTAAAGGCTGATGACTGGAGTTGTTGCTGAGCTTGCCATTCCAGGATCAAGTACATATCCATCCAAGAAAAGGACTCTTTGCTCCGAAAGGCAGCAGAGAACACAAGAATCATTCTCGCTCACACAATACTGAGACCCTAGTTCTCATCGTCTCCTCTCCCGACTCATCGATCTGCTCCAATGATGGATGTCATGTTTTTGTATGGCAGTGCAGTGCACAGGGACATGCAGTATCTTACCATGAACTCAATCTTGTAATTCTAATAATAGTTTTAATTCTAAAACGGCATATACAACCAGTGGGCTATTTTAGGCATGAATAGTGTACTGTAAAATCAATAAGGGAATAATCAATCAGAATCACAGGTGACCTCCATGAAGTGCTGGGTATTCCTTACAAATAAAGTGCAACCTCTAAAGTCAAAGCTCAGTACAATTCAAAACATCTTTTGTCATTGAAATCACTCCTTTGGCCGCCGTATTGTCAGTCAGTAAATATGTTATGTATGTTATGATGGTGACAGTTTGACCCCAGAACTAACAAATCCAGCCATTTACTGCAAAATGTACTGTAAATGGCTTGCAAATGTGAGAATCATGTATGGCTACACATGAATGCTTTCAGCAATGGGAGTTCAACTTCAGCCACCGATTGGAGGTCCATAGATAATGGCCTCGACACAGAGGGAGGTGAAATGTCATTGATTGCCCGCATGCTCTAAGATCTGGGTTTGAATCTCCATCGGAACGTCCCATGTGTGGTATGTGTACTACTCACTCCCTGACATGCTGTGTCATGCTGTTCAGTCTGGACATTTTGCTCCACGCCCAGAGCTCTGGACTCGAACTCTATAAACCCTGGTTATAAACCCTAGTTATAAACCCTAGTTATAAACCCTGGTTATAAACCTAAACCCTGGTAAAGCGCAGGTGGAATGTCCCTGGCTGGTCAAGGCGGGTTAAGGACATGTGTACCGAATAAAGTGTATAGTATGCTACCAGGTCATGAGGCGTGGTGGCCACCCATGGTCACTCTTCAGCCTTCTACACATTTCAGGTATCAACTTATTGGCACCCCACATTGAGTCATGGTCTCACCTTGGCCACCCCAGTTAAAAAGGTCTGGCTGGCCACGGGTGACAGCGACATGCCAAAGGTATGTCATCGACATACCGTATGCAGAGATGCAGCCTATACGGCATCAAACGCGCACTGCTGCACACCTACCTTGGGCGATGGCGATGGACTCAAACCTGTGCAGCTCCCGCAGCAGGCATGTGCGTTCAGACGGATGGAGGCTATAAATAAACTCCTTGGCTCCACGGGGCGAGTTGAGGGGCTCCACCGGTTCCTTCAGCGGGTGGGTGCCCAGGTGGCGCCTCGCGGCCGACAGACCCGGGCCGGACAAGGATGAAGCTTGCTGGCTGAACAGCCCGGCTCTCATGTAGAGGACGGGCCGCAGGAGACCCCGCAGGCTGGGTAGCATCTCCAGATGGGGCGGGAGGGGGGCGACGAGGGTCAGAAAGCTGGAGGGACATGGCACCGGGCCGGTTAGTGGTACATGCCCTATTACACTCACACATAAAACATAAAAAGACAACGAGGGTTGTCCAAAGGGCCCCAAGCAGGCGTGGCTAAATAGTAGTAGATGAGCAGTACTGATGGCTAAATGATAGCATCATTTAAATCAACTTGGCTTACATCAGTCGGTGCTCGGCTGTCCCGTCCAACAAGCTCCGGGATAAAGGCTCTAAAAACGGCACGTCTCTTCTTTTCTTCCCCGCTCAAAGGCTACAGACTAACGAGAGAAAAGCCGTTAAAAAGACGCTCTTCGTGGTCATAATTTGGGAAAATGACATATTGGCAAAAGGAGCGCCAGCTAGCGTAACCTTCGTTTGACGGGATCGTGAGAGGCGGATGAGACCTGGCTCGAGCCACTGGAAGCGACCGCAGAAGTGACCAATGAGAGAGCAGCTTTTTTCCGCGCGTGCTCATGACGTCACGACCCGACGTACACACGTTCAGTGAGTGTTGTTGATTTCCATCTTTTCATTGGGAGGGTTTTGACATTGCACAGCTGCAAGAAAACAGGATAGTCGCATTTGGCAGACTTTTAAACCAATATATGTAGTATTTATTTAAAGTTTAAAGCTACCTGTCGGAAAATTATAGTTTAACATCATTTAACAGTATGTAGGACTGGGCCTGGCCACAATCCTGCCTACTTTAAACACGTCACTCCACCAGGAAGGTTTCCACACAACACAGGTAATCTCGAATGTTATGGAAAATCCACATTATGATTTCTTCTAAATATGAATATTTTTCTGACGGGATAATTAATGCATTTTTCATTGTGAATTTCTCCTGGAGCTCAATAGAGTATCTATTTGCATAACCGATCTATTTGTATCTATTTTGCTCAACCATGCAGGCAGCGGAAAACAGTGACCCCCTGTGGCCGTAATAATAATGTGTTGTGATTTGTGCAGTAATGGCTAATGAAGCAGAACAAAATGAAAACACTAAAAAACATAACGAAAAGAAGGAAATATACAAATAAATAGAGTAGACATATTCACTCACAAGACCGGTCAATTTCTTTTTTTTATTATATTGCTTAAGCTGTCAACAACCACAAACTATTGGGAATAAATTGCATCCTTGCCTGTTGAACTGTGCAGGGACAGGTAAATAGGTCAAGTCTCTGAGCAGAATGTACAGTATAGCCTTATTATTCCACTAGATATGCAGACAACAAGGAACTCATGTAAATATAAACATTTCAGGTGGATAATACGAGTTTTAGACAAGGGGACAAGTGGACAGGGTTACAACAATATTGACATAAGTCATCGTTTCACCTGTACAGCCATTGAAATGTAACAGTATGGAGGTAAATTGTTCATTGTTGGTCAAATCAACGGATTCAGATGCCTTCGTTCATTGCCACCCTTCTTAAGCGTTCGATTCTAACTCATTATAGCGTATAACTTTGGGAAAGTAAGTCAGGTTAGAGTAGGCCTACATGCTCTTGATGTCTCCACCTCAGGAGTAATACCGATGAAGTACAGTATCTCCATTACAAAGCCAGTATCTGTGAGCTTTCACAGCAACCCGTAGTACTATTATAGTGGTGATGTACTTTCTCGGCGGCCAGCTCTGATCAATTCTAGTTTATACGTGTCGGTGTGAAATAAGGGACCCAAAGTCATTCATAGCACAAAGGCATCGGTGTTGCTAGAATGGCATTCATCACACATCAGATCGTGGGTGCGTGAACAGAGCTACCGTGTTACGGGGGAGTCCAAAATAAACATGGAGAAAATAAATTAAAATGCTCCGACAGTTAAATATTTACAATTCTTATGCGTCGTTAGGTCAGCATGCTCTCACAGTGTTGAAGTGAAATTCAAACACAAACAGTGTGACGTCATCTTGTGGATAGAAAAAGACAGCCACAGTATTTGTGAGATAATAACAATGACATTGTTGTGATTGTACACACAGGACGTGTCTGGTCGGCTAATGCTACGACTCCAACACCAAGTTTCCACACGCGACAGATGGGCAAATCTAACCAATGCTACATGCTGTTGTATTAACGCCCTCTTCCTAATTAGTTTCTAAGTGTTGATTCGATTTGTTCCATTGTTTTTACATGACATTAGTAAGCTATATGCTCTATATCGCTCTGCTGGATGTGGCAGTATGGCTAATAAATGCTAGAGAAAAGAAGCCAATTCATAAATGCTAACATCCAAAGCTCATCATGAGATATTTTAGCTCATATTAGACTAGAAGAGTTCAAATAAAAACAAAGTGGTATCCCAATGGCAACGGTGCATGTACAACATCAAGAACTTACTTTGTAAAACGAGGCTGACATTGTGCTGCCACACAATATTAAAACTACTTAAAGGGAGGATTCTAAAAAAAAGTCGGGCACCGTGGAGAAGCACGAGTTCATACAAGTTAAGGTGAGAAGCAGCAACAAATGTTTACAAATCACGGACAACAAGTCAGTAAAGAGCACAATGTGTTTCCCTTTAAACAAGAGCATCCGCCATGTGATGCTAAATGATAACTAGAATAGCAGGCGTGCTGTCCATTTAATTGTCAGTCGTGTCACAGTGGCGACTGAAAGTACACAGGACAGCCTTGAGCCAAGACATGGGTCTGCAGCCGCTAGAATGTCCTTTAGGTACACGGTGGATTTAAGCCACGTTGGAGCCTCCCCTAGACGTTACCCATCTCTTTCATGGTGGCCCAACCTTCAAACCGCCTCCTAGAGTGGGAACACCAACCCCTTCAGTTCATAGGGACACATCATCCTCTGTCATGAACTCTGTAATTGCACAGCTATGGACTCAAATCGTCAAAAACACGTCCGTTCTTTGTCACAAAATGTCCAACTTTAACATCTTCTGAGAAACGTTGCTTGACTCATGGCACGGGATTTACCGGTGGGCATACGACAGGAGGTGTTCTCACTCCAGCAGCAAATGCGGCACATAAAACAACTGAAATTTGGTTGTTGAGTAAACCAACAACCCAAATGTCCGTGAGGGAACTGAACCCTGTGAAGGATGTCGCTGACGTTACGCAACGCGGGGTGCAGAGCGGTCATTGGTGAGGGTCCTCTTGAGCTTGACACCCTTGCGGATGGCCATCAACATGTTGCCATCTGCCCCCACGCCTGCCTCGTCTCCTCCTGGCTCACTGTGAGGGTGCTGCTGGGCCAGCTGGTGGGACAGCGGGGTGGTGGGAGGATTGGTCGAAGCCTGACCGCTCCAAGACGCCACGGGCAGTGTGCCAGCCGTCTCACCTCCTGGAAATGCGAGAGAATCTGAATTCTGTCTTCCTTGCTCCTCTCCGCTCCTGCTCCCATTCACCACCCCCGGCATGTCAGGCACGGTTGGAATTTTGACCGGGATGACGCTTGTGCGAACAGAAACCGGACCTGCACCTACAAGTGAGCCTGCACGGCGGGATGAGGGTTTTGAGGAGGGAGTGCGGCGGATTGTGGCGACACCAGGGGTGACAATGATTGGACCGTGCCCCGTGGAATAGGAGCCAGAGGAATTATGGGATCCAGAGTAAAAGCCATGATGTGAATTGCCTGTAAAGAAAGACAACTATTAGACTTGAGTTTTTATTTGTATTCTATTGTTATTATTTACAAATTGACCACAATAAGTTTCAAATATTAACGTCAAATATCATAAAAACATTTCACAACGTGCGCTTGACAGATGAGGAGAGGGAGTACAAGCTGAGAGAAAAGTATTCAAGTTCATTCATGCATTTCTTCTTGAAGCCCGCCCTAATGTTGACATCATCAGCGACAGTAAATGGAAATGTTAAATAAATGGATTGGTGCCATGGCGATGCAGCAGCGGCGGCAGTCCGCCTCCCATGCAGTCGACCACCACGGCGTCAAACAATCCTAAGGAAACCCTGCTGCATATTCTAAATCCATCAGTCCAAAGCAGGTGCAAACGTGTCATAAAAAGATGAGGAGTGCGAGTGGACTGTGTAAGCCGAGTGTGTACCTGTCGGAGTAGGAGGATAAGGACCAGTGGCGGTAAGCGTCCCCATGTGGGTGGGTGTGGAGGGATGAGATCCATCGGGGTAGCCCGCCTGTGCGCTTGGCAGGCCGGCCGTTGAGGCAGGCCGCTTGGTCTGAAACATGCGTCGGTAGGACTGGCCGAGATCGCTGTTTCTGGGGATGGTGGATGACTTGTCAAAGTCGGAGTGCTGCAGCTCAGGCTCCTGGTCCCCAGCCATGGAGAAATAGTCATAATCTGACACTGGAGGGGAACCAATAAAGAGAAATCAATATACTGTAAAACAGAAGTATGAAGTGTTCCTGTGACTGCTTGGGTACTTGAGTACTGCGCGTTACCTTGGGAGGGTATTGTGTCCTCAGAGCAGCAGGGTGTGTTGGTCTGAGTGTTGTATCCGCTTGAGCACTGTATTGAGTCCCGACTGGACCTCTGCGTGTCCAGTTCCAGGCCTCTTGATAGGGCTAGAGCCAGTTCATCCTGGGCCTCAAATTCAGCAGCCTGGAGGCATCAATATAGCTTGAGTACTCAGCTCTGCAAGTGTTACTACATATATGTACATGTATCACAGTAGAACTTAGTGAAGATGAAGAAGAGCGACAATGACGAGACAGAATCTGTGTTGACTGAGAAAGACTGAAGTGACCTCAACTGGTGCTGTCCTGTTCCTCCCTTGGACTGAAGCTTTTTGGGGCGTCTGCAATTCAGCTGGAGCTGGGGTAGGGGTTGGGGTAGGGGTACGGGTTGAAAGGCTTTGTGGTGCAGTGCTTTCAGTGCCCGTACCACCATTACAGTCCACTACAGCTGGAGGCCCCTTGTCTTTCTTCTTGCGCAGTGTGTTGACCATGGGCTGGTCATATGGTCCTGGCTTTGCCCAGTCCTGGTAAAAAACAGTCGAGTCAGTCAGTGTTCTGATCAGAATGGACTCACAGGAATACTTCTCCTTCTGTGCAATCCGTTCAAATGATGGCAAACTACAATGAATAAACAAAAGGTAAAAAGGATGTCATGTAGACCAGACCCTGGACGAGTCCAATACAATGGTCTTCGGACCAACCTTCCAGCTGGGGACGCGAGAGGAAGGCACCATAAGAGAGCCCATCGGGCAGTGGTGGGGGAAGTCTGGCAGCAGTGCTGAGGCAGGACGGGACCATGATGGTGTGGGGCAGGAGGAGGAAGTGGAGGATGGAGGGAAGGAAGGGAAGGTTGTGCTGGAGCACAGGCTCACACCATTGCAGGGGGGGTTGGCTGGGCTGTGGTGGTCAAAGCCATTGGAGAGCTGCTTGCGTATGTCGGTGGGAGGATAACAGAAAGACATGACAGAAAAAAAACAACGGGATGAATGATTGAAATGATAAAATGGAAGAATAAAAATGTACACAACGGAAATCATCCAAATACCCAAGACAAGTAAAAGAATAAAAAACTAAGTAAACAAGGTATGGCAATGGTATGGGGTTCCGATTCCTTGGTTATTTTGTTGATTGACAAATGTATATATTGTCACTATTTAATATGATTTTGTCCACAATTGATGTGTTTATATTGCAAAAAGACTCAACAGCACCTCTACTGGTGGTGGACAAGTAGTGCACTCCATTCTGCTCTACTTCTAGCGGTCTAGTGATCTCAGGTGGTTTGTGGTGTTTGGGAAGCCAAGTGGGTGCTATGTTCAGTATGAAGTTTAGTAGGAAGAAGCAGGGCTTCCAGTACAACAGAAACATTGTTGCATAAGAGGGGGTGGGGGAAGAGGGGGTTTCACCTGGTCAGCAGCGTGCGGAGGTGTGGCGGCAGCTGCTAGGGAATGGGGTTCACTGGTGAAGTCCCCGTGAAGCTGCCCACACTCTGACACATCAGAGGAGCTGGAACTGGCACAAGGCTGGGACAACGGCAGCAAGCGGGACCAAAGCAGGTAGCAGAGGGACAGACACGTGGAGACGGGCAAACGGACATGTCAGCGTTACAAGCAGTACGTTAGATGGCACAGGCAACGTAATTCTCAGCAGTTAGTCGGAGGTGCGGCCACGTGGGAGTCATTAGTCCATTACATGCATTGTCGCTCTGATGTGGCATGGTGTTAAGAGGCCTGCTGGAGGATTGAAGAGAGCTTGAAGATCCCTCTGCTCTGGAAAATTCCTTATTCTTAAAACATGCAATTGGTGATTTTGAAGACAACAAAGGATCAACCTGTGCCTATTTGAATAAATCTGATACTCCCGAGTCACCTATCTGATCTAAAGCAAGGAACCCAGTTTGTCAGCGCCTCATCTGCACAGCAGCATAATGAAGAGTTTGGACGTTAACTTGTAAAAACAGATTCACTGGATGGTACACGTTTTGTTGGGGGAGCCTGGTTGGTTTATGGTTTATCCCGAACCACACTAAGCCTGCACAGAGCCACCTAGCACTCACTATGTGAGTTGAGGATAAAGATGCACTCCAAGTAGTAAAATGTTAAGTCCCGAGGCTTGCCTCTCCAAACCACAGTCTGCCACAGTGGACGGGAAAGCCTTTTGTATTGTTAATCTTACCTACATGTTAGATAAGTCATTCGGAGTAAGAGTGTGTAGATTGTTAACATGTCTTACCTACATGTTAGATAAGTCATTCGGAGTAAGAGTGTGTAGATTGTTTACATGTCTTACCTACATGTTAAATAAGTCATTCGGAGGAAGAGTGTGTAGATTGTTTACATGTCTTACCTACATGTTAGATAAGTCATTCGGAGGAAGAGTGTGTAGATTGTTTACATGTCTTACCTACATGTTAGATAAGTCATTCGGAGGAAGCGTGTGTAGATTGTTTACATGTCTTACCTACATGTTAAATAAGTCATTTGGAGTAAGAGTGTGTAGATTGTTTACATGTCTTACCTACATGTTAAATAAGTCATTCGGAGTAAGAGTGTGTAGATTGTTTACATGTCTTACCTACATGTTAGATAAGTCATTCGGAGGAAGAGTGTGTAGATTTTTGTCCCCCTCACCTTGCTTTCAGTGGGCATCGGCGAGGACGACTTGGAAGATGCGTACTGGTCGAGCGATGACGAGATGAAGCCAGAGTCGTGGGAGGAGATGCTGGAGAGGCGGGCCGGGGCCTGCTGGGACAGCGTGGAGCTGCGGTACCGGTGGTGGGTTTGATGGTGGTGGAAGAGGTGGTGTGAGGAAGAGGAGGAAGAAGAGGAGGAAGGAGAATGAGAGTGAGAGCCACTGGATCCCCTAGAGTCGCTACTGTTGGCACTGTTCAGACTACGTGGAGCAAGGAGATCAAGGGCACCCAAAGAGGAGAATATAAGGGTGGAGTTTGAATAAAAGGTTGATGAAAAAAGAAACGAGGGAGGAAGGCAGGGATTTGGGGGAGTGAGGAGGAACAAGGTTAGGAAATAATGAACGCAGCCCAACAAGCAACAAGCACGAGCGACTTTGAGGCAGCAATTAAAAGCAAAACCGTGACTCCTTTCACGTAGTACTTCATCATTTGGTGTATCACCGTTTTACCGGAGGTCTGGCATTTATTTACTGTACCTGTGCCTTCATGCACACAGAGGCTTGTTTGTTATACATCACACCAGAGTGCTGCATCTAATTATCTAGCACTGTGTGAATGCACACCGTTAAGACAATATTCCTCTTTGCTGGGTTGTGTGTAAAAGGCACAGGCAAAGAAGTTAGAAACCAGGACAAGCAAAGCTTAATCCATGTCCCGACACCAACATATTGACATATAAAGCGCGAAAACGTTACGTAGGAGAGGGGCTCGTAATATGTGTGGGGATCTTGTGTCACCATTTTAACACAGCATTAGTTAGACAATACTAGTTTTCGCCAGAGTGAACTGTTAATAGTGTCAGTTCCAAAGGGAAGACAACAGTTCAATAGTAGCACGGATGCTCCATTTGGGAGCACAAGTGAAAGATGTTTTTGGTGGAGAAAAGATTTTAGGAATCAGCCAATTTCACTGATCAGGTCCATCAGTTATTATTTATTTGCAACAAATAATGCATTGTTGTTCATTTATCTATACCTGCAACGTCTAGCGACAGGTAGAAGAATGAAATGGATGGCGGGGGGGGCATAAGATATCACATAGCACATATACTTTTTGTGATGTTTGGTGGCGTGTCCTGAGGTAACAAAAAATGGTTCAATAAAGGATGGAAACAATGCCAGAAATCAAGGTGGTATTTGTGTTTACCTGCACATGCTGGACTTCCTGGACGTCGTGGTGCTGGGTGAAGAGGGTGGAGTTTGGTATGACCAAGTATAGTCTGCACCTTTCAGGTCCAAGATGACCTGGTTGGAATAGACACAGTCCTTATAAAACAACATCTAAAACAAACTGCAACACAAAAGATGCACAAAGCAAAAAAATGCATATTGGATGTCTCACTTGTTCACTGGCTGGGGGAAGCTTGTGCGGGTCTGAGGTCAGAGATTTGAGGTCTTCAGAGATTGCCTGCAGATGGGTGACCTCTCCCAACATCGAAATCTCTTCATCCTGCACCCATCAGGCAGTAGGTGGACCCACAGAGGTGTAAAACAGTTGAAAAATAATTGAGCATGAAACCTGAAGCAGCAATGAGCCAAACATTGTACCCACCACCACGGGCCGCAGCATGGCTACAAAGCAGCAGAACCTCTGTCTCTCCTCTATGAGGGCCTTCCTCAGGGCGTGCTTCTCAATATCTTCCAAAAGAATGTATTTATCGCTGACATCCTGCATTGCGCTGTCCAACTGGGGCAGGATATCGCCGCGACCTGCAACATGAAACACACATGACCTAACCTTTTCATAACGCGAGACAAAACATCTTCAGTAAATATCTATTATTAAATAGATTAAATAAATATATATTATTTTCTGTCATGCCCCCCCAAGGAACAGAGTTGTTTAGAAATACTAGAGAAAGTGATAATTCTTCATCTATCGGTACTGTACGGACTGAAAATGAAAGCAGGAAAATGCAACGAAATAGAGAGCATAGAAGCATATGCAAGAGTCAAATTGCATGTTGAGTACCATACATTTGTACATGTTGGTAGGTCTGCACTGAAATGAAAAAGCCTCTTGCAGGCCCCCGTCGGGGGGGTTGTGCAGATACTCTCTCTGCACAACTCCTCGTCAAGCCCTTCAAACCTAGGCTGTTTCTAGATATAGCTCAGAGGGACGTTGAATACCTTGACTACTAAAAAACGACTAAGTCTCAATAGAAGCAGAAAGGCTGGGACGTACAATTGGCAGCAATGTTTTTGATGCACCAAGGTTAAACTCTCAGTGAACAACACTGAGGTCTATCTGATCTTGTGTCTGGGCAAAGAAACCCAACTGGCGCTGTTGGAGCACCTGTGACCTTGTCAATGTGAGTCAGAAGTAAAGGAGTACAGTTGCAATGATAAATTCACTCTATAGAATACGTAATGAGGCTTTGGGAATCCTCCATATTCATACCTGGCCACAGGAAAGCAGTGATTACATGACGCTACAGTCATTTTACATTTTATACAAATAAAATGTATTATTATGGGCTGTTTGTCACAAGACTGGGTATCCGGAGTTTCTGGGTATTGGAGTTACAGCTAAGCAGTGAAGAAGCCAACCAATATTCATCGTTGTTGGCTTCTTCACTGCATAAAGACTCTTTGCTGATGTTCACTACCTTACTTATGAACAAGGTAGGTGAGTGAGGCCACTTTCAAGGTTAGGAGGGGTCTGCATTGACTGTACCTTCCACTTCTGTTTTCACTCAAATCTCCCAAACACGCGTTTCGACTTGGGATAACATTTTCTTTTGAAAGGTGTTTTGACCCCATCGCGGGCTTCTGTAGCAATAGCTTCTTAGCAATATGGAGCCTGGATGCCAGGGTAACTGGATGGTCTGACCTTCAGGTCTACATACAGCATGAATGAGAAGAGTCACAACAAGACAAAGAAAAAGAGGCATAGGAAGATGCATTAAAGAGGCAGCGGCTGGGTCGGCGTTACCTTGGACAAGATGCCTACATGCTATGAACCTAGCCGTGGAAACCAAAGACCTTACATGAAAGAGGGGATGTCGGTGGGGGAGCTAAATGATAGATGGTGATGATTTATTCACGATGGAGCCAGTGCTACCTCTGTGTATTGACTGACTTACCAAAAGTGTCAGCTGCAGAGCAGCAGGAAGAGAAGGGTGGCATCACAAATGCATGAAGACAAGGAGAGAAAAAAAGTCAACTGAAAATATGCCACCACTAAACTCTAAACTAAACTGATGACGTGTCGGTGTGGCATCACATTCAGCAAATCTGCTGTACGGCTTGTACGATTCAAATACTGACTGATGGAATGTTTTTAGAACCTCAATCCAAACATCACAAAACAAAGTGGAAGCGAATTTGGCCTGGCTGTTTTATGGCGTGTTTTTCGATGGAGGTGCATGTGTTTGGAGAAGTGAGGAGTAGACCCCACTGCCCTGCGCATGTTACCAAGTAAGGTCATGTTTAGCTGCACCGGATCTGTACCAAAAGTCTTCATCAGTCAGAACAAAGCTCTTCTGCACAAGTTAGCGTGATCCTAATTTGTGAAGGATTTATTCCAAAACCTTAGGCTTTAAAATGAAAATAACCTTTTTACCTTTCTTTGCTTTCTTCTGAAGCTTCAGCGTGTCTGATGACTTTTTCTTGATCTCCTGTCGAGCTCTCTTATATTCTAGTTTAGACAAACATATGAAACACTTGCATATTTTTGTACATTCACAGACATGGCCATCAAGGCCAGAGCAGATTACAATCTAATTCTGATCCCGCCCTGCTTCAAAATGATGAGGTCTACAGTAGCTGCTGTACCTTTGGCATGGTCCTTGTCCAAGGTGTTGACGCCTCTTTTCCACTCCTCCATTTGATCTTGTAGGGGGTTGATCAGAGCCTCCAGGAAGGTCCTGTTGAAATCAATGAAAAAATAGTTACAGTAATCCCACACTTGGAATTGGTTCCAGGCCTTACCGTGACAAGTGAATTTCTGCAAATACTTATTTAGAAATGTACACAATTATTTGTACTTTGGAGTGGCCTAGTTAAAGTCCTGACCTGGTGCGATCCTGGTGCGATGCTGTGACATGACCTTAAAAAGGCAGTTTGTGCTCAAAAACCTTCCAGTTTGGCTGAATTACAACACGTTTTTATCCAAGTGTGATCCCAATGGTCAACATACAAGCTGTAGAACCTTCTTATGTTGGACCCCATACAAGTATCAGACAGGCAATCGGGCATTACAACCATTAGGTGTGTGTCCTCTGGCTATCTCGTATCGTTAGTCTGCCAATCATTAACAGAACGGAGGCTGGGCGACAGTGTCGTTTGTATGCGACTGTGTCACAAGGGGTGTTAGGAGCTTGTGCAGTACTATCTGTCAATCATTACCCAACTGTGCCAGTCCTGGGACGCGCATTTAGGAGCGTGATAAAGAAGCTGCGAGTGCTCAGCAGCTGCAGGCTTAGTGCATATAACTAAAATTAGACACCACCGCTCTCTTGCAGACACTTCTCTGTCAGTGGGTGGGGTGGGTGGTGCCCCCACCCTTGTACAGGCCCTGCTGCGGAGATCCAAGAGGAATCTGCTGAAATGCCATCCAAAATTAGAGCCTCTTGTCTAGGTAATGTGTGTGTGTGAAAGGGAAACAGCTATGCAGTTTATGAAACGTTATAGATGCCCGTTGCCAGACCAATGGTCTCTTTCCCAGTAAAGAACTACAGGGGGCATTCTCACACACAAGTACCACATGACATCAACACTTGGCGGCTATAACCGCGTCACATGTGCTATCTCTTGTATTGAATGGCACTGCGAGAGTCGAAGAACACCAAATGTGTTGCGCTACTACAGGCTCCATGGCGTGAGGCTTGATGTTACCCCCTGTACCTAGACCCTCGTACAGACCAACCAGGCACAGACCAAAACAGTCAGGCATGTAAATAAATGTCAGGCTTGTAGTACTTGAGCAGAGAGAAATGATGGGAGAGCGGTGCCACAGACAAAGTGGCTTCCTTACATGGAGAACTGTTTGAATTTAGCTTCGATGCTGCGATGTCTCATGCACATCCTGGTCAGAGCTGATCCGATGTCTCTCGTTCCTCCTGAAAGACAATACAAACAACATCATCAGAACAGGGCATTACACTACATTTCTGAATAATGTCTGATAAATCCAGTGTTTACTTCAAAGGAGTTCAAGACTGTTTTTGAACACAATATGGGCCCAAATGCCAGCATCAGTAGATAGAATTGCTGCATTGAAGGTTTTAATTGTGTGATCCTCGTCATTTTTACCACACCATAACGTATCTGTAGTCAATCCCTGTTTCCGATCATAATCTAGAAACGCACAATTCTTAAATCTAATTCTTTCGCATATGGGTATTAACGTGACATGACTAATGAAGCATGGAAACATGACGAGAATTGGAATTGGACTAGTGTGGCTTTTTCCATCCTTAGGAAGACCTCGGGCTGGGCTTCTATGCAGACTTTATGGTGATTGACAGAACCTTTGTGTGGCTGCTCAGTATGCAAGTTTCTCGGCGGGACTGTCTGCATATCTTTACGTCTGTGTGACTTTGTGTTTGCATGAGGGAGAAAGCCGTGAGGGGCGACGGGCTCTTGGAGGAACTTGTGTGTCCCTCCAGCAGAGAAAGTCCTTCTGCTGTCAGCACTGTTCGTGCTTTGTGCCACATGCCAAAATACACTCAAAGGTTGAAAACAACAACAATAAAACCATTCATGTCGGTCCAATTGAGGATATGATCACAATCATTTGAAACAAAATTATGATGAATTATTGCATGAGAAGTACAACCTACAAAGTACAATAAAAGCTTTAAGGCTGCCTTCCATCCATTACTCCATCCTATCATCCATCTATCCATCACGAGAAGGCATATTATTCTTGAAGGTGGGGCTGACAGATGTTGGAGTACCACAGGGAGGCTTCCAGCGCCTCAAAAAGTGTTAGTACTGGCAAAAGCTATTCATTGCACAGTAATTGAGCAGCTCAAGTGTGCAGTGTCGGGGGAAGAGTTAGGTTTCAGTTGATCATTTCTTTTTTACTACCACACCCGTACATCTGGATTTGATATGAAGCATATGAAAGGACCGCAGTTGGCTTGCTGCAGTGCGCCCTATACCTAGCAAGACTGCGCTTGTGTGTGTGGAATAGTTGCTAACTTGTTAGCTAATGGTAATTTGCAAATATGACGTCTGTGAAACTGCCTGCTGAAATCAGAATTGCCCCATCCTTATGGCCTCTGCAATGACTGCCGGTTTCCATAGAAACGGCACCTGTGTAAAGCTGGGTTGTGGTGAGGAGTGTGGAGGGATTTCCGATTGAGAACAAATTTTGCTTTGTTCAATGCTGAAATATTTCTCGCCACCTATATTTCATATTTGGATATTTTTCAACCTGTTGTCGAATAGCTTCTCGATAGCTTCTCGACTGGCCGGTCGTAAATTGATGTTTGTCCCCATGTTTAAAAATGGTGTTTGTACTTAATGGGTTTATTGCTGTTATTCATGTCGTTCATGTGTTCTGTGTATAGTGCAAGTGACTTAAGCATTCATTTACTGCGGGTATATACAAATGAACATTTTGACTTCAATCACGGCCGCACGGTGGCCTAGTGGTTAGCATGTAGGCCACACAGTGAGGGGATGGGGAAGATTCTCTGCTTGCCATCTCTGTGTGGAGTTTGCATGTTCTCCCCGTGCATGTGCGGCTTTTCTACAGGTACTGTAGGTTTCCTCCCCCGGTTTCCTCCCCCATTCCAAAAACATGCTCGCTCGATTGGCCACAGGTATGAATGTGGGGGGGGGATGGTTGTTTGTCTACTGTATATGTGCCCTGGGATTGGCTGGCCACCAGTCCAGGGTGGACCCCGCCTCTCACCCAAAGTCAGCTGGGATAGGCTCCAGCGTACCCCCACCGCAGTGAGGATAATTGACATAGAAAATGGATGGATGGACTTAAAGCACAAAAGCGGTTGTAAACACAACACCAAGTGATCTCTAGAAATAGCACATCAACACAAACCTACAAAAACACCAGACAAGACCAGCCCGCTGATATACAGTATGTGTGTATGAGCAGTGGAGTCGTTGGCAGTCACGAGAAATAGCTGCAATGAGACATGCTATTTTGCAGGCTTGTAATTATACCCGCACCACCGACATTAACCGATTGGAAAAAACTCACACACTCACAAGCACGATAAGCCTCATTTTTGAATGCAAGAGTGCAATAGTGTAAACTTACACTTGGAAAAAAACCCAAAACAAACTGACTGGAATGGCAAATGGTAAAACTAAAGAGGAAACAAAGATCAAAATAGGCCACAGAATGTTTTTTGTGTTCTGAAAGACTCCAACGGTCCACTGCCAGCATGATCTTGACTTACCAAGTTGTGTAGGGTACTTATGTATGTCCATGCCTTCATCAGCCTTCTGTATTGGTCCGAGGAATGTGACACTGCGCTTTCAACAATAACATGTTTGCATGTCTGATTGTCTACTTTATATAGAACACTTTCTAAAACTACACGCTAATTATACAGGGTAAAGGAAAAAAAGACTTTTATTCCAGTGTTTGTGTCTAGCACAATAGCCTTGAGGCTGACAGAATGGGACCCAAATGGAAGAATCAATACAATAGGAAGCCAGAGTGATTGCTGTATTATCTCTCTTTCTATGAGAGTGGGATTAAAATTTCAGTCCATTTCTTCCCCACTACATCATAGCATGAGTGAGACCGTGTCAGAATGATGCATGCTGGACTAAGACTCATGCAAAAACATCTGAGTCGACCTGCTTCCAGAACACGGGGGTTGGCTTCACCCCAACATCGTGTATAGCAGCAGATGTTTGCCGTTAACTGTGGGCCAGCGGTTACACTGATAAGAGACTAGAGACCATACAGCTAGATTTAAACACACACACCCATCTGGACTGAGGTACACTGATATGTTCACTAACTAATTAGAGAGCCGTGGGTGTGGGGGGTTCACCAAAGAAGAGGGTCTCCTTATGTTGGCCTTCAAAGCTAGCAGTGGCCACTCTAAATGTTTTTGTAATATAAATAAAACGGAGGTGGACCCACCCTCAAGTGGACACATTGATTTGTGTCTGTGAACAATAGTAGCAGGAATGCTCACTGCAAATACAGTATCTGAGTGACAACAATAAAGGCATTTTTGTGGTGGTCCGTCACTACACATTCTGGGCATTCCGGTGGCATCTGAAAACATCTCTGCTTGTCTGTCACACACTAGACATTCACTTTGGAGCAGTCTTAGGTGTCAGTGTGCTAGACAATGATGTTGCCCAAAAGAGAGGGTGAGTGTTTCTGTGGCTCCAATGACAATTAAAAGGGCAACGTTAACAGAGGCGTATGATGGCATTGAAATGAGGACAAGGCCTTTGGGAATAATAACCCGGTCTACAGTATATGTTGTCCTGAATGCTGTTGCCCTCTTAAGACATCTAATGACAGACAGACAGCTTCCTTAGCGGTTTTACTCCGGCATCCCACTCACTCGACAGTCCGAATGTCTGGTCTCAGTGGGAACCGACACATGCACCGCTGTGGGCAAGGAACACACGAGCACCTGCTGCACGGTGGCGGGTGCTGACATGCAAAAAAGCCAAACTGCCTGAACACATCTCTCAGCAGCTGTTGTTAAAAGACTGGAGAGGCGGAGGCCAAGGGGGAGGGGAATACGAGGAGGTTAGTTGAGGAGATGAAAGAGACGTTGTTTTGTTGACAATTCAATGTCAGGGTGTACGCTGCAGCTCATAAATCTGAAATCATTTGGAAATAGCCATATTTGTGTCTACACCGTTATTAAATTAAACTTTCAGCAGGCAGCAGTATAGACGCACCATCTTTTGAAGCATATAGAAGCACATCTGAGGCAAAGTCTAATGTCAGCGTTCCATATTAAGTCGTTTGCTTTGGGCATTCTCACTGGGCCTTAAAGAAAGTTCAGTATAATTGACTTGTCTCTTCTGAAGACTGTTTACGCAACATTTGAAGTAAAAACTGATCAAAGACAGTGGCATTCCAGGTAGGGATGTCCCAATCCAATATTGATGTCGGAAAGATACAGAGATGTACAGTATGTATACACCTTATCCGTTGTTTTGCGTTGGCAAAGATCATGTTTAATGCAGTTTTAAGCCCCCAAAATACGTAATATGGTGAAAAATTGCATTTTTCCAATGTAGTAAAGGCTCCACAGCAAGCAGGAAGTGGGAAAGCATGGAGGCGTGTAGCATGTAGGTTACGCATGGAAGGGAAATGCGCATACACACACACACACACACACACACACACACACACACACACACAGTTCAGTTCCAAATGTGAAAACTGTAAATAGTTCAGAGTGTTGTATTTGTAATTAAATTGTTATTTTCATCTAAAACTAATTTTTGGGGTGTTATTTATCCTGTGGTATGATTGTTTGGATATTTCTGGCTAAATACAGTAAATATGGCTAAATTTGTGTCAAAGTAAAATGTATCTTTTCACAAAATCTGTTTTTCTGCTTTTTTTTGTTGAAAACTTCGCTAAATTTAGCTGAAACGTGAATGAAGTTAAAAATGAAAAAAGGTGGAACAATGAAAGATGAGTGTCTAACCTTTCTTCTGGTATTCAATATGTTTATATAGCTGTGTATTATAATATTATAATATTCCATGCACCTTGAAACATCAGTCCAAATCGTCAACTGGCCGTACTGAGAGGGACGTCTATTGAAAAATGGCTGGGACTGATTGAGTTACACTCTCAATGAACGACTAGAAGTCACTTGATGAGAATCGGTGGGGAGTAACGTCTGGTTTTTAAATGCTTGAGCACATGAAAACTCACTTTGAGTTACAATTACAGAGTCATTCATGAATGGCAGAACATTTGATTTTGGTGCGTGTATAAAGACGCTTCTCTAGCAAGTTAAGCGATTATGGTAACTACCGTATACAACTCAACTCTCAACCCAAATATACGCCAACTAGAGCATGAGAAATCAATTGTGGATAAGACCATATCAATTTAAAAAGTAGCCAACACTGCAAATGTAGTTATTCAGACAGGATATTAGTTCGTACTTCAGATTATGCCCAAACACTGAAATATTATGCAGCAGCTATTAGTCTTGGTTATTTGCATTCTTGCCTCATTCAGTATTATCCATGAATCTTCCATTAATGGCAAGTAGTCCAAAAACAAAGTTTTGATCTGTGGGCAATACATGTGCAAACTAATACAGTACTAATACAGTATGTCAGTGCACTGATGAGAAGATGAATACTAACGACCACTGTGCATATTTATGACAAAATGTTAGGAGTGGTAAAGAAAAAGGAAGGCAGCAGAAATGTGTAAACCAAATCGAGGTCATCTGCGGTAATGTTTACACCTATGCTGAGTTTAAGATGTCTTCCACCTCTGTGGTGTGGTTTTACAGTTTGAATGCAAACGAGGTCTCCAGATTACAGCGGAACAAGAAGGGTTGGCTGGCAGATGGGCTTCATTGCACAGTGGCATGCTTTCCCATTCATTTCTGTGCAGCTCAGTCCACACAGCCTTCCCTTCAATCAATGGAAGTGTATCTATCCAATGCCCAATTGTAGCTATACTGCTGTCCATAATAATAATGGATACTAAGGTCCACTAATGTCTGTCCTATTTTCAATCCTGGCATAGTCCTCCACTCCCAGCAAATGCTCCTGATGCCTCTCGGAATGTTGTGCTATGATGCTAGCATAGTGCCTGGCTTTATCCAGTCAGTAAGCAATTGGCTGGTTCAATGAGCGGCCAAAGTCAAGACAAAAATAAATGTTCAAAGTAAAGTATTGAATGTTGCATGGGAAAGTACCCGGTGGAAAAACAGCTTTTTGGTGAACTCGTGTACCATGGACCTTAAAAGTGGCTATTCTACTGCGCCGTCCCGAGGGAAAAAGAAAAACTGGAACTCCTTTGCTTCAGCTATGGACAAAATGCCGATGACATTCCTGCTGCATAAACAAAGCATTAGACGTGACACGAATAAATGTTGGTCTGATCACAGTTAGCAAAGTCCTTCCATTTGTAACAACAAATAAGTCTGATAGAGAGAATGATGCAGAAAAAGGATCGTGAGAGAAAGGCGATGACTTGTAGGGGGGGTAGATCGCCCTAGAGACTCCCTCTTGTGCTTTTTCAGGCTGTGGTGTCCCACTTTTGTGATCTTCCTATCTGGTCTGACACACATTCCACAAACAAAGAATTAACGACAGACTATCCTTTCAATCAACTGACTAACATCTGTTCTTGTGCCATGCATTAAAGTGACTTTAAAGTGATGTAAAAATTGATCAGACTGTTGACTAAAGGCAAGAAAGAGAAACCTCCTGCCCTTACTGCTTGGTTGTCCAATGGGTCTTTCTAAAACAGAGAGTGCGAGCCCTCCAGTGCGAGCCCTCCAGCCTGGCATGGTGACAATTAAAAGCAGATAAATAGAAGAGAATAAGAAGTTTGTCTGCACAACACTACGCTGGCTTGTTTGTAAGAATGACCACCACATCACACCCACCACTGTTCCTGAGCCTTTGCTTGCTGATGTGTGTGTGTGTGTGTGTGTGTGTGTGTGTGTGTGTGTGTGTGTGTGTGCGTGCGTGCGTGCATGCATGCATGCGTGCCCATCAATGTGTGAAAGCCACTGATATTGTCAAAGAGCTGAGCTGAGCGAGGGGACATCCAACCCACTGTCCCTCCATGTCCATCCGCCCGCCCACGCACACAGACAGAAATGCTTCACACAAGCAGATCATTCATTCAGAGAGCTTCATAAAGAGTCTATCGCACAAGAAAGAACAATCGGCAAACTGGAAGCTACGTGAACTTGCCAACTGAGCTGTTTAACAGCTACTGTATATGTGGTGAAGTATTTCATACAGTATACAGTATATTGTGTCGCCATTAGGGCTGTCAAAAATAACGCGTTAACAGTAACTAATTTATTTTATTAATTACGTTAAATGTTTTAGCGTAATTAACGCACACCGCTATGGTGCTGGAGGTGGTGGTGGTGGGGATAGCAGAGATGGAGGAAAAAATACGTGGAAATGGCAGAATGCGTGTGTCAGAAAAAATACACTTCTAATGAAGGTGAAGGCGGGGTGTTGTGCAAGACCCACTGTAAATGATGATGATGGTGATGATGATGATGGTGGCTGTGTTGGGTGAGAGATGAGAAAGAGTAAATGAGCTAAATGGTGGAGACGGGCATCTGATCATTTCTGAGACTGGTGATGCCATAGTCCGACATTAGGGGGGTGAATATCCGGTGACGGCTCCTAAAGGGTTCATTCAGATGTGGAGTTTGCTACATTTAAGTATGCTGAAATGACACTGGAAAAAAAGACATTTACCTTAGACTACGTGATGTCTATGAACCCAACCCCTCATGGCTCATAATAAGACAGTTATTGGTATAGAAGTGAGATTCTAATGTTCTACTACTATTCAATAGACTAGTATTAGACAAATGGATTTTAGCTTGATTGGCATAGTCAGTTCATTTGGATCTCTTAATACATAATGATATATAACATCATTTATGATACTACTTTCTAGTTAGTACTTTCTAGTCATTAAGTGACTGTCATCATATTTGAGAATTAGTTGTTGATGTGTTTAATCATGATTAATGCATTAAAAATCTGTGATTAATCTGATAAAAATTTTGAATCATTTGACAGCCCTACTCGCCATTCAATTCATTGAGATAATGGCCCCGCGACATTTGTAAAACTACTTTTGAGCATGTCGGGCAACAAATGCACCCCTCTGGTAGGGTATCTATGAAAAGCAAATTTGGAAGGAATTAGCCCCAAGAGTGCTCCAAGAGGTGACAAGAAACTGAAATGAAACCATTTACTCCTGTTCCAACCTTGGACTGCTTTTGCTGTAGCCTTCGGTTCTTTGTGATGAACCAAATACACAACAACCGGGTCTCAGCTGTCACACCTGGCTTGGCAAGCCTGAAAGTAGACAGATCTGGGTGCCAGTACAAAGAGGAGAGTGAACACTGGAGAAGGCCAGGAAATAAAGAATGTGGTTGATGAAGTAAGGAAAAGAGGAAAAAGTCTTTCACTGTAGTCTGTATGGGAAGCCAAAGTTGGTGTCAAAGTCACGTTCACCACGGCCAGATTAATACTCCTCTGTTTTATTTGGGCTCCAGTCAAGGTCTTGTAAGGTAGCACCATATCTGTGCAACCTAGTGTGAGTCCGTCTATGTGCTCATACAGAACAGAGGCTGGATTGTTGGTTGGCGGGTTGAGCTCGAAGGGGAATGTGGTCTTCAGTCTAAATGCTCAATGTTACTTATTAAAGAGAGCAAAACTTACATGAAGACAACATAGACGCTTGTAAGAGCTTCACTGGTCTGACCAGGTTGATGTTTAAACAAAAACAGTGCAAACAGAGACAAGACCCACAAACACTGACAGATATTCTTAGTCTTTCTAGCACTACTCACCTGTGTGTCTTTTTACATTGTCCTTGATGCTGAGCAGCTAGCGTCCTACAGACACTCACATTAGTGTCCCTAAACTCCATGGCAAGGGCGTTTTGGCGCCCATCTGTGAATTAATTGCATCATAGTGCAGCTGTTATGTAAGAACACGAAGGCTGCAGAATCATGCAAAGGCAATGTTGTTTAATACCATATCTTTGGTGCTGCCCTGGAGGTAAATAGCCCTTTTATTGATGTTAAAAGTACATTGTCAAGGATCAGAAAGCCAGTTATTAAATGAGACACAATGATCTATTCCAGTTAAACGCAAGCTTGTGTTTGTCAAAGATCCTGTCTGTGTTTTTCAACCCATTAAGTGATTTAATTGTTGGTCCAGAGATTTGTAAGATTCTCGGGATGGGGTCAGGTCAGACACAGGAGAACAGAGATTTGATTCAGAGCCACGCAAATCGTATGGGGAACGAGATTCTGGGCTGGATAGTGGACAGAAAATGTACACACACAAAAAAGGACAGAGCCAATTCAAAGGGGGCATTGAGGCAGTGGACTACTTCAGCCTCTGAGGCTGCTCTGTAATAAGAGGCCAAGTCGTGAACTGAGCAGGGCATGGAGGACACACCCATACACTTTTTGGGGGGTTTTAAATTGAGCTGTATGGAAGTCAATCACAAAGACAACTGAAATAACTTCCAGTCATTCCATTTTAAAAAGCGGCTTGTTTAAGGAAAGCAGGCAGATTTCTAGTCGACAGTGATGAGTGCATTTGTGTCACAGGATGGCTGATTGATATCAGTCATAATCATTGATAAAACATGGCACATAATCGGGCAAACATGTACAGTATAGCACGGGCTTGCCAAAATGTACCCATGAAATCACCAGCACTTCCACACACCACACCTTGATCAACTTGACACACTTGATCTGTTTCACTCGCACACACGTGGACTACGGTTCCGTGCACGTGTAAGCACAATTGGTGTGCAGAATTTTGGATGGATCGAATGGAGCTCATGCGGACACGCACTCGTTACAAACCTCATATAGCCCTTCTAGGGTTTGAGACCCTGCTGTTTCACGTTGCTGTTTAATGAACTCTGTGCTGTTAGTGTACTCAACTGTGCTATTAGTGAACTCAACTTTCCCACGTCTGCCTTGCAGGAACTTTTACCTAATGTGGTCCCTCATTAAGCACAACAAAGAAGTGGCCTGAAAGTAAAGTCTCATGTTAATAGTAAAATGTACATCGGGTCTCTCCGCTGCCCAGGATTTTACTGTGAATTATTGTAGCCTCTTTACTGTACCATAGGCTTTACTGTAATAATTATGCTTGCATGATACAAAAACACCAATGGCAGCAATTAGCAGGCTCCAAGTATATTTCACATATACGTACATTACATCAATGACCCTGTATAGTCCGGTTAATTGGTTCCAGACTCTCCCCGTAGACCCAAAGTAACACCACTACAGTCACCACAGTCTCCTGTGATTCTCTCTTCACATTGCACATTGCTAATGACCAGGCTACGGATCACATATACATTACCTTTACACTGAATGTAGTACACTATGTGTATCCGTATCTGTTCACCCATCTAAATTATCTGTGTCCGTATCTGTATTCGGATTGGGCGGGGCATAAACAGGAAGTGGGAGTGTTTTAACCAGAAATGTGTGGGGCTTACATGTGTATATTATTGACATCAGAAGTTTCAATAGTTATTATTATCATCCGGCTATATGTGTACTGTGTGTGTAAGTGATGTGTCAGACTTATGATGTACTTATGTTTTCATGATCTGTGTGAAGTTGGTGATTCATGCAAACATGCGATGACGGCAAACAGAGAAATCATCTGTCAGCCTTGTTCACTGTATTTTTCTCACAGCGTTCAGTACTTGAAGCTAAGTGGCCAAGACGGGAAAAAAAAAAACACTGGCAGTGACAAACCGTGTACACGACTCTTGTGAAACGTGTGGCGTAGGAAACAAGTTTGAGATTACAACTTGCATACTGCAGCATATTGAGAGAGGTGTAATATTTGACCACAGCCATACAGGCAGAGGCGTGCCTAATGTTGTGGCCAGTCAATGTCTGTGTACTGCCAACTGAAAATGAACAAAATGATTCTATTGTAAGTAGTACACCGGTTTTATGGTGACTTCATGGAATAAAATAAGTACATTTCAAGGAAAATAGCGCTCATGCTACTATCCCTGATGCATGAGGGACAGACGCCACACAAGCCACAACCCCAAGCCCAGCTGATCAGCTGATCACCTACTGTAAACCTCAGTGTCTATCGATCAACTAGCCAATCATTACAACATTAGGATCACAGCGTCAAAAGGCGGCAGGCAGGCTGTGATGCAATCATGATATACGTCTTTGCCACAGCATTTTATTAGCCCCATTGCCTGAAAGCTACAACCCCCCTCGCCCCCCCCGATTCATTACAGCATGGATCTGACTTTGGGGCCTTGCTGTGTGGAGGTTCCATGTTCTTTCCATGTTTGCACAGGTTTTCGCCGTAGGTGCTCCAGTTTCCTCCACAAGTAAAACTATCGGCACTTAATTTTCCGTCAGCTTAATTGAGAAAAGGTGCTGCCAAGATCTGGAATCCACGGTTGGCGTCACACGGTTGCCACCCATTGCTTACTGCACATTGTACATGTGATGAATGAAGTACGGTACCTAAACTTTAACAGTTCTTGTTCTGCTTGCCTCAATAAGATACATTTTGAACAGTAAGCTCTGCTTCTTTCCTGGTGCTTCAATGGCTGGGTGCAAAAGGTATGGCAGTGGTATGATGGGGATCAGTTGCTTTAGTGCCTTATTTTGTCTAATGACTGAGTGAAACGGTACTGCTTGGTGCAACTGCTGTGGTTATGAACTTGCCTTTTCTACAAGATAAGTCATCATCCATCTACTATGTGACCTCAGCAGGCTCTAGCTGACTGACCGTCAAATGGACACTTATCTGATGACGATATACTAAAAACCAAACAGATGCTCATCCACGTCAGAGCTACCTAGATCACATACTGTACTCACATGCGGAGCAATGTTTCATAGGGCAGAGAGCTGATATTTTCACTGAGTATACTGTAGTGGCTGTTCTCAAATCAAATGCACGACACACTCTAACAATCAAAATTCTAACAGAGCAGTGGGCTTTGGTGACAACTAGTATGCAGTAAGTCATAGTACAGGAGGCTTTTACACCCAAAACTATAGTAATCACTAAAGACATGTTGTATCTACCGTTATATGATTAACTGGATATCAAAAATAGCAGAGGGAAAATGCATCCTCACGTTATGATGTCTTTGAAATGATTACAACATTTGGCATTTGGCAGTGGCATTGGGGTGGCAACGGTGTAAAAATGTCTTTCTTTGGTATTCAATAGCATCTTATTAACATTACCCAATGATGACAAAATATATACTAGTTACAAATGATCCAATAAGTGATGACATAAAACACTGACAAAATGGAATTTAAACATCACTACTGGGCATTTTACAAGGAACCATGAAAGAAAACCCAAGCTCTTCCTCAAGCGACTCTCTCTCTCGCCCACTTCAGCAGGTAGGGTGATGAATGTATGCGTCTGTGTCAGCTCCTATTAATAGGGAGCGGGAGGTAGTCTCTCATACTTGAAGGATCTGTTTGAGAGTCCAGATGTGGACGAGCTAAAGGTGGGGGCGGTGCGCAGAGAACATGACTGCCCTGGACAGGGTTTCATGTGAAAACTCTTGAAGCAACTTTATTTCTGTCCTCTGATAAACCAATTGTGAAGCACAGGTGATTCACAACCACCGACATTTTACACTGCTTGGGCAAAAGCACAAGGTGAATGACGCAGATTCCTACCTCTTGAATTGGTAGCCAGGTCAGCCACTTTCTGAAAAGCATCCAAGAAGGCAGCCAAGGCAAGCACGCTAGCCCTAAAAGAGAAAAGCAACTTTAGTTACAAAAACACATCGGCTGATGACAACATGAGTAGTGCTTCCAACCTGTCCTAGGTTGGATAGGACATACTGACTGAACTCTGGGAAAATAAAAGGCAAATGACGGTTCTCCAGTATAAGCAGGTGCCAAAGTCAAAGCCTGAATGTATCCTGCCGTGTGGAGAATGTTAAAAGCGATGAGTCAGTTGTTTAACAAGCTCACAGAACTAGCAATGGAGAAGTTTTTCAAATGAAATGAAATGAAGACAAAAGTGGTGCCAGTCCTAAATTGTACACTAAAAGTACAATCCAGACTGCTCAACTATGGCTTTGTGAATGAAGGTTCTACCAAGTGAAATGAAGACTGCTGAAGCAATTGTTACATTTATTTGCTGATTGTAAGGCTATTGTGTTATTTGCACTTTATTTATTTCATGGGAAAATATTATTTGGAATGTATTTATTTGATTACTACCTTTTTTATTGATTGATTGATTTTATTCATTTTTATTCTGACTCCCTTTTTTTTAAATTAAAAATCTAAATATTGGGCTTTTTTTAATTAGTAAGCTTGACTTAAGCCTTTACCTTTTTTCTTGCTTGATTTGTTCCATGAATTATTAGCAAAAGTTAAGATAGGTTTAATCAAAATCTTTGTGATGATCACACTTTATCATGTCATGTTATTATTCATTAAACTTTATTCAGGTGTTAGCTTTTTAAACTGTGAGTTAAACAAATCAATGAGATCAATTAAATCTATAGTGTTGATATTTAATGGGCCCCGGGCCACTCTGCACTGAAAAAATCGGACCCCAACATCAAAAAGGTTAAGAACCCCTGCTGTACGGTCCCAACAGCCTGGGGCGAAACAACACAGCAGACCTAAGGACCTCAGGGCTTCCGTCCATTCTCTCAGAAGAAGATTGGCTTTTCTCTTTTCATTCAATTGCAGGCTGCCGGACAGACCAGTCCTTTGGTGGCTGACAACATGCTGCCGACTGGTTGACCAGCATCCATTAACAACATCACACACATCAACATCAACACACCTCTCATAATTGAGATCACAGGTTTGGGGATGAAAGCCTCTTTTGTTGGTGCCTGTGCGCACGTGCATTTCAACAAATATCTGATCTCACAAGAGACAAAACTATCGCTCACACATGCCACACAGAGAGATGCAAGACATCATCCAAGGCACTTGGAGCTACAAAAGTGTGTTTGTTCATTTGTAAACATACGGAATGCAACCAAAACAAAACGCCTGGACAATGTTAGGGTTCACCGTATAGGGTGTTCTACTGAATAAGTGTTTAACACGGCCCAAGAATATGATGGCTAACAGCTGCTTAGTTACATTCTACTCAAGGGGCTGCCAACGGATGTGACAGAACAAAACTGAGTAACTTGCAGACAATCCTCAGTAGAGTCATGGGAGTATGCTGGAGCTTATCCCAGCTGATTTCAGGCGAGAGGCGGGGTACACCCTCGACTGGTCTCATTCTCTTTTCATATTGTTTTATGGTAAGCATTTTGTTTTGACTGAGCTCCTTTGGTTCACAACTTTTAAAAAGCACAATGTGAAATTAATTGTCACTGTGGTGTTGCTTTCCTCTTTTCTAACATTATTGGCTGATGAACATTGTGTTGCAGGCGGCATCAGCATGGCAGTTTAGAATTAATTTGGATTGCATGTCCCTGAGATTATGAGTTGAATAATGTTGACAATTTTGAGTGCATTTCCTACATTATACGAGTTCAAAAATGTTGAAATCTTGGAGTGTATTTCCCATAACATATGACTTCAAAAATATTGACATTTTTGAGTCAATTACTCTCCAATTATGAGTTGTGTAGTATCAATATTTATAAGATGACATTGAGATCATTTAAGGCAACTCCAAATATCTATTTTTTTATTTAGTCTAAACATAAAACATTGAAAAACATCACAAAAATACTATTGTGTAATCTGTTAAAACATCATTTTTGAGTTGTGTGGACTTATCAGGCTTTACAGTGTATGCATTTTAATCCATCCATCCAACTTCTGCTGCAATGCAGGTGGTCAGAGCCAATGCCAGCGCCAAAACTGATCATTACTGGACAATATGGGAGCTTACCCGGGTCATTGAGACGCCAAGAAGTAAACGTTCCTCCTTTAAATCAAATAGTCAGCTATAACTAGAGCTATATAAGTATACATTATATATAGTAGTTATAAGTATGATATATTATTGAATAGCTTCAGTATAAATAAATAAAATAAATTCAGAGACTCGTTTTTTTTTATTGTTGGTTTTGCTTAGAAATGCACGCTTTTAGTTGTATGCAATGTTTAAAAAAATTCATAATATGGCTCTCACAAAAATACATTTTTAAATATTTAGCTTTGATTGCTCTATCAGCCAAAAAAGGTTCCCGACCCCTGCTGCAGACATTGCTCATAGTAGCCACAATGACTTCAAACTTGGCCTTACATTTCCTAAAACACCGGCCCCAACTTTATCATAGCTAGTTCACAAATGTCCGACTGAGCCAATCTCATAGATTGCAGCATAGCACAGCAGAGTGCACTTTCTGACAATGATACACTACTACTGCTGCCGCCATCTATTCTAAGGGCAGGAGAAGCTGGAATGTAGCTGTGGTTGATTTGGACCATGGAAAGAGAATTTAACACCACTTTCGAGACACAAAACTCCAGCCATTATGATATAGAATACATCACCACGTGTTCGGTGTTGTCCAGCATATGCATTACTCTAAAGCATGACTGTCATGCACCTATGTCCCTTTTCAATATCTCAACTCAAATCCATTTAATAGCCGCACTACCACCAGACAATGTGATCTCTCAAGGTGGCCTTTCACTGTTCCAGGGCTTCCAGCTCAAATAAATTGTAAGTGTGTGTATGACTCAGCCGAGACCCAGCTGCATCAGCCATAAGCCAGCAACAAGACCAAAGACTGAAAGTTAAAAGGAGACCGTGATTAGAAATCAGCTAGCCTTTATTCCACCCTGCGCTATTTCTTTTAGCACTCAAACCAAAATGGGCAGCAGGAAAAAAAAACACCCCCAGTTGGTGCAAAACAACAAAAAAAATAAGACAGAACAGTCTGAACACTGTAATTGGTCGACTTCCGAGTTGCTTTGTAAGAGGGGTGCAGAGGGGCTAAATTACAGGGTAGTACCCCAAGGACATCATTACACACAGACATATGCTACTACTGCTCGCTAGCCACTTATTTGGGCCAAAACGGGAAGGTGGCTGTGTTTGTGCTCTACCATGTGTGTGTAAGTGTGTGTCCCTCTATGTCAACTAGTCCCACAACAGATTACAGAGCTCTATGGGGGGAGGTTAAGTTGTGGTCAAAACCACTATTTTGCCAAACGTGAAGTGGCTGTGGAAAACATGAAAGCAAACAAAAAGCCTTATAGTAGGTCAGCATTAGCAGGACTCCAGCAGGACTCCAGCAGGACTCCAGCAGGACTCCAGCAGGACTCCAGCAGGACTCCAGCAGGACTCCAGCAGGACTCCAGCAGGACTCCAGCAGGACTCCAGCAGGACTCCAGCAGGACTCCAGCAGGACTCCAGCAGGACTCCAGCAGGACTCCAGCAGGACTCCAGCAGGACTCCAGCAGGACTGGCATCAATTTGGATATACAGCACAGTTACCGCAGCCCGGAGCGGGTGTAGGCTCAGCTTAATTGGGTCAGAACTTGCATCAAATACCAAAACAGGCAATACCAACTTTAGAAAAAAACGATTTGGCTGGTATTCCTGCCATCTATCTGCTAGCTAGCTGCAAAATGCAATGAAGCAAATTGTAGCTAGCAGGCTCAGTCTGTCCTAATCCTCACTTCCATGGCGGCAAATAAACCCTACATGTATCATTGTGACCAAAAGAGGGCAACAAATCCAAAAGCCAAGACAGATATCACCTTTTCACCAGAAAAGGCTTTTGTTAAACATTTCCCCAATGCGGAGAGCCACAGAAACGCCTTACTGTCAAATAGGCAGTCATTAGCAACAAGGCCACAAATGTTCCCCTGAGCTTAATATGACAGGGTCACATATTTAACCCCTAAATGATGGCTGCAGCCGTACAACATATCACCATTAATCAGCCATAATGCTGAGAAAAGAGGCATGGGACACGACAAAACATTGTTATGTCCCCGAGCCTTTATACAGCTGTCACTCCGAGTCTGCCCAGGAACACGTGGACACTCACACGCCAAGAGAGCTGCCGTGCACGATTCATCAAAGAATATTCCAGGCTGCAGGGCATCCATACTTAGAGTATTTGCAGAACAATATGCTTTTATCTCAACTGTCATAAGATGTTTGTCTAGCGACACGTGGCCACTTAAAGCCAACCATGAGAGGTGGTGAGGACAGGCAGCCGTTGTCAGGATCAGGAGAAGACTGGCAGGACTTGTGGAAATGCACAGCTTTAAGAAGACAAATTAGATTACCTTGAACGGACAGGATGGGCAAAAGATGATTTTACGAGCTCAAGCTGGTTAGTTAAGAGACGGATGACCAATTTCATTACAAATGTTCTGAGAAATTGAGAAAAAAGTTCAAGCCATGTTCATTTTTATCATTTGAAAGTGGTCAGGTATGAACATCACTTGGCAAACTATTAGTTGGGTGGCAACCAAGGGGTCATCTGTCATGCAAATATGAAGCTCACCTCAGTTGGGACTGCAGTTTGCCAGCCTTGGCGATGAAGTCCTCCCAAACAGGGTAGCTGCTCTGTAAACGAGAGATAGAGAGATAGAGACCATACATGAAGGCCATAATCTCATAATGGAGACATATTTCACCATTCCCACAGTTACATAACATTTGAGTCAAGATTTGGTGCAGGCGGGGGCTCTAATGGGCTCACTGCTCCTATAACAAACACTTTAGTTCAATCACCACCAAAATTGTTTTTTTTTGTTTTTTTTAAACAGTTACAAATATTTGTATAATATAATTGTCTTTTACCGTCATGTCCTGAAGGCTGCAAAACAGGTCAGTGGCTTCTTGAGGAAACGTCCCCACACAGCAAAAGTATTAATACTACGCCATAATGAGCCTGGGTCCTAATGGGACTCTACATGCACCCAATTCAGGTCTTGAGCTGAAAATAGAGTCCTCTAAACCAAGGCAAGAACCAAGCGGTGGCGAGTGTAGCTTGTAGGCCGGTCGATGGAGTGGAGCTGAGCAGAAGGCAGAGCGGCATAAGGCAAAGGAAGCCGGAGGGCTTGAACAAATGTTTGCAGGTTGTGTGCTACTACCGTCAGGAGCCTGAGGAATGTCATGTTATGCTGTCAAACATGACACCCAACAAAGACTTCCAAGCGATGGTAATGGTTACACACACCTTAGCATCGCTTAACTTCTTTCCCTGAAAAGAACTGTCCTAGAAAAGTATAAATTCATACGAGTCCAGGTGCGTCCGACTTCCAGCAGTGTCAAAGCTACTTTGACTAACCCAGGGAGAGGTGAGGTATCTGTTTCTCTAAGCCAGTGGCAACATTCCAATTGTACTTTATTCACATTAAGCCAGTGGCAACATTCCAATTGTACTTTATTCCCAAAGCACTCTCCACTCAGCTGTGTCCTCATTTGTCATCAATTACAGGCATCGTGTCTGAATTGAACAGTTAGAAAAACAAATATTCTTTGGCGAGCTACCGAACATCAGCTGATATCCAACCCCTATCTTCCTAGAGCAGGGGTGGGCAAACTGCAGCCCGGGAGCCTCATGCCGCCCTCTAACAGGACAGGCGGTGTAGGAAACGGATGGACTGGGAGCTAGCGTAGAGACAATGTGGGATGCCAACAGGTGCCGAAGGATCTAACCCTGTTCCTACCAAACTGACGTCTGGCCATTTGACCCCCGCAGACAATGTTCTACCACCGGCATGACATTCCTTCCATTCCTGCTGCCAAGCACGGCAGCTGAGACACCAGCTAAAATGTCTCAACTAGCCGTCTGTCCAAAACACGCAGAAATAACACGTCCCCATTAACCTTACACCTGCCTTTCTCCAAAATAACACAACACCGAAAAGTGTCTTAGCGCGTCAAGAAATGTAGACTTTTTAAACCAAACCATGGAAGACTCTGGAAGTCAGCGACCGTTTGAAGGAGTTCAGAGTTCAGAGGCCAACCATGATGAAGAAGTTATGCTAGCTAACTGGTTCACTTAAGAAAGTTAGCTTAGCCGTGTGTACTGATGGGCTCCTAACAGCTGTAGGATTAAAAAAAACACCACCGCGTTTTATTTGAACTTGATCTTACCTTCATGTCTCCGATAAGCGTTTGGAAGAGTCCTCCAAGCGCGCCGCAGTCCTTTTCGATAACAGCCTCCATTTTCGGGACCACCTCCAAGTAGTCGATCCCGACTTCAATCGAGCAAAAAAGAGAGAAAACTCACTCGCAATAGGACTGCGCGAAAAAAGAATAAAACCAAAGTAATTTCTCGCATAAAATGGTGTTAAAAGGCGTTGGGAGTCTACTACGGTGTATACTTCACTTCAGGCCAAAAGAAGCTGTTGGAAGGAGAGTGAAATTTAAATCCCAGTGTCCGCTCCACGCCACCGTCTTCACATCCATGTTAAGACTTCTGCAAAGACTTTAACAATCTGAAAGCCGAAAAGAAAAAGAAGATAAAATGTTGGATAGGTAGCCCTGTCCGATGTCTTGACAGGTAAGGCGAGCCTATCCCCCCCCGGCCGTGAGTCTACTCGTCCTAACATCGACTGAGTGAGAAAACACACCAAGCCTACTACAACCAGGAAAACACGTTTCCGGTTAGTTTAACCACAACTAAAGAAAAGTATGTCAAAAAGGAAAACGTGTTCGGTCTAGTCAATGTTTCAAGTTTAGATAGCGACTTTGACAATAAAGTATAAATTTATGTTAGTCTATTTCGACACAAATCACACAGTGATTTGCATTGGATAAAAACCGTCACACTTTTATTTTGAAGGCAGGCTTCCAGTTCCTGTGGCAAAACAGGTGGCGTCTATTTAAGCCAAAACACGAAACCTAATTTGCGAATAAATATGGAAAAATAATCACAGTTCCATTCACTGCATGTGGCATGAATATCTTTTGATATCATCATATGGACATACTGTTGGTGGAAATAACCCCCAGCGCGGCTACCACTATTGTATGCAACAGCAACTGTATGCCGATGACGCTACTGTATAACAGATAATGGGCGACATCTAGCGGTTAAAGTGTACATAACAATTAATAGCATATTTTAAGCCGATTTACGAACGGGTTCAAACCGCCTCCCACTCTCGCTTGCACAAAAATCGAAATAGTGAAAATCTCCAAGGACCGAAATGTTTCCAAACAATACATTTATGTTTTGCAGGAAAAAAAACAAAAATATGCCAGTATGTTGTATTGCTCGGCGGTTTTGGTGGACAAGAAAAATATATGCACGTATTTACAATGTGTTCTACATGGTCTGAACACTGAAGGCAATCGCAATTGACTGCAAATACTGCAAATTTCTTGCGTTAAAAGAAAAACATTAAAATGCCAGTTCCATAACGAACCACCAGAGGACGGCACTGACCCATGATCAAAACTGGAACAGAGTCAACAATACGTTGGCCCGGTCAGCTTATTGATTTGATAACATTCAGTAACATTCAATAATCAAAAATCTGTAAACTACGCAAAGCTACACAACCATTTGCATTTAAGTTCTGATGAAAATTAAACATTAAAACAAAATTGACATGACATTTTTTGGATTGTTTTTTAATTAAAAATCTTTGTTGGGAATAATAAAAAGGCACCTGAACGATAACAAAGGCACATTTAAAAAAATTCAATCAAACATCCTAAATGCATTTAAATCACAAATAATTGACTATTCTATGGTCAGTTCAACTCATACTAATAAAACGGTATCGCAAGCAAGGCTCATTGAGTGATGGTATTATTACATGGAGCAATTTAATCAACATCAAAAAAGTCACTCATCTATAGTTATGCAATAGCATTCTTTAGAGCATGGTTTTAAAGCGAGGTGCAACATTTCCAATATTCTATTTATGGTTGCAAAGTGTGAAAGACAAAAGTGATACCACGGCAACTCCCCTTTTAAGTTAGGGCTCATTTTAAAATGTTTTATGCCGAGTGACTTTCTCTTCCCATTGTATCAATCCGCCACCCTTTATTTAAGGTTCATTCTAAGAAACGCTGCAACCGAACTCCCCATTATGCATGAAACAAAAACACCATGAACAGGTGGTATTTTGCTTTTTGGAAATGGGAAATATTCCCTCCAATGAGGAAGTGATTTCAGCAAAAAAGGAAGCTATAGTGTTGATGTAAAGTAAAAAAAAAAAGTTTCCTCAGTGTCACTACATTACTCATATTACACTTTCGATGACAACATATTTTGTCACATCCCCCACAATACGGCACTTCACTGTTTTCAGAGGTTAATGACCTTAAAAAAGCTTGGTTCTTGGTCAAAGCTGGTGGGAAATGTAAAAACAGAGCAACCGCTTGTTTTCTGGATGAAGCCATTGTGGTGCAGGTTAGATCCTTAAAAACAGAGCAACTGTTTGTTTTCTGGATGAAGCCAATGTGGTGCAGGTTAGATCCTCCATCGCTTGAAGCCCATCACCAAACTGCAGCCGTAGCACAGTGTCACCACAAACGCAAATATCTGGAACAGAAAAAGAGAATGTGGACAATATTTGAATCATTCTGACCGACATAGATACCTTCAAAGTAGAAAACGCTGCTGGATGCAAACACTCATATTACATTCAGGAGGTTGCCTACAGTTGATTCAATTGGTCAATTGATTCAAGATAGTTAAAGGGAACCGATGATGCTTTTTCCATTTTGGAAGAAAGCCCTGAAAGAAGTTTGGGATGGCTCAAAACGCTCGGTTTCAAAAGGCGTGGTAAAACTGTTCCTTTGTGATGTCACAGAAGGCCATCTTCCTTATGTGGGCGTCTGCTCCACCGTTTACTTGCTTGCAATGCCTCGTAAGGGAAAGCCACATTTGTTTCAAATTCCTTTGTTTCAAAGACGCCACCATCAGGCACAAGTGGTTGGAGTTCCTGATTCCCTACCAGCAGAGAAAAATCCATTTTCATCTGTCGACTGTTTTGGGAACATGGGCCCCTATGCAGCTGGACTAGCCTACGCCTTTCCAACGTTTTTCTTCAGGAAATGGGCTAACCTGGCACGGTGTTGCTGAAAGACCGAGGCGGAATAGGTGAATCCTAATTACGTGCATCGTAAGTGAAAAACAGCACTAGAAGGCACGCACAAGGGTCTCACATTTGGGATTGCGGATGATGGGCAAAGTCAAGGCAAAAAGGGCACCATCTAACAGACACGTGAGAAGGCACTTACCGTGGCTGCTACATTAGTATTGTACTGGCTGCCAGTCAGCACTGTGAATACGTTTCCTCGAGGGTAGGGTATACACATCACAGTTCCGGTGCTGTTTGGCAGCGGTGTGATGATGGCTCCCCCGTTGGCTGCTGTCACCGCCGCCTCCAGCACGAAGGCGGCAAAGTAGAAAAGCAGAGCTATGAAATGGTAAAAGACATCCTGCGAATGAGGAAAAAGGATGCGTTAGGAACTGGAATGGCACTGTGAGTAAAAGGGGGGAAAGGAGCGAGAGCCTGACTTGTTTGTGTCTCTGCGGTGGTGTGAAAAAGTGTTTGCCCCGCCCCCTTCCTGATTTCTTTTTTTTTGTCACACTTAAATGTTTCAGATCATTAAACACATTTCAATATTAGTCAATGGCAACACAATCAAACACAAAATGAGGTTTTGAGATGACGCCACACTATCTCAAAAGGATCCAGGTCAGGACTTTGACGAGGCCACTCCAAAGTCTTCATTCAGAGGTGGACCTGAAAGGAAGGGATAGAGGATGGAGGATGGAGGATGGAGGATGGAGGATGGAGGATGGAGGATGGAGGATGGAGGATGGAGGATGGAGGATGGAGGATGGAGGATGGAGGATGGAGGATGGAGGATGGAGGGTAGAGGATAGAGGATAGAGGATAGAGGATGCCGTCACTTCAAGGGGTGTAACACACAGACTACAGTGTTTTTTTGGCTCTATACTGCAAACACATTGAATAAACGAGGGAACTGTGCTGAATATTTTCTTTGTCTGTGGTGTATAAAACACAATGTGATGTCAACTTCAGATTTTCAATCTGCACATTGCAATTATGGAGACAAATAATAGACAATAAGTAACACAGAAAGCTAAAAATGCTAATGCTAAACGTGTACTTTGACCAAAGTACAAAAATGCACGTGGTGTGATGGCAACACATGTAGTCTGCACACAATGTAACTAGAATTGAATGGCGGAAGACTATAAGCAAATGACCTGACGTCTGCCTTGACTCTAATGAGCTCTAATTTCATGGCGCAGCGCAAGGTGGCTGAGCGTGGTGCAGCCCAGGCGGTGGTAAATAATAATGAACAACAACTAAAAACAAGGGTGAATATGAAGTTGGTTGTTAAATACTGTTCATGTTTTTGTTCAAGGAGGATGAGGAGGAGGTAGCGCCAACATGCCGTCAAAGGTTCTGCTATTTGGCCAGGTAGAGCAGGAAGGCTGGTGGAAAACAAGCAAGATGCTTGGATTAGCCTGCTGCTGTGTTTAATGTAACTGTCAGGAACAGATGACGTGGCCCACCAGGGGGCGTGTGTAGTGAATGACGCATGGTGGCCTCTGATGCAGTACAGTCCGGTGCATTTAAAGGCAATGAGAGGTGTTCACGTGCTTGTTTAAGATTACACTCATCTGCCTTCTCTCCTCCCCCTTTGCCACGTGCGCGTGAGTGCACGCCGCAGCGTCAGACTGCGCTACTTGTGAAATTTGCAAAGTGGACTGGTCACACCCCGTTGGTACGGCGTAGGCGTGGAGCAAGGCAGGTGCGCCTCGCCTGTGCTTGGTCTATGAAATTAGAGCCCGTAATGTGAACTTTAGAGGATTTGCATGGTATTTTTCCATTTTGGAAAATGGAATCCTGTCAGCATCATTGTGAAAACTCGGAGCAAAACTGAATGGGCTCTTTGTCGGTGCACCTCACCAAAGTCCCATTCATGTGTTGTCCCTGCTAGAACCAGTTCACTGTGCACCGAAACCTGGAAGGAGTATCCTTTTCTTCAATAAATATTTGCTGGAGACAAGATGTTAAGGACTTAGTTATCATGCATGTTTTCATTCTGTTTCCATGCCTGGTCCCACCCCTTGGATCTACGTGTTTAACCAGATCCTCACCAAAGCTTTTCAGTCCCACTTCTAAGGTGTTGTTTCAGTGTAATGGTTAATTGATAACTAACAAAACAATACGTCTTGCTTCTCGCTTGCTCAACTAAACACGGCCAGTTTGGAGGGTTTCAGGTGTCAATAAGTCAACCATGAAGGTTATATCTTGCACAAGGACACAGGACAAAGTCAAATCCTTCCATATAATATGTATATATATATATATATATATATATATTATATTATATTATATTATACGGTACACACCACTGACATAGCAAAAAGAAGCTGGCATCTATATAAGGGGTATAACAAAAGACTGTTGTCAGTTCTGTGAGGCCTTTGTTGTGTTCTGGTGTGAGCTCATCATCCATGACGCTCATTGTCAGGATGAAAACAAACAGCAGCACGGCATGGCTTCTCTGAGGAACAAAGCTTGCAGCCCAAATGTCAGCATGATCTTATTTTTTGTAATGATCCAACACTGTATATACAACAAGACTGTCATTACAGTGTGTAAATAGAATGGCATTATTCAACGTCTTTTAGAGGAGGAAGCATCTTGTTGTTTCGTGTCCATTTTTCTGCTGTCAATCCAAATATGAGTAATTATGGTCATGCTAATGCTTTATTAGCTGAAAACTTGCGAAATATATTAAGAAACACCACATATTTCCCCTTGCACAATTCAATATGTCCCAAGAGTCCTTCCAACTCAGCAGTCACTCATAGTTTGTCCACTTCCTGTGTTTAGCGTGCACCATTTTCTAATAGACTAAGAAAATAACACAATGTGTAATCATAATAATAATAATAATAATGATAAATAGCTAATTCAGTGGAAAAAGTCAAGAAAACATAAAGATGAACATCCAAGTACTTAAAAAACTACAAAAAAAACTATTAGTTTGCACTGTTTCTTGAACAAACTTGGCAGCCTGTATTCTCATCCCAAACTAAAATCATCTCTTAAGACGTAGTAGTGGGAGTCATACTACTACAAGGGAAGAAGTCGTGATAAACACAACACAACAGACTGAATGCATTATTAACAGTATAATCATTAGTGTGGTTATGGCCTTAGATCATTTAGAGTTATGCAACTAAAGTGCAATGTTGCATTTACCGTAATTGAGACATGTTGGCACGCGTGCGATGTGAAAGAATAACTTCCCCTTTGATTTCACACGCAATATTGCGCATGACATAACATCTCTTTGCAGTTTTACCTCTGCTAAGGCAATTTTTTTAATTGCTGATACTACTAGTAGTAGTAGTAGTAGTAGTAGTATTATCCAAACAATGTAAGTAGTTTAAACTACTGAAAGCATTGCTATCAAACCGTGAGGGGCTGAGCGTGGGTTTTTATTGCGAAGATAATTAAAGGTGGACAGGATTGTTTTCCCACTAATGTTAGCTTGACCAAAAGTGGTGGAGACCAAGGTAAAAGTTGTCTTGTCTGGGTAAATATCTGAATGAGAGGTAGGGATTCAGGGATATTTTCAGTCTGAGTGACTATTGCTTGAGCTGTGAAATGCAGGGCTCGACAATAACGATGTACCGATGGCCCGGGGCAAGTTAAAACAAAATTCGGGCAAGTAAATCCAATCAGTGATATTCCCGTCGGGCAAGTGCACTTTAGCATGCCATACTGCCAAGAGTTTTTTTTTTTTTTAAGCGGTTCTTGTTGGGTGTTGGTAAAACACGGACTACGTAATTCCGGTGGTAATTTGCAAAGCAATCCTTGCAAATCTTGAAATGGACCAATCAGAATCGTTTATTTAGACCGCGGTCCGTAATCCACAGTCCGCGTTTTACCCACACCCGTTGTTCGCGATCAACCAATCAGCGATCGTTTGACTACGAAAATATCCATCATGGCGTCGCTGCCAACATCGTCTAATTCTGAAGGAAACAGCAAAAAGTGATGAACCAGTGCCTCCTAAACAAGTATTTTATTAGCGGCAGCAAATCAAAGGAGGTGAGTGAATCACATTGCTGTGACAATTTGAAGTGGTCACAATGAAACACCACCCATTAGATCCAATACCAAGTGCTGATTTTGCACAAGCTACAAAATCTAGCGCTTCCATTTCTCTGTGTATTTTTCTCACCTTTGCTTCACAAATTATTGTTTGACCATTGAGCTTTTTTTCTGGATTAAAAACACTTTACTAGTACACAAATGTGTCTATTCAATAATGTTTCATTGTGGTGCACAACTTATAAATATCACTGCTTACTACGACTACGATGTGTAAGGTATTATTTATTTTATTATTTTATTTATTTGAGATTCTCATGTGATGCCACAAAAAATTACATGATATCATTATGGCAGTCTTTTCATTTTACATGGGGCAAGTTCGGGCAAGTAGTTCTCACCTTAAGGATTCCCTATGGGCAAGTCATTTTGGTTTTTAATGTAGAGCCCTGAAATGTTTGACTTTTTAGCTATTACTATTAAATGTTTGTGTGCATGCAGCGTGCAGGAGATTTGGGATTATAAAAGGGTATAAATACTACGTCTTTGGTACGGAATGAGCCAATAATGCGTGTTGAGTTATTTTCAAGAAAATCTGCTCCTGTACAAGCTGTACACTGACTATTCTAAGTTATTTCCAACAGTCCATGGACAAGCTATACATGAGAAGGGTGCACTCCATTTTGGCAGCTACCGGAGCTGTTGAGAGTCAACATATCGATCTCCTTCTTACCAAAAAGTTCCAATCAGTATTGATGCGGTCCGCCAGGCCGGTGATGAAGAGCGTGAGGTAGGCGGAGGAGAGGAAAAAGGCGGTGACAGACACAAACATCACCCAGCCTTGCAGCAAAGGCACTGGTACATCGGAGGACGCCACCAGGATCCATACTAAAGCACCAAATAACTGTAAACACAAGCGGGAGCAATTATTTGCAGTCACATGAACGCCTCAATCAAACATGTGTGTCTGAATCAGAGTGTCCATTTTCTTTTTGGTGGCCATGAAGGTCATAAAGATAGCATGGACGCCTTGGTGCAGGTACACAGTAGATGTAGGTATGGCTGCCATGCATTACAACTATGACAGTAAACAAAACAAAGCTTTTGGATGCATGGAAGAAGGTACTGCACCGTGCTGCTGAATGATGCAAACCTGTGATCTATCAAAAACAGAAGGCAGGATGAAGGTACAGTGAGGTCACCAACAGGAGACACCATGAGGTCGCTATGCTAGCAAACTAGACGTCCACTACAGTATTCCAATTGGTTCTCTACCAGGTGAGGTGACCCATGGCGCCGTACTGTTCCGACCACACCGCAAGCTTACTCGGTGTGTCACTTTGGACCCCGGTACCGCATGAGTAACATGTGTTTCGATGTCGTTCTGGAGCGTATCCCCTCACTTACTATTTCAAAGACGACCAGCGCTCCAGAGTACGTCCTCAACACTTCCAGTCCCAATGGCAGCGAAATGGTTGGCGCTGGGAAGGAGGTGGCAGCGGGATTCGTGGCCGGATCCGACATCTCTCCTTCCGCCCGTCTCTCTGGCTCGCTCCCTCCTCTGTTTTGCGACCTCCCCTGTGGCTCTCACCCGCCGTAAAGCCGCCGGAACAAAAGACAAGCGTTGCCGGGGAAATTCCTCAGGAGCCAAGTCCTTCTTGGAACAGGTCGGACAGGTGCACGAGCCGTGCCGCTCCCAGGCAGGGAACAATGATGCTGCGTTCAAAGACATCACGGAAACATTAACGTCCAATTGTCCTGTCAATGAAAGACCGAGTAAGACGATCGTAAATAACAACAACAACAAACAATCTCACTTGAATAATCGTGTTTTCAATGTCAGTGAAAATGACAATCAAAACTCTATTATATTTGCAAGTTGCGCAACAGTTATTTCATGACTCATCACTATTATTAATCATAAACATGAAAAACCCCAGAACCCATATTTTAATTTATTCAAACAATAAAGGGAGTAGAAATGTGGGGATACTACACATTTGGCATTGATCTGATAATACAGAAACATTAAAAAAAATGCAACATAATTTTAATTGGGTAAACCAGGGGTGTCCAAACTTTTTTCAACCAAGGGCCACATATGGAAAAATCTAAAGATTTTGACATATTTATATACAGTACTTTTTTTATTTCCTAAAAAATTATCATCATTACACCCATTTTACTTATATTGTACCTTTAAGCTTGATCATTTAAAAAGGGCCACAAATGGCTCCCAGACCGGACTATGAACACCCTTTCCACCCCCAAATGGCCTTAAGGCAGCAGTTGTTCATGCAGTTAAAAGCGTCAGCTATTACTTTGGTAAGAAGGAAACTAAGGCAGGAGTGGCATTCATGGATGATTTATGAAAGACCAAGAGAAAAAATGATAACAAATCAGAGACAACGGCGTGGCTACTGATTCATTTTCACATTGAAGGAGCACAAGTCAATATATTAGTCATGACGTTAAGAGATACTGACTGACTTTGTGGGTTTTTGGGGGGATTAAAACGATGGAGTGAAAATTCATGGGGAACTGCACTTGTTTGGAATTTTGCCCATCATTCACAATTCTTATGTGAAACCTGAACACATATTTCTTTCCCTTTTCTGCGCATTATAACACCAGCAAAGGAACAACAGATGTTATGGGAAGTAGATGCTAACTTAGTGAGTTAGCTTCCGTATTTTGCCTTGTAAACACACGACCTTTCACCTCAACTGGGGTTCAGATGCTGTTTTCAACTATCAGTAATAGCGACGTTTGACTTAAACGCTTAAGTAAGGAAGGCTTGGGAACTTGTGTAGAATTGGATGCACTCCTGGGTGGTATTTGGTGTCTTTAAGTTAGTGGGGGGGGGGGGTTCATGTTCACGATGATATTGTAATGATGCTGACTCTCGTCACGACATGAACACTCCCCAACACTTCCTTCAGCTCCTAATTATTATCTTTTCCCCGGGGGGGTATTTTAAATTTTACTTGAATACAGATACTTTTCCGACCTCAACAAATACAAATACAGCCATGTGTTGCACACCCCTACTCTATATGTAAAGCGACTACAACGCGTTGACCAATGACGTTTACCTTGAAGAGAAAAAAGTAAGCTGCTGTCAATCGGCTCCCAATGACGCAAACTTGGCAAATCACTAAAGTGTCCATGATTTAGCCCTGATGGCAAGGTCCGGTACTTTCTCTGCCAATGCTAAGTCATTGAAAATATGACTTGAGCCATTATTTCAATAGGCTGACAATGGGCTGCTTGAGTACCCCATACCACATCCACCTGAACGCATCGCGGCATATCCTAACCCTGACACAGCGAGGTGGCTGCGACGTCTGGAGCAGATGGCATATCTGCCTCAGACACAAGAAGTAAGAGGTTAAGAGTTGTTGTACTGTCTAGTATGTGCTAAAAACACATGATGCTGTCACCTTATAAAACGCACTTGTGGAAAAGAAATGTTGCTGTTAACGTCTAGCCAGAATTTGGAATATAGGAGCCCATATATGAGGGCATTCTGGTATGAGTTTAGTTGAGTTCAGGGGCGTTTAGGCGTCACAGTGAATGATGGGCCAGTGCGTCCCATCGCATGATGTCATGGCATTGTATTTAAGAGCGGTACGGCCAGACTGGCAAATCTTCCTTCCTGTTCACATGATGTTTTCAAATATGAAGGAACGGCTGAGGATGTGGTGAAAACCAAATTTTGTCCATGTCGGCCAAACTCTCACTACAACTGGAAATAACACAGGTTAAAAAGACCCTTAGTTTCATTTGAATAAACTTTATTATACAAAAGTATAAACACATCTGAACAGATTCAGCCGCCACAAAGTGATCTTTCAAATATACCAAAAATATATATGGCATATAAGTACATACACAAACTGTATGAAGGTGTAAAAGTATGGAGGTGCTAAATTATGATCTTCATTGGTTTACATGGTTTTATAATGTCTCTCTCAAATACACGCACAATACAGGAAAATAGTCAAAGTGGCAAATACCTTTATCAATAGATAAACCCAAGACTCAAATCCCCATCGTGCATGACGTCAAGTGCGTGTTCTGTATATCTTTGCTTAACGTGTGTTTCACTTGTTACGTCACCACAGACGGCTATCATCCTGGCTGCTCAGTACAACAGGCCAAGTGACGCTTAGCTAGGGCCACGTCCATGGTCATGGACAGTTATGTCAACTACACTTTGATGTCAATGGACAGCAGTCCTGTGGGACACAACACATTTGGATTTCACTCTTGCATTTTTACATGTCATCACATAGGAATGTTAAATGTTACTTGATGAGCTTTTATGATGGTAACAGTTTGACCACAGATTTCTATTTCTATTCTTATACTTGTAGATGATGTACCACAGCACACGGTGCACTGCGCAAAGGAGATAAAGGTGAGGATGCCTGATTGAGTGACACAGATGAACGTACAGTGGATATAAAAAGCTATAAAATGATATAAAAATTTCAACCTGAGGACGCAGACCCACAAAGTGGATGTTAGTCTTCGCAAACCCAGGACAACTGCTCGCCACAAGGCATATCATTCCATCCCCTTCCTGCACGTGACACCTCCACGCAGTCCTCGTTTCCATCTGAGTTGTTGGGCTCCCCTTTCTGCCAGAAGCCTTCAAAGTCCAGTTCTTCCCCGTTCACCCACTTCCACTTGCCCTCGTGATCCAAGTCAGACAGGCCGATCCAGATTCTGTCGTAATATGCGGTGATAAAGTTCTCCTCTTCTCTTGTGGTGACGATGGCCAGGTCACCTCCTCTGTCTTTGCAGTCTCTTCTACTTGCTTTCCACGACTTTGTGTTGCCTTGTTTAGATATGTAGTAGCATTTCTCCTGGAATTTCACCCATTCCGACGGACAAAGTTTTTCTATTGGACACAGAATCAAAGTGTAAAGTGATCACTTTGATGGATGAAAATGTACAACAAGAAGAACATCATCAGAAGCATGCATGCGTGTGTGCAGTAATTATGCCATCTTTTATCTATTCTATATCTTTTCTTTACATCTCTGTGTGGATGTTCTCCCCATGTTCTCCCCGTGCATGCGTGGCTTTTCCCCGGGTACTCCGGTTTCCTCCCCCATTCCAAAAACAGCATGTTTTTGGAATGGGGGAGGTGTGCTGGAGCCTATCCCAGCTGTCTTTGGGGAACTCGAGTCTCCTAGCTGTGAGGCCTGTGTGCTAACCACTCGTCCATCGTGCAGCTGGCTTGACATAACATCGCAGTGGACGGTCCACAGTGGAGTGGACCGTCAGCTCCTACGGACTAGAGTGGAGTTCCACGCATATGTCAATCACACAGCGAAGCGTGTGGTGTCTGTGTGGGGTTTGCATGTTCTCCCCGTGCATGCGCACCTTCTCTCCGGTACTCCGCCCCCCCTCCCCCATTCCAAAAACATGCTAGGTTCACTGGCCACTCCAAATTGTCCATAGGTATGAATGTGGGTGGGAATGGTTGTTTGTCTATATGTGCCCTGGGATTGGCTGGACACCAGTCCAGGGTGGACCCCGCCTCACCCCCAAAGACATCTGGGATAGGCTCCAGCATACCCCCAACTCTAGTGAGGATAAGCGGCATAGAAAATGGATGGACGGATGTTTTCTTGAGGTAGCACTAATACCAAATTGCTCAACATTGAGTGAATTATTAATAAGAGCAACACTAACATGGAACATCAAATATGCTAGTTGTGGTAATATTTAAAACAGGGGTGTCCAATGTCCGGCTCAGCGGGTGAATTTGTTTTTTATGGGTCTGCCACAAAAGTAAAAATGTCAAATCAGCAGGTGGTGGCAAATGACTTCTTTGCAGGCAAATCCGAGCTTTTCTTTCTGCCACTCACATGTTCTCGTGAGCTGGAGAGGCAAAGCATACGTAAAGCATACAGACCTGTTATCCAAAAGTGCTTGTCTACCGCTTGCATTTATCAAACCTCATACCTGTGGGGGGGCGCCGGGGAGCAAATGAAACCATACTTGCCTTATTGAGCAAGGCGAGGACGGGACTCGGTTCTCAGTTGTCATTGTGAGCCCATAAGTCCTTTAGAGTTGAAAGCTAGCGCTCACCTCAGCTGATTTAACGTTTTATGATTTCTACTTGTTTGTGTGGCGGTCGTACCTTTTCTGTCCTGATTTAACTCTTTGGCCTCCTCCTTCAAGCCATCTCGAGTTTCCACCACGGTGTTGAATCGGCTCTGCAGGACCTCCAACTCTTTGGTCAGATTGCTGGAGACCAACTGCAGATGATCTCGTTCATCTCTGAAGGTGTTTCGCTCATTTTGGAGATTTTCTTTCTCACACTTGAGAGCGTCTCGCTCACTTCTGAGGATCTCCTTCTCACTTCTGAGGGTGTCTCTGTCTTTTTGGAGTGATTTTTTCTCACCCTCGAGAATGTCCCGCTCCCTTTTGGCGGTTTCTTTCTCATTATGGAGGGTGTCCCTCTCACCTTTCAGGGTTTCTTTCTCCTTTTGGAGGGTATGCCTGTCATTTTGGAGGGTGTCCAGCTCACCTTTGAGGGTTTCTTTCTCCTTTTGGAGGGTGTCTCTGTCATTCTGGAGGGATTCTTTCTCGCCCTTCAGAGTGTCTCGCTCCTTCTCGAGGGCTTCCTGCTCATTTTGTAACGTGTCTCGCTCGCTCCTGAAGGTGTCTCGCTGATATTTGAGGGTGTCGCGTTCACTGTGCAGGGTGTTTCGCTCCTTTCGGAGAACGTCTCGCTCGCTCTGAAGGCTGTCTCTCTCACTTTGAAGGGTGTCCCGCTGCCCTGAGACAGCGTCTTTCTCTTTGGTCAGAGAGCAGAGTTTGCTCTCTAACTGCTTGTTGCTTTCTAGCAATGTGTTGAATTTGCTCTGGAACTGGAAACATTGGGTAGTCAGATTGTCACAATCAGTTAATTGTTGTTCAGCATCTTTAAGAGGGGTTGACCTGATATCTGCAAGAAAAGAGCAGATCTTGATGTGATATTCAAAAAAATGACACAGAGAAATGCTGCCGTTAATAACGTGTTGATCCGCGCTTAGCAGTGCATTACACACCCGCCACACACACACATTTGCACACATTTAATCATGCCAAGGCATGTACTCACGTTGGGCCACCATAGCTATGATGATAACCAGAAGAAGGTAGAGCAGCCCCAGGCCCACAGCAGCAGCTCCAATCCACCACACTGAGACCCATCAGAATAGCACTTTAGCATTCGTTGATAGTTATAGGATATAGGATATATATAGGATATAGGATATAAGTCCTTAGCATTCTTACCTGATCTTGGAAGTCTGTCTCCATGTTCTGGTTTATAATCCGAGTCCATCAAGCCCCAACCATCTGCTCTGATCACCCCTGACTTGCTGTTAAACGTCACAGGCATGTGTGCAATTTGTAATGACTTTTCAGCCACCTACGTGTTTGGCAGCCCACTACAAACTTTCACAAGTGTTGCGTGGAAGTGTCCTTTTTAAGGCTCTAGCATCTGCTGAATCAGGAAAAAAGCAAAAGGCACGCCTTTTGGATGTGTACAAATTGAAAGGAGCAGTCTGATAAGTTTACTATGTGTAATGGGTGTATGGAACTTATCTATGGCTGTATTGACTATTGTATTGATCTACATATGTGTGCTGTTAGGAAGAATTAATAAGACATTCCAACAGAGGGGGGGAGAGGGAGAGAGAGAGAGAGAGAGAGCGAGAGAGAGCACCACAAGGCACAGACGGGTGAACGTCACACCTTCTGCGGTCCCTCGTCAAGATTTTGAGTTTTTGGTTGCCTGGATGCGGGTTCAGATCATGTTGTCTATCGTCCACTGGTGTCCGCTGTTGCCGGGTTGTCAAGCCCGTTGAGGCTCTTTTGGGAAATAAGTTGACTGGACAGGGCAATAATACAGGAGAGTCAGCAAAACGCTGTAAAGTTCCTGTATGCAATAACAGGAAGTCACAAGAGTTCAATATTATGAATGTTCATTCCTTCCTATTCAAAGGCTCAAATAAGCAAACTTATGCTCATGTTTCTGTCATTATTGTCGCATCTGTGCACTTATTTTGGTCTTGTACTTGTTACTTCCTGTTTTTGCCCGCAGACTTCCCAATTGGGCGCTGGGCAGACCAACGATCAGCAGCTGGTTTCATTTTCCACTCAGGCCCTGACGGGGGCCAGGAATGCTCCTGTTTTGTTTTTGTGTGGATTGAAGAAAGAGAAAGAAAATGGTGTCCACACACTGTTGGATTAGTCGTAGCGTCCACCATAGAAGGCATCACTGAGACAAAACAATTTCACCCAAATGCTGCAAAAAACAATAGAGGAAGAAGGAAAACACGTCCTTACGGTCTGTCGTGTTCTGCTAGACTCCAAACCAAAGCGTGTAATTGCAAATGCGTCTCTGCTCCAAGTGTAGTTCATGGCCAACAGCAGCACGAACACAACTCTGTAGTCCGCCATTGTTGTTGCTGTTAGCAGTTGGTGCGGCATCGTCATTCTGAGAAAGTAGTGTTTTGGCTTGTCGAGACAGCAACTGAACAGTGTTGTCAGGTTTCCCCACCCTGGAAGCCGTCGTCAAAAAATATTGTGGAAAAGGTTCCCGTGTGGACAGGCCGTCAGCCCACCAGAGCGTCTAAGGTTTTCCCTGCCTTTGCCGTTTGTTTGCTTTATGCCCACCTTATTCCCCTCATCATTGTTTGCTACAAGCCTCTGGTTACATTGTGGTAGGTTCTTGTAGTCTTGTTAGTCTCACCATGGTTTAGTTTTACTATCTGTCCCCGCTCGTAGTTTTCCTTTCCTTACCTTGCATTTTTGTCTTTTGACCATTCTCGTGTATTTTTGTTCTTTATTAAAGACTTTCCCTTTTACGTAGGTAAAACAACCAGCAACAATTCATGCTGCAGGAAGCGTCCTTCGTGATTGAATGCCCTCATCCGTGTGGTAAAGGCCAGGTATTTTTAACAGGACAAGGCCGGAGTTCACAATGCCCTCCTGAGAAATAACCTCACTGTTTTGGACCGTCCTGCGTGTTCCCATGATCGAAATCCAATTGAGGACATTTGGTGATGGATGGCAAAGGACGTTTACAAACATGGCCGTCAGTTCCAGACAGTGGAAGCCCTCCGTGAAGCCATCTTCACCACCATTCCCACTAGCCTCCTGGAAGCATCAAATATGCCCAAACCAATTTTTGGAGCGATGACCAAGAACGGCACAGCTACTCATTACTTTTTGATTTCTATTCGTCTATTCATGTTTCGGACTGTAGTTCCAAATTGCCATGATTCATTAGAAAACGGATGAATTCAAAAAAGGATTCATTTGACGGCTTTAGTTTTGACATGCAATCGGTGAAGAATGTTAAATGTTGCACGACTTGATGGGCTTTGATGAGGGCCGTTTCACCCTTGGTTTCTTTATCAACTATTTGTTCTATAACTATGTGGAAAAACAAAGGACAGTTTACGTTCTACCCTAGAAGACCCGCTGACATACACAGTACAAGATGGCCGGTGTATTCAAATGGATATGCAGTAGATGACTTGTTAGCAAAGCACACCCACAAAGTAGATACTAGTCTTCACAAACCCAGGACAACTGCAAGCGACAAGGTGCATCATTCCATCCCCCTCCTGTACGTGACACCTCCACACAGTCCTCATTTCCATTTGAGTTGTTGGGCTCCCCTTTCTGCCAGAAGCCTTTAAAGTCCAGTTCTTCCCCGTTCACCCACTTCCACTTGCCCTCGTGATCCAAGTCAGACAGGCCGATCCACAGTTGGTCGTAATATGTGGTGATAAAGTTCTCCTCTTGTCTTGTGGTGATGATGGCCAGGTCACCTCCTCTGTCTTTGCAGTCCCTTCTACTTGCTTGCCATGAATGAGTGTTCCCTTTCTTGGAGATGTAGTAGCATTTCTCCTGGAATTTCACCCAATCCGAGGGACAAAGTTTTTCTATTGGACACAGAATCAAAGTGTACATTTGTCAGGCGTCACGATGTACAACACCTTCATAAGAAGTATGCATGTGTTTCTGTCATTACCATGGCAACCCAAGCTCATTTTCTTAAAGGACATTTTGGGAATATTTGGGAATTTTGCCCATCATTCCCAATTTTGATGTGGAACATGAACACATACAGCAAGTCTTTCTCTTTTCTGTGTGTTTTAAAACTACTAAAACAGATCAAGAGAGCCAACTCGTGACTGTATCGGACATTCTTATTCCTCCTATAAAGAATAACCCAGCTCCAGGGTCATTGTTATTATTAGTATTAATGGCATCATTCCACCGATGGAAATACATGACCGGCATATTAATATCTTTCTTAATACATCTAAGATATATGAATATCTTTAAAAGCCAAATGAAGGAAAGCTTGCCTTATTGTGGAAGTGTTATTGTTGAGCACACAAATCCAGCTCTACTGAATCATGACGCTGCTCAGTCCCAGCCATAAGAGTGGTGAATCTGATACAATATACAATAGGATGGCCGTACTTTGGCAGTGAATTTGATAAGAAAGCCCTGCTTTATGTTTTATCGTTTCATGGTCTCCTGCAGGGATCTCAGTAAAGAATTTCCTTTGGGATCAATAAAGTGGATGAAGTTACCTGGTATTTCCAACAGGCTTCAACTTGTTGATTGTGTGGTGTTCTTACCTGTCCTGTTTTGATTTAACTCCTTAGCCTCCTCCTTCAAGCCATCTCGAGTTTCAACCACGGTGTTGAATCGGTTCTGCAGAACCTCCAACTGTTTGGTCAGATTGCTGGAGACCATCTTCAGATAGTCTCGCTCGTCTCTTAAGGAGTCTCGCTCAGTCATGATGGTGTCTCGCTCATTTTGGAGAGTTTCCTTCTCACTTTGGATCCAGTCTCGCTCACTTTTCAAGGTGTTTTTCTCATTTTGGAGGGTGTCCATGTCGTTTTGGAGGGATTCTTTCTCACCCTTGAGGGCATCACGCTCGCTTCTAAGGGTTTCGTGTTCCTTTTGGAGAGCGTCACGCTCCTTCTCGATGTGTTCCTGCTTAATTTGCAGGGTGTCACGTTCACTGTGTAGGGTGTTTCGCTCCTTTTGGAGGATGTCCCGCTCCCCTGTGACATTGTCTTTGTCTTTAGTCAGAGAACGGAGCTGGCTGTCTAACTGGATGTTGCTTTCTAGCAAGGTGATGTATTTGCTCTGGAACTGGACACATGAAGTCAGATTGTCATACCCAGTCACACTAAAGGGCCATTGTTCCGGGTCATTATGAGAGGCTGGCCTGGTGTCTACAAAAAATGAGCAGATTTAGATGATGCTTGCAAGAAAACACAGAGAAATGCTGCTCGCGGTGCACGTAAGAGTTCTAGACCCACGCACACTGACGTACTGTGGTATGGTTTGATTGCACTGGTGTCAAGGCACGTACTCACATTGAGCCACCATCGCTATGATGATAACCAGCAGAAGAAGATAGAGCAGCCCCAGACACACAGCGGCCGCTCCGATCCACCACACTGAGACCCATCAGAATAGCAATTAGTAACGCCATTTCTTTAATCGTTTGATATAAAGCCTGAACGTTCTTACCTGATCTTGGACATTTATCCCCATATTCTGATCCGTCCATCAAGCCACAACCATCTGCTGTAATGGTCCCTGACTTGTTGTTAAATGTCACAGGCATGTGTACAATTTGTAATCACCCCCAAGTCACCAACTTGCTTGTCACTCCGCTACAACTGCAACAAGTGTTGCATCAAAACATCCTCATTAAAGCTCTGGCATCTGCTGAATCAGGAAAAAAGCAATAGCCACGCCTTGAGGATGATACCAATTTAAAGGAGCAGTGAACAAGTTATGAAGTGTAGTAGGTGTCTAGAACATGAAGCAAGGCTTTGTTCATTTCTGTTTGTGCACGGTTCTCCAGAAGAAATAAGACTCCACTTTACATGCACATTGAGTCAGCAAAACCCATCAGCAAAATTCCAGCCTGTAATAACAGGAAGTCAGCAAGCATAATAGTGCAAGATTATGAATGCTCTTTCCTTCCTTTTTTGGTCCATTCCTTGCTATTCAACGCCCCAAATGAATGACACCGGGCTCATGTGTGGGACATTTTAGACTTTATCTAAATGTTAATACATTAGCTATGCAGTTGTACTCCCGGCTTCTCCAATTGCCAAAATGTTTAAACGGATTAGGGGATAAGGACAAAGCAAGAAGCCAAAGGTTTACCACTTCCACACAGAATATGAGGAGTACTATGTCAAGTCGGACATGCCATGGCTGATTAGATGCAATGTGAAGGTCACCTAATTTGATGTCATGATGCCAGTGGCCCGAATACTACATACTAATACTAATACTGTGATACTCCATCGCCAACCAACACACAGAGGCCATTTATTCATTCATTTAAAAACACAATAGAGTGAGGGAGCCATGTTGGATCCTCGATGTCGTGAAAGCTTCACATTGAAGTGAAGTCACACTTCACTTCGACTCCTCAGTCACACCACTGTTGCCTGCCGACAGTAAGAAGACTAGCTATTGGCTCTCCTAGAAGTCACCGGAAATTCTTATGTGATGTCATTGGCTAATTTGCATATTACTTCCATATGATGTTGTAGGAGATGATATCTGTCCTCCCAGGAGAGATAACAATGTGAGTAAAAACACCATCCGTGCATTTTTCATGCTGCTTATCCTCACTAGGGTGGGGGTATGCTGGAGCCTATCCCAGCTGTCCACCCTGGACTGGGGGCCAGCCAATCCCAGGGCACATATAGACAAACAACCATTCCCCCCCACATTCATACCTTTGGGCAATTTGGAGTGGCCAATGAACCTAGCATGTTTTTGGAATGGGGGAGGGGGGGCGGAGTACCGGAGAGAAGGTGCGCATGCACGGGGAGAACATGCAAACCCCACACAGACACCACACGCTTCGCTGTGTGATTGACATATGCGTGGAGCTCCACTCTAGTCCGTAGGAGCTGACGGTCCACTCCACTGTGGACCGTCCACTGCGATGTTATGTCAAGCCAGCTGCACGATGGACGAGTGGTTAGCACACAGGCCTCACAGCTAGGAGACTCGAGTTCCCCAAAGACAGCTGGGATAGGCTCCAGCACACCCCCCACAACCCTTGTGAGGATAAATGAATGAGAAAGCCACTAATTAACCAGAGTAAACACATTTGGGAGCAAATAAAACAATGCTTGAACTCTTCTTAGGAGTTAGGGAACTGCTATCATGTGATCCAAACGCTCCTGGTCACATGCATCATGTGGTGGGAATCCAAGACTAAACCTGACGCTGTATGGTTGCCAGTTTGACAAGTAATGACTTGGACGTGATGTTTGCTGTGTTTAATCATCTCTTGCAGTGTGACGTTGTGTTTTTTATCTAATAATATCTAATATACTACTTTGGATTCCTTTTTAGATATCTGACCGTTCCATACAATGTTTGAACCGCTCTAATATGTAAGTCCTGGACATGGCGGTCGAATCCCAAATGCCTTCAATTCAACCTCAGGCCATTTGGACCACGCTCAGATCCATCAGCTGCAGTATGAGGCTTTTAATGGTGTGGAGAAGGAGAGTAATACACACAGTGTAAAACATTTCAAATGTGAGAACATCCATGATACATCATGTATTTAACTGTACTTGCATGAAGTACAATTAGAGTAATGACTCAAGATGAAGAGTAGGTAGCCCCTCTTGCTCCTCCTCCTCTTCTTCTCCTGCTTTTTGGAAACTCACAGATGAAAAACATGGCAGCGTCACACTCCACACGCCCCCATGTCCCAGTGCTGAGCAGCTCCACACAGCTTGAGTTGGAGCCAGAAGAACTGAGCTCCTCATCCTGACTCCAAGCTTCAAACCCCCGGAATGGACTGGAAAGTCCATTCTGTGAGTCGTTTGCTCCACCCTGTTGACAAGAAGCAGGAGAAAGCGACTGACAAGACATGCCGACATCTCCAACGCCTACGCATCTTATGACTTCAGGCCTTTTCATATTCAGGCACCTGCAGGATGAAACTGCAATATTTCACCTTTTGAGCCATGACTTGACCAAGTTTTATGTCATTGTATATCTTTACATTTAGGGATGCTTTAGGAATCAGTCAGCCACCAATCGCTATCCATTTAGCCTCATTTACCGTTGCTGACCAACTGTGGCTCCACCCACATCTTAGCAACCTTCCTTGGCCTACAAAGTGTACTGTTAGCATACTTACCGTGTCCCTGTTCCGAGCCTGCACGCCGATGTAAACTCTTGTGAGTCCTGCCTGACCAACATAGTCTGCCACGAGGCGGTTACTGTCGTTGGTGCTTGGCACGGCCAGGGTGCCGCCCCTCAGCTGGCAGCTCAGTGAGGCCTCCTTGAAGTCTTTGGGCTCCCTCACCAGCAGGTAGAAGTGCTCTTCATTTTCTGTTAAGCCCGGCACGACTGGATAATAGCAGAGAGGATGGCGTTTGAAACACATTTACTTGGGGTGAAGAGATGATATTTTCATATCATATTCAGAAAGATGTGGTGACAAATAAATCCATCCCCCACAGGCCTCCATATTGCCATGTTTTCCTTGTCTCTCGCCTCCAAAGACAGGAAGAGAATTCACTCACACCTGATTGGTCCCCTTTAAGAGCTCATATCTCGCCATTTTCTGTGGTTTTCTTGATAACCAAAATCAATAGCTATGCCAAAGACATATTCCAAGTTCAAATGTTCCTAACTGTAATGGTAGCAGCCATTTCAATTAAGAAGAAAAAAGGGTCTGACATATTTTCCATGACGGTATATTCTGTAAACCACGTGTGGGCGAAGGGCCGAAGCACTGCAGGTCCCCCCCCCCCCAAGGAGTTTCTCCAGCAGGTGATTTCATTGACGAGCTCCTTGCCTCAAACCAAAGGAGGTTCATCATTCAAATCTCCTGCCTGAGTGACCGGCTGGAAAGAAAACCTGCAGCGTCTCGGCCCCCCATGGCCACTCCTTTGACACCCCTGCTGTATACAATCCACACCCACATCCACACCTACGGACAATTTATCGGATAAAGCTCACACTCACCATTTTTGACAAACTTGACCGAATTCTTCAGCTTGCCTACATGAACATCCATCTGTCCCATCATTCTCTTGTACCTTTCACAGTCACATGTAGCGCCTGCTTGATTGGATACAGGACATGTGTTAGAGAGAGCATCGCTACGGGGAGCAGCAGTTTATTCCACATACTGGTTTGTTGTTTATTCCCTTCTTGCAGTCCCAACGAGTATGGCCAAAAAGAGTAATAAGGTACTACTATGTTTTATAGCAATGCTGTTGTAGATCGCAGCTATTAGCGTGGCTCACGCTCCGGCAGCACCACCAAAAATTGGCATCAAATGTTTTAATAAAGCCTGGATGAATGCTGCTACATTGCGGTGCCGCCGTACTTATGCCTCAATCGTCCACCTCCAACCACCCCCCCGCCCCACCCCCCCGCGTAGCTCTGCATATGATTTCAGATGAATATTGGTGATAAGTGTTGGAATGGTTAGATTACATTCATCTCCAGAGCCCCCACCCCCCCTCTGTCTTTCTTCAGTTGCCATCATTTGCTCGCGATGAAGGAAGCGAACACGTTTAAAGCATAGAAGCATAATCCAGGTTTGAATCCCTATTATATACGTACATCACATTTCAAATAGTCTAATATAGGTGTTCACCACTAATGCGTGTTCATGTAATATGATGAACTAATATGATGGATAAACTGTATTGGACCAAATATTTCATACCTGATTTCCCCTTCAAACCAGAGGGCCCATCCAGACCTGTGTCTCCTTTGTCCCCTACGCAAAAATGTATGACACATACATCAAGTTAACCTTACCTTGAACGGGTTGGAGTATGATTCAAATATACAGTACTAATATAGGAGTATCAAATATACAGTACTAATATACGATACCAGGGATTATTTAAAGCTAAAAGCGTACCTAATTGATCCAACTTTGCTTATTATCAAAGTTAGCACTGCAACTTACAATTAATTTCATAACCAATTCATTCATTCATTTTCTATGCCGCTTATCCTCACTCGGGTGGGGGTATGCTGGAGCCTATCCCAGCAGAGGCGGGGTCCACCAGCCAATCTCAGGGCACATATCAGCTGCAGCTGCACCACATTCATACCTATGGACAATTTGGAGTGGCCAATCAAGCTAACATGTTTTGGAATGGGGGGGGGGGGGGGCACGTATGCACGGGGAGAACATGCAGACTCGACAGATGGTCGAGTGGAGATTCCAACCCAGGTCTGATATTATGAAACACACGGCTCAGAAAAGAGGCATCATTGTGTCCATGTCTTGTTTTGCCCAAAACACAGAGATTAAAGATCTGCTTTCATGGATGACTAAGGAAATTCAGAACTAGTCCCATTTGAGAGGCTGAAATCAGAGCATATTTACATATTTAAATGTTATAGTTGTCATGAAATGGCTAACCATTGATTCATCAATGAATTAAAACGATGTCATAAAATGAACATGGTAACAGCCTTGGCATCATGGCGTCATTTGCAAGCACCTGAAGACACATTTTGGCCTTCCGTCATCATTCTCTGTAAAATCAAACGGCATACAACTAATAATAATAATAACAATAATAATAATAATAATGAATACTTGCCCATTGCTCTATAAATAGCTCTGCTCTTTAGCTCAGCGGCAAAGTGAGCGGTACCATACACAAGTTAGATACACAAGTCATATATTGCAAAACACGAAATAAAATGTGGCCCAACAACCTGCTGTGGACCCACTGACGTCACTGCTGGTTGCGCTTTCAGAAAGTGACCAATAGGTGGCGGTATCGCACCAAGCATAGCGCGGGATAGTCCACTATTCAGCATCAGCGGTATTCGTCAGGAAGGACATCCGGGATATAAAGAGGCACATTTCAATTAAAAGTCAGACTTGTTGCAAACAAATGAAGTACACTTTAAGAGTACGGTGGCCAAGTGGTTAGCATGTAGGCCACACAGGCAAAGCATGGGCAAGACCAGGGTTTGGAATCTCCGCTTGGGCATTTCTGGATGGAGTTTGCATGTTCTCCTTGCCTGCGTGGATTTCTGTTCTACGGAATTCACTTATCCCCATCGCTCTGGAATCTCTAGTTGAAAAAACTACAAGAAGAAAGTGGAATACGTCATACTTGAATTCCGTGTACTTGTATACACAAATGAAATGAATCCTTCTGATGACTTTACTAAAATAACCAGAATATAAGACAGACGTCTCAGTGGGATGCAGGTCGCCATCACTGAAAGCTACAATAAATTCCTCATTTTGGGAATTTTTGGACGAGGGATTCTTGCGATGTCGGAAATGTTGGGTTACTCGTGACAGCGACTTTTTCATAAATAGATCAAATACTGTTCAGCATTCAGTGTAAAGCACTGCGCTTGAGTGCATAGACCCTCAGAGCCAACCACTTATCCACCGTACCTTTGTCTCCATCCGGTCCCGTCTTTCCCATGGGACCAAGCGCTCCTTTGAGCCCCACTTCTCCGGCTGCTCCTGGCAATGAAGAGAAAGAAGAGGAGGAGAATATATTTTAGGTCATAACTTTTACCACCCAACACATGATCCAATCAGGAAAACATGGTGTGTGAGATACCGTTGTTCATTCTATATATTGATATTCTGATATTATTGATATATGATATTCAATCTCTCGGTTGTCACGGTGCTTCCCAAAGAACCCATCTGTGTTGGTGCATGTTCCAGATCTCCTTCTTTAAGTGGAGTTTGGATCATTCAGGGCATTTTGGACAATTTTGTGCATTTCTGTGCCACATTAGTTCCGCCTGTTTTTCATTGGACTCTTGTTTTGTTTGGTGGTCGTTAATTGTCCTCTTGTTTCAATTCAATGAGAATCAGAAGAATAGCCCAAATTGCTAAACTGCAGTGTTCATCCCTTTTCTGGTTAGCTGGAATACACAAAAGTCAAGCTTATCAGCAGAACTTGTGGCAAGTTTAGGTACAAATGAGGAAAAGAGGGATGCATGAAAGGTTATTGCACAGACTCATAACCTGAACATCTTATATGATCAATGTGATCTGTCATAAAGGCACTTTTACAATAAGACTAAATAAGCAGGTCGCACGGTGGACTAGTGGCTAGCATGTTGGCTACACAGTCAGAAGCTCTGGAACATTTGGGTTTGAATCTCCATTCAGGTGTGGAGTTTGCACATTTTGCATGGTTTTTTTCCGGGTATCCCCCCCCACCCCTTTTCCAAATAGTCCATAGGTATGAATGTGGGGGGGAATGGTTGTTGGTCTATATCTGCCCTGGGATTGGCTGGCCACCAGTCCAGGGTGGACCCCGCCTCTTGCCCCAAGACAGCTGGGATAGGCTCCAGCATACCTCCTAGTTAAAATGGATGGGTGGAGTGTAAATGTGCTTGTGTGTGTTGTGACACAGTAAATGTGGTCCCGAGGTGAGCTGAGTGTTGGGGGGACAGGAAGTGACATCGAAGGTTCAGAGTTGAGCTGCAGCTTGGTGTGGGTTGCTGCCGCAACGGTAGCCTGTGTTTTTTTTCCGGGATTTTTGTTAGAAATGACTGTGAGATCATTCAAACCTGCAATACAAACCTGTCTTTCCGGCGTCAAGTCTGGTGTTTGTGTATCTCAGCACCACAGTAGCTAGTTCATGTGAAGACAACATGAACTTCACCTTGAATTTAGCGTATAGCGCTGAGTGTAGCCCCCGTCCATGTGCTATCATGTTCCATGGGTTGCCTTGCCACCAATGCCCGCAAGCACGTTTGGTGACCTTTATGGCCTAACCTCCAAGCCGTGGCCATAAATATTTTTACGATAGTTGGTCCTTGGACGGGGGGGAGACGTTCAGGGGACTGGTGAAGGGGTCGTGATACTGTGCACAGCCTCCACTTTCTCTTACACCGCAGAAACTGTATGACGGATCATTTTTGTGGTTTTGTAACCGTGACTTTTTCATACCGCGGTATACTTTGAAAGCGCTAACCGGCCCATGCTAGTGTGGAGTGGGATTCATTCCTCAGGAAGCTGTTGCAAAGGCAATGAATGACGTTTGAGCTGATAAAACGAAGCGCCTGTTGCTGTGAGACACACAAACACACCTCACAAGTTCATTCATTCATTTTATACCGCTTTTTCCTCTCGAGGGTCGCGGGGGTGCTGGAGCCAATCCCAGCTCACCTCACAAGTTGATTTTTCTAATCTAAAGTCCCTCAAAATACTTCAGCTCTAGATTACATGCAGCATATCCTGACCATTTGAACCTGAGGGGTCTTTTCTTCTTTGCTCCGTCTTCCCAGTGTTAAAAGTTGATGAATGTTACTTTTCCCTCAGCTTACACTTGCCAGTTAAACCGTCCATCCATCTTGCAGATAACAGCTCTTCCTATCACTTCTGTTGCTCTTTATAATGGCCAAACCCTCCAACCGGCTTAACGTCTGGATTCCCCATGCAGCTGCTAGTGGATTAACAAGGTGGAAGGCTTCATGTGTCACGAGGGAAACACGTTGAAGGCACCTAGAGATGCTTCAGTTGAATCACCCATATGGTCAAGGGACTTTTCTGATAGAAATCCTGAGCTGAACTCTGTATGCCGGCTTGTTTGTTCAGTAATGATCAAATGCTGGAACGTGTGCCTTGTCGTGGACGGAGCATAGAGAGCCGGCTTACATCCAACAGACGCCACAGGCCCAATTTCCATTTGTCAACATGTGCTTCCCTGCTGGCTTTCACAACAGCGGCCACGCAGCAATTAACTTCCACAAAAACAAATTCACAGCTCGGGTTAGAGTAACTTTAATAGAAATGTTTTTGTTTTTTTTTGGTGAGGGGGGGCTCACCAACATTTGTTGAATGAATAAACCAAGAGCAACACGTTGTTTATGTTTCCAGAGCAATAACTGTCCGGTAGTCCCTTATAACGTTCTAAAATGAAGCCACGCTTTCCTGTAAAACCTCCTAAATGAAGACAGGGAATTTATGCGTCATCTGCTGAGCTGCTGTCATCTGCAGCTAAAAATCAGTGTGATGTTGCTGCAGTAAGTGTAAACACACGTTTAATGCTTGGCTGCTCTGCTGAATGAAGATTTATGGAGAGAAACAAGCTACCAATAATTAGTGTGTGAGCAGGTGCCATAATGATGATTAATATATCGTGATGATGATTAATACGGTGTGTTACAGTTATCATCTTTTTTTCATCAGCTCTTGCATTGGATCTCATTATATTTGTAGTCCTAACTTGATGAGTGTTGTTAAAATACAGTATGGGGAATTGACAGGGAGACCTTTTTTGCCCATCTTTTACATTTGCTGTTTTGTCACTGTAATAGTTGAGTGATATTCTTCAACATCTAAACTGGATTTGTCCTCATAACTCAAAGCGGCCTCCACCATACCCAGTGCTCGACGTGGCATGATGGCGTTCACTGTACTAACAATGCAGGCCTTCTTTGGGCCTCCAAAACCAGTCCTCAAATTACGCACCCACTGAGTATTGCGCAATGGGTATTTCTTCCCGCCTGAAGACAGCTTGGACGGGCTGCAGCATGACTTCTGGTTATTGTAGGAAACTTAATACGTAATCTACCTTCATAGTTTATATGATATGAAATCAGAATTGTTTGTCTTAGCGAAGAACGCTTTTCAGGTCCCCGTACTTGACAGGCTGCATACCAACGGGCATGTCTGATGAGAAGAAACTGACTTTTGAGGGGGATGACCTATGTTATGACGCAACATTGGCACTGCGGGTTCAACTGTGGTTGGGTATTGGTGGAAATGGCTCCCTTCGCTGTAGCTTTGATTCACCGTGGAATCGTTTCCACAAGCTTCTGCAATGTTGCAACATTTATTTCTGTCCAGAATTGCATTTTGCCAAGATGGTGTTTTCATATTGATGACGGGAGATTCGGATCCTGGCACAAAGTTTCCTGACTTTTTGGTAATATGTTGGGACAGTCTTTACCCTGATGTTAGTAGTTGGAGCAATCTCCTTCAATGTTTTCCCTTGCTTGATGCGTGCCAGTAATTTGACCATTCAGAAAGAGAGTCTTTTCCACAACCACAGGATGTGTCTTTCAACATGGTCGTTTAACAAACAAGAACTAATGCAGTAATTATTCAATACCTTACCTATTTGCTTCGTTAAATCTTGGTGATGACCCATTTTTTGGCCAGGCAGGATATAGAGAGACATCAGCCCCCATTGTTGGCTGCCATTTTAAAGGGTGGTTGGCAGTATTGGGCAATTACTTTAATAAAGTACTTTCATTAAATGTAATTGAATGAGTAATGGAGTTATTCCTTTATGGATGTAATTAGCTACCTTGGAAAGTAATTACTGTGTTACATTTTTGAAAAACCTTCCAACTATATTTTAAATGATTCAAATCTAGCGTTGCAGTGACATTGAGCGATGTTGATGACACAGACAAACACTTTTGCTACACCGTCACCGTGTGTTCTTACGTCAATCAATGACGTGGAAGTAGTGCTTGTACATCCAGGTGGGGTACACCAGCCAATGGCAGGGCACCCCTGGACGGGTGGCCAGCCAATCCCTGGGCACATATAGACCAACAACCATTCCCCCCCACATTCATACCTATGGACAATTTGGAGTGGCCAATGAAGCTAGCATGTTTTTGGAATGGGGGAGGAAACTGGAGTACCCGGAGGAAAGCCGCGCAGAGATGCCCAAGCGGAGAATCAAACCCAGGTCTTCCCGATCTCCTGACTGTGTGGCCTACATACTAACCACTGGGCCCCCGGGCGGCCCCCGTTCGATATCAGTATGTCATATTGCACGCCGTTCCATGCAGGTAACCATAACAGCATTGTATCGTTTGAAATAAGAATTCATTAGAATACGCTTTGCTAGCATACGGTAACAGCGGTTATATAACGCGGTTATTGTAATGCTGTTACTCCCAACACCGGCGGTTCATCAACTAGCCTAAGATCAGTGTGGGGTCTGTGGAAAATATATAATGGATCCCTCATGACCATTTTCATATTCAATCGTTTCCAGGAGCAGGAAAGTCAAAATAGCCAAGCTCCTTTGGTCATGTGTCAAGAAAATCAGGAGGACTTCTTCAAAGACTAGTCATGCTGGACGAAACACGGCTCCATCGCTGTGATCCAGAAACTCAAATCCAGTTGAAGCGTTATCACTCACCACCTTTGGAGAAGGCAAGTGTCCAAACCCTGATGGGAAAGGTCATGCTTAGTTATGTTGGAGCAGCACTGAGATTTAATGATGGATTCGCTTACAAAGGGTCACACAATTACCAGAACCCACTACCCACGCATTACCGATGAATCAACTGAGGGGGGGGCATAAAACCAATGACTTAGTTCACATCACAACGCAGACAGAAGCGTGGTCTTGTGGCTACGCAAGTCTTCCACAGACCGCTTATTTAAACTATGAAGACGGTTTTAATCCCAAGTCCTGAAAGAACAGCGGCATGCAGCTGTGGGAGAAGTGTGTTGTCATGGCTGGTACCGATGTACGACTAGAATGACTAAAATCTCGGTCAGGTTTTGTTCCTTTCATTCCATTGGAAACGGGTCAAGAGAAATCTATAATCAACACAACCTGATCGGCCTGATTTGAAAGATGTTGGTCTCAAGGCTGCCAAAAACTGTAATTCAACATAATACCTGGACATCCTGGAGGTCCTTTCTTCCCCAGTTTTCCCTGATCTCCCTCTTCACCAAGCTCACCGCGATCTCCTTCATACACAGAAAGCATGGATAGCATGAGAGCTAAACAAATACATTTGACAATAGAGCAGCTTTTACATGTTAATGCAAACTGAGGCATGGGTTGAAACTTTTGCATTAGGGATGCGACTGATCAGTATCAGCTGATTTGCATGGAAAAGCATGCATATGCCGATCAATGCCAATAACAAAACCAACCACCTATTATGTCAGCTTGTAGCCAAAGTGCTTCCGAACTATGAACTAGCCCTTTTGATATGGTGGGTATAGGAGTTGTACTATATGAAAGTCTTTGGAGAGCGAATTGAAAAGTGTTTAGGAGCTACTGGCAGCTCATGATCTACTGGTTGGAGACCCCTGACTTACCGTGGATGAACTCAGAGCGGTAACAAAGCACCGCTGGTACGGTGGAGCTCAGCAGAAGCCGGACTTGCGGCAACCTCACCTGCCCGAGGAAGAGTGCTCATTGTCCCACACACTTTGTCAGAGGTGCCGTTGGTGCGGTGGAGTTCAGATGTTTGACGTGAGGGCGGCGCGTGCGTGTCCAAAATAAGTGCACCTCTCCGCGAACAGTTTGCCGGATATTTCATGTTCATGTTCACAAAAACTGTCCCATTTGCTGACAGAGCAAATCTGTTTAGCATGTGAGGGCATCAACAATACTATCTGCCCAAATGGCTGGACGGGACACACAAAAAAACAGTCACATGTGAAATGCCGTTGAAAGATGAAAATATTTTTCTCTTGCTGGGAATCCCTTATTAGATTCAGAGAGAAATCACTTTTTCACACAGAGCCATGCCAGTTTGCATCTTTTTCTCTCTTCATAATGAAAGGTTTCATTTAAAAACTGCATTTTGTGTCCAGTTGTGTTGTTATTGACTAATATTTCAATTGGTTTGATGATCTGAAACGTTTAAGTGTGACAAACATGCAAAAAATAAGAGACCATCAAAGGGGCAACTCCTTTTTCACACCACTCCATGTACGGCATCTAACCTCTTCAATCGAAACCGAGCATTACATCACAAATGCTGTAACCAACTCAGACGTTTGGGGAACGCCATTTTCAAGATGCTTCAATCATTCTCAGTTCTTGATATATGCCGTGTGTATAAAAAGAAACATGTTGTGCATCTACATTAAAGTCAAAGTAGAAGGTAGTAGGAGAAATAGTAGTACAATAACAGGATACCGTTCGGAGGGGTGTATAATATTGGATAAACACTGAAAAAAACCCACACCCTTTAAAGTCTAAAAACAGGAGCACATAAGATGTCAGACACAAATTGCGTGGTCAGTCATATCTTAGCTGAGTCTTGTCCAAATAATCGCTCGAGTATCATGGCGGCTCTCTAAATACACAAAGTTACAATGGCAATTTTTCTCAGCACACACAGACACAGGACTTTACGTCCCAACTCACTTCTAGCACACATCTCACTCCACATTATTGAAAACATGAGTGCTTCACTTCACATTGTGTGAGTTTTATTAAGTCTGTCTGAATCAGCAGGGGAATGAGCTACTGGATGTCATAAAAAGGAAAGGCATTCCCTCCAAAAGACTGTGGGCTAGCAGTTAAACTACAGGACATTACATGCTGGGTACCTTCGTCACCAACTCTATAAACCACTCCAAAATTATTCTTGGTGTTTCCTCACAATTTTCCATTCCGTTTTTCATTTGACCACATTCCTGAATTACAAGAAGTTAAACAGCATTTCGTAACGACATGGCAAAGTATTTTCTAGCTAAAGCTTATGCTGAGGAATTAATGAAGTAAAGCTGTTTTGCAAAATGACAGTAGTTTTACCTTTAGCTCCAGGTATGAGGGAGTTGCTGCAGACCTCTGTGGCTGCAGAAAGGGGGGTCAGTAAGACTGGAAGACAAAGTAACAGCAATCCCGTGATGCATCTTCCTGCCATTATCATAAATGCCATGTTATTTGGCAACTTTATGTCGGCTGTGTTGCCTCCTCTGTGCTCGTTGTGCCTACTGAGAGACGTAACCAAAGACGGCAGATCAGCGAAGCGCTAATGAGCAGAAAACACACACACTAAAATGCTCACACACTCTTGTTTACATGGTCTTATCAGCTCCTTGTCATGCTATCAAGCAACACTTACCAGAGTCTCACATTCCTCCATCATAGGCGGAATTCATCATTCTGAATGTATTACAGTTTGAGTGTGTTTGGAGTGCAAGAAAAAAGACCAACATGCAAAACAGAAACATAAAACGTAAGAATGCTCATCCACTGATGTGTCATTAAAGGAGGAATTTGAGTGAACTGATTGCTTGATTGAGGAGAGGTGAAAATGAATGATAACCCAAGCAAGATTGTGACGTAAACCGTAAAACATGCTAACCAGGGCAGATGCAAAGCTTTCAAAGCTTAAAATAATTGTAAAAAATACTGTGATGTAATGTAATGTAATGTAATGTGATGTAATGTAACCAATCACGTTAGCTGTAAAATCCAAAATTGGTCCAATAGCAGCCGGAATATGACTCAGTATCGGATGGTAAAGGTAAAGCGGTGGTATCCCACATCGCAGTATGGTTCAATTATTACGTCTAGCCGGATTCATAGTATTACACTGATTTTGATAGGTGTACCAGCTGCTTTCTTACTGTCAATTTCATTTCATTTGACACATTACTCCATACATCTCGTGTGTGGAGTATGAAATATATCATAAAAAATAAGAGGCGTCTGCAAAGATTGGTAAAGACGAAGTGAGAAGAGCATTGAAAAGGATGACGAGTGGAAGGCACCAGGTCCTGATGGAAGTGTCTGGGAGAGCTAGAAGGGAAGAAGGGAAATAAATATAAGAGAGAAAAGAGGTCTCGTTACAGAAAACGACACTGGGAGAGCCGAGGGAGGCAAACAAAGAACGCATTTGCAGAGTGCCACATGTTGAGCTAAAAAATAGCTTGACTTCCTAGGATGTCTTTGACTGTTTTTGTGACAGTATCCAGAGCATGAACGTCCCCCAGGGTACAACAAGAGGTTGTAACACCAAGACAGTATTAATGAGAAAGAAAACAAATCCATCATCGCCAATTGCTCCCTGAAGGACCGAGTTTGGTAATCAAGACTTTAAAACACAACCCCTTGAATTTGAGCTCACTGCCTGTGTTATGCTTGGCATTTCTTCATTATTATTTGCAGACAAAAATCTGCTGAATACCGGTGGAACAGTTGGGAAATGACAAAACATGTTTGTTTTCAGCAAAGGAACAACTCACTCCAACTATAGCACACACTGTGCTCCTGAGAGGAAGTGATGCCGACCTGTCACACGTTGGAGTTGTTCAGTTATAACTTCTTGATGCTGACATGTTTGTTTGTTTGTTTGTTTGTTTTCTTTTGGTTCATACCAAAAATCATTTGATGTCGCACACGGACAAAGGCTCGAAAACAAATCATTCTCTTGTTTGGTAACATCGATAGAATAGACTAAAGTCTAATATTGTTTTTTACTATGAAGACTTTAGTATATCCTTTCTGCAGTGGAATTAATAGATTCCAAAATATGTGTATTTTGGTTCAGTAACTCTTTTATGGTCCTGGCTTTCAGTGCTGCTGACAATAGCTGGCCGGTTGGGGAAACATGCTCTGAGGAAACATGCTCTGAGGAACAACCAATGTAAACAACATGCCTCTGTACTAACCTTGCTAAACTCTCGCAAGCACGAGGCCTGTAATAATAATGTACAATGATGTTTCATCTGTTAACCAGCGGTGGCAAAAGTGGCAAAATTGCAGCCATTTACGGCTTGAAACAGTTCTTTCATTGGCCCTGGGCACATTCAACAAACAAACTAACCCTAACCCTAACCCTAGCCCTAACAATTAAACAAGACAAAAAACGAAAAAAAAAAAAAGTAGCACACGTGGATAAAAAAGAGAAAATATTAGGTGAATAAAGTCAGAAAATTAAGAGAAAAAATTGCATAAAGTTGAAATATTAAAAACTACAAATGCCATTTTAATAAAATAATCTAAGAAACAAACAAAAAAGAAGAATAAGAAGAATAAAGAATAAAGTAATTTTAGCACATTTGGGTGGGATAAAAGTTATTTTATTATGATAAAAAAGTCAAAATATTATGAGAATATAGGGTTGCGGGGGGTGCTGGAGCCTATCCCAGCTGTCTTTGGGTGAGAGGCGGGGTCCACCCTGGATACCTACGGACAATACAGAGTGGCCAATGAAGCTAACATGTTTTTGAAATGGGGGAGGGAACTGGAGTACATTAAAACAGACCGTTTCTATGGGAACCACAAAATCCAAAGAAATATAGCTGAATAGGTGCAGATTCTGGAAGAAGTAGAACGCTTTCTGTGCTCTATAGGAGTCAATAACTAAAATACAAAAGGGCTGAAAAATGAGTATGATACGTCCCCTTTCAGAAAGGCTTACAAGGACAAAGTAAGAAGCCAAACACTTACCACTTCCACTTGGAATGAGAGGAGAACCTTTATTCCACTCTATCATGTCGGACATGCCATGGCTGAATCCATGCAGGGTTAAGGAAATGTAATTTAAGGTAATGCCTCATCAACGTAGCATTGCTACCTCCTAGTAACCAGAATACTACACACTGTATAACTTGCATATTATATACATATAGCCCAATATTTTGGGCTAATAATGGGCCATAGTCTACCACAAAACAGAGATCATTTATCAATCAATTTTTGAAAAAAAACATGATAGAGTGGGGGGTGGGGGGGGGGGGCGATGTTGGAACCATGAAGTGGCTGCTAGTGTGCTGTTTCACCTTTGGAAATCTGTGTGGAAATAATTCCAGACCGTGGAGATACTGAGCCTTCACTCATTATCGGTAGAAAAAAACAATATTGATAGGAACCCATATCTCATTTTTGTGCCCTTATCAGCTGATCAGTCGGAAGATTTCATCGGACATCCCTGCTATTTACAATTCCCAATTGTATAGAGAAGACCAAAAGCAATTACCAATTACTACATATGAATATTGTAACACAATTCTGAGATATATAATGGATAGTAAAAGAGTTCATATTTTGTGAGTATGTGTGTGACAGCACTCATTCTCCATCTTCTTCCATGGGCTTTTTCCGCATTCCTAAACGATGAGTGTAATGTGCACATGCACACTGTACATTACAAGCCTCCTCAAGCTAATTGCTTACATGGGCTTTTTGTTCCTTTCTCTAATTAAGTGTGTGATTCACACCCCTAAACCGAGGAGTGACTCCACATTGGTAACCCGACCACAAACAACCTTGTTTTTCCTGCAGCAAGAAATGCTGTTTGACACAGCGAGCACAGCTTGTCTTTTAAAGAGCAAAGTATTAGAATTAGAAAATAACAGCATTAACAGATGAAGTTGTCTGCTCTGTGCAGCATTTCGAACAAGCATGACTTGTCCTGTCTAGTATCCAGTGAAAAATAACAAACTCTTCATCCCTGGAGTGCCATAAGACATGTAACCAACTCACAATGACAGGCTCAATTCTAACTGAACTGTATCTTATTATGATGAAGTTTTTAAAGGATATGAGGATGATTTTTCATCTACATTATACTGTACATTATTATACATACATATCGGAGTGCATGCAAGTTACAAGCCAAAATGATGTACCGGGAACCTGCGATTGACGTGATGGGCACGCCTGCTCTGATACAAATCTCTGTGCGATGGCATGCTTTGAGGAAACTTCTTCTGGAATTTGGCCCATCATCCACAATCTTTATCAGACACAAACAAAGATGTCTTTCTCTTTTCTGTGCGTGCTACTGATATAAAAGCAGGCAAAAAGAGGCAGCTGTGTGCTGGCAAAATGTTAGCATGCTACCAATGACAACATGCTAACACCTAGCATGATAACGCATTGTACCGGAAAGGCTAAATGTTAGGGTTGGGGTTAGTTGAGAAATGTGGAAGTAGTTGGAACTCTTTAGATCAAAGGCATTTTGCTTTCCGAATAGAAGGAATGTCAAGAAAAGTGGGAATTCTTGGCAGGTGGAAAATGGCATGAAGGTCCTTAATTTGATGAATGCTTTGATGTTGGAAAGATCTGAATTATTTGGGAAACGTGGAAGTAGTTACATTTCTTTAGATCAAAGGCATTTTACCTTCCAAAAAGAGGGAATGTCAAGAAAATAATTCTTTCTATGTGGAAAATGGCACAAATGTCCTTAAATTGATGAATGATTTGATGTTGGAATGGTCTGAACACGTTGTGGAAGTTAGAACTCTTTAGATCAAAGGCATTTTGTTTTACAGAAGAAAAAATGTGGGATTTTTTGTGCTGTGGCCAACAGCATGAATGTCCCAACTTTGTTGAATGAGCACTTTGCACACACCTGATGTACTACGTATTTCCCTCAGATGTCAACGATGGAAGAGTCTCCTTAGCACTATTGCTAGTTATGATTCCTGCTAGTCTAAGGCAGGGCTGGGTTAGGGTTAGGGTTAGGGTTAGCTTCTACACCTCATCTTTAATAGTGGTAGGAATGCACACTCCTGCCCTACTTGTCTGGATCTCTGCTCCCGTGATGAATACTTCACCTTGCATGACCGCTTGTGTTTACTGAGTAAATGCATATCTCTTCCATCTTAATTGTGTACTGCATGGGACTTTGGAGCGGGCGTATATTGCATACTGCCGTCTAACATGTAGCGGCAAAACCATAAGTGGCGGCTCAGATTCATTGGTGATGGGCTGCCACAAGTAAATGAATTTATTGGGAAACACTGCCATTACAGTTGGCCATCTGAGGGATGTTATTGCCATGATAGAGAGAGAGAGGCTGGTCTCCTGCATATAGTACATATAATGTCCAGTGATCCTGAAGCTCTTATTTAGTCTGCTTTGTTGCTTTGACAGAGGTTTCAGCTCTAATTGACACGATAACACGAACAAACCACTAAGAACGGTGTCGACATGAAAAATATGGAGCAAAGCAAAGGTCGCAGGAAATGTCTTGTAACCATTTCACAGTTATTGTGAAATCTCACCTAACCAAAAATAAATCTGGGGAGTCGGGTGGATTTCCAAATTTTCATTCCTCTCTTGGATTTCCTGAAAACAAAAAGATCCCTGAGAGGAATTTGAAAACAGACATCTGAGGCCAACTAGTACAGTCAGACCGCAGGAATCGTTGCGCTATGAAGATCAAGGCAAGTCAGCAAGTGAAACATAACTTCATTTCATTAAGAAACCCTTCTTTCGCCCCCTCAAGCGTATTACTCATGGTGGGCAAATCAACCACATATTCGATGCAGACACACATTTGGTCGGAGCAAAAGTGGTGACAAAGCTCTAAATAATAATACATCTGACAAAACTTTTCACAAGGTGTAAAGACACTTTGAAATGGTAAACGTTCTCTTTGTGCTTCCCTGAGATTTCTTTCATAGTGCGAAAACACTGACTCTGAATCACGTAAAAGATATTTTAAGCTAAATACACTGGCTCTCTTATGCAACAGCAGACATTACATATAGAAAATGTGTAAAGGTAAGGCAGTAAATCATATCGTATTTTGAAATGTATATTGTAATAATATATTTGTGGGCAATTATGAATGAAAATGGGAAGTGTAACCATTTTCTAAAGCAGCTAACTTGTATAAAAACAGGTAGTCTTCTCCATCTAACCGTAATGTCATTTGGACAGAGGTAGCGAGAAGGTCATGATATATTTATTTTCGCAAACTTAGACATTTGTTGGACATGGAAACGCAGTGTGTGTGAGACCCAAAATACCATTTTTGTGGTTCTTGTGAAGGATGGGTGTTTGCATCTGACCTAAACTTTGCTGACTTTGGTTCAATGTCCAGCGATTCTTCCAGGAAGCATTTTACAGAGACAAGATTTCATTTCAAGACAAAAGTTTGTTTTTTTCAACCGTGACTGGTGGCTTTCCTCAAGTTTACACAAACTGCTCTGTTGCTAAATCTCAGCCCTCCGTTTATTTCCTTAACCCAACCTTAACTCAACTTGCTTCCCGTGTGACACTCATTCATCCAGTTTCAGTTTGTGACACAAAGGTCACATGTATCACATTTTACTGTACTGTGTTTGGGAACATTGAAACAATCCAACCTGACGTGATGCAAATGAGGCACAACTGGGCGTGCCAGTGGCAGTGTTACAGTTAAATGATGTATGTATGTACAATGCGTTCACACTTGGTTAAGTGTCATTTTTAAAAACATTTTTCACCAACCATGGAAAAAAATAAGAGTGGGTATTGCACTTTGTTTTAATCTGGAAAGATTTAGACTGGAAGTAAAGCATGCATTCAGAAATATGGATAAAATAAACAAGCTAACTATGAACTTAAAATAGTGATTCCCCATACTAGCAATTGTTAGCTTGCTGGCTGTAACACCTGGCACTGAAGTCACAGTCTTAGTTGCAACAAGAAAAAAAGTGCAATGAGTATGTGTGTCTTTGGATGCATGAGTGCGTGGCCTGCGGCATTTTCCCTGTTTGCTGATTGGTGCCCAATCTTGGAGCTCAGTTCGCAGGGTGTCATTGCGATAAACAGCAGTTGCCATGGAGACGTCCGTGGTGGAGAAACAACAGGTGTCCGTGAAGAAATAATGGCGGGTCAGAGCGTCCTGCTGCAGCAATCTCTTGGGAGAAGTTGTTTTCACAACACGACCTTGGTTAGACGTGGTGGGGACGCCAAAATCCAGATTAAGAATATTGTTCGGGTTAGTTCGGGCAGCCACATTCCAATAGATTGGCCATCCTACTGTCCATTCTGGTCTCCCAATCGATCCAACTGCCTTTGCAAAGCCGAAATCTTCTCCAAGATGGCATCCTTGTTGTGATTGGCACAGCCAGAGTGTGAACGGCTTTGCCCACCAGATCATTCACGACGGGCAGCTGTGGGCCAACTCCATCCGCTGCCTCCATCATACAAATTCTGCGATACACCAGGAAAGTGGCCAATCCAATCAGCAACAGACCTGCTATCATGGTTCCGAATGGGTAGACGGCTTTGATGTCCTCCACGGAAAGAAGAACCGCCAGGCACATGACCACTTCCACTTCCCCCAACTGTCCAAACATTCCGGAACAACGGAACATCCCGCCAGGGCAGACAGATTCCCCCGAATCTGAGCTTCTCGTCGAGAAGACCGTGTCAATTGCGTGGAGAGACCAGTTGGTCAATTCCATGATTCAGTGCAGAGAGAGGCTCTTAAAAAAGTATAAGACGGAACTTAACAAGACATAAGAAGCAAGAAAAGCAGGGAAGATAAGGGAGGAGAGGGGAAAGAAGCGACTGCCTTCGTTGAGAGCCAAAGCAAAAATTATCTAGTCTTGGGGCCGCACGGTGGAGGAGTGGTTAGCATGTAGGCCACAAAGTCAGGAGATCGGGAAGACAAGGGTTTGATTCTCCGCTTGGACATCTCTGTATGGGTTTTCTCCAGGTACTCTGGTTTCGTCCCACGTTCCAAAAACATGTTAGGTAAATTGGTTGTTTATCTATATGTGCCCTGCCATTTGCTGGTCACCAGTCCAGGCTGTATCTCGCCCAAAGTCAGCTGGGATAGGCTCCAGCATACCCCAGCAACCCTAGTGAGGATACGCGGCATAGAAAATGGATGGATATCTAGTCTTGGGGTAAGATGCAAACATGTCAAGTGGGCGTAGCTGTCAGATGGATGTTGAGCAAACCACCTCAGCCTTTCTCACGCCTCCACCTCACAGTTTTGGGTGTCACTCTGTTTTTCTAGCATACTTCATCCAGACATGTGGTTGCACTTTGACACAAAACATCCCTCATGTTCCCAATGATTGACTTAGACCTAAATTCTTTTTTTGTGGTTGTAAACTACCTTCAGAAATGTAGGAATAACCTCAATATTGCAACTGTTGAAGCAACCGAAATCAAACATGCACATCATTGTACATAGAGCTATGTACATTTACAGAGTGCTCAAATCTCCACTGGCAATCCGTGTATGGAGGCTGTATATTCTGCCTGTCTTTGTCTGGGTTTTCACCTGGTACTTTGGTTTTCCGTGATTGACTGGTGAGCAGGGTTTACGCTTTATCTTACCTGAAGTCATCTGTGACACTGAAGAGTAAAGCTGTTCAAAAAAGCCGTTCAAAAATACTTGTTTGCATGTCATAATTGATCTCATGTGTGAGTGGAGGCAGCTGAACAGATGGTGTCACCTAATTTTCCACACCATTCTGAGCTGTAACCACCCTCCCTAATGTGATGAAAAGACTCGTGAGATACAAGGAAAACATAGCTGAATGTTCTGTGACTTATGGTACTCCCAGATTTATGAAAGTGAGAGATATAAGACAACAACTTAAGTTCTTGGCTTCCAACTGTGATCTTATACCGCACAGCATAAATCACTGACACAACAAATTATATTTCGTGGAAGATGACTTATGGAATGACAACAGAAGGCTGGGTTTGCATTGGAAGACTGATGTTGAAGACCGCCATGTTGGTTTAGGCATGGCTGGTCATTGTGGATGTGTGTTTTGTAGACTTTGGATTGTGACAAAAGGCACACGAGTGGTCATATTTTGTTGATGTAGACTTTAACAGGAGATTCATCACAGTACAGAAAGTTTATGAAAGCCCAATAATATGTACAATTATGGGCTGCGTGACATATGGGTCCATGACAATCCGACAAAGCAGCCCACTCTGCTCTGTGCTCCCACACTGGGTCTATAAATCCCCTCCATGATGTGGCGGTTAAACGCCTGACACGGGAAAAGGGTACAGACTCCAAATGTTGACGCTGAAACCATGACGAGTAATTGATTCCAACTCGCAAACAAATTGATGTTAAGCCACAGCAAAGCGGTCGGGTTACAGACATCATTTGAAAAAGTACAGGGTCGAGCGATGAAAAACATGCATCACTGATGTATAACATTTTTTCCATGGCTGAAAGTTACACCACCTTTTCTCTTACGTCAGCGGAAGGCGTTGAAAAGATTTTAATGCACCATAGTTGCTGTGAGATGTAAAAATGAAACATGATAAAAAATGTTAAGACCAAAAATTGCAAGAATTTACATTTTGCACTGGATGTTCAAAGAAGAGCTTCAAAATGCAAAAAGAAGAAATTGGAGCGATACAAAAAATTGATGAGCAATAAATTGCAAACAAGCATTCATGTGAAATAGGTTATTCATCAGCTGATCAAAAGTTTGAGATCACAGCCTTTGACAGCCAAAATCCTGGCACAAATGTGGACTCATTGTCATTTTCTGTCTGGTTTCTTGGTGGCACAGACAAAAAGCTTTCTCTCCTTGAACACAGTCGGACTGTTGAGCTCCAGAAGCACGGCCTCTCGCAGCGCACCGTTGCTGCTGTGGTTGTACACAGTAAGACAGTCATTGAATCTTCTTAAAAGATCCTGGTACACCTCAGACGGAGGATCCAATTGGACGATTCTTGGCCCAAATGAAGGTTGTTACTGGTGCCAAGTGCAGTTCATCTGATCTGCCACAGAAGGGTTGTAAGAACAAAAAACATCTACAAAGGCCATGTCTCCATCAAAAGCACAAAACTGTCCGTTTAGAATTTGCACGAGAGCACCAAACGTGACATGGTCCCATGACATGATCCCATCTGATGGGTGGTGGAGGGGGTGCCATCATGATCTAGGGTGCTTTTTCCTTCAGTGGAACAATGGTGATTAAGGTTGTGCATGGGCGTCAAATTTCAGCTGACTAATTTTACTTTTTTCTAGCTGAAATGTTCTTCCTGCAACCAGTCCAGTGTGTACCCTGTCTCTCTCCCAATGTCAACTGGGATAGGCTCCAGCATACCTGCCATCTTGAGTTTTCATCCTGTTAGGTATGAGTATGCTAGTACTTTCCAAGGGAAGGGGTCTTGGAGATGTGAAAATGTGGGAAAATATGAGGTTGGCCTCCCCTCTTTGCTATAACAGCCTAAGGTCTTATGGGACGACGTTCTATGAAATTTTTGAGAATCTGAGGGAACTGCTCTCCATTCATCCACAACTTTGGAAATCACTGATGTTATATCAGAGACACTGGCTCTCATCTCCGTCCTAGATGTTCTAGATGACATCCAGGAATGTCCCCTTGAATGCCCCTTGAAGCATTGTCGATGTCTATGTGCTGTGGCATGGCAAATGGGTTGAAAGGGTGCTTGCCATAAAAACATGCACATATACTGTATAAGCTTTGACCCTCAGCTACCCGAAGCATCAGTGGTCAATGACGTCAGTAAGACTTGCAGTGACAGAAAAAAAAGTTGGTTGAAATTTGAAACAAGCAAACAATTTGACTTTGGAACGCATCTACCTCTGTAATCTTGGGTTGGATATCATTCAAAGCGGACAGGGTTCTTCCAGAGAAATAGTACAGTAATCCAAGTTGAAAGAAAACAAAGAACTTGCTCAAGGGATTGAGCAGTCAATTTATTCATGAAGTCCCATCAGGGTCCACCCTGGACTGGTGGCCAGCCAATCCCAGGGCACATATAGACAACAACCATTCACACCCACATTCATACCTATGGACAGTTTGGAGTGGCCAATCAAGCTAGCATGTTTTTGGAATGGGGGAGGAGAGTGGAGTACCCGGAGAAAACCCACGCCTGCACGGGGAGAACACTCAAACTCCACACAGAGATGCCCAAGGGGGGAATTGAACTGGGGTCTCCTAGCTGTGTGGCCTATGCGCTAACTATATGCTATAATATAATTATTATTTCTTATCCATTCAGTTTATTGATAGAGACACTCAATCCACAACCTATATACTGTACTGTATACAGGATCAGTACATACGGTACACACATACATTTATACATGCAGTATATTCACACATACAGCACATGCACAGTAGTAGTATATATAGCTAATTATCACTCATACTGCTCCAATATTTTCATGAACTCTGTCTTCCATGAGTACATTCCCAGTCTTTTTCGAGTCTCCTTCAATATCATGAAATGTGCCTAATGACAAAATCACAGAAAATTGTAAAAAGTAAGGAAAATAACAATTTCCAGACAATTGAAGGAAACTGCAAACAGCTGTCTTTTGACAGATAGCGTGATGGAAAGACTAAGAATGAAATTTGTCTCCATTCATGCCAAAAAAAATTGCTGTTATTCTCCACAGTGTTTAAAACTTGTCCATCATTTAGGCATCCATTCTTCATTGGCTGTCATTCCTTTCAAGACTTCCAGAATGACAATACCTCTGAGGGTTAAATTCCTATACTTCTCCCCTGAACAAGCAAGCCTACATCCTTCAGTACATTCGTCCATCTTTCTATCTCACTTATCCTTTTTTCTGTCACTCATCCAGACAGAAATCACAACATGTCAGTTGCGGATGAACGAACCTATGGCCAAATGCACGGTACAGCACATGTCAGCAAGGGAGGCCAAGGGCTGGGATGATGAGAAGCAGATTTTATGACCGATTCATTCAGAGTCTTGAAAAGGTTCACCTTCATGTTTGGTGTTGACAGCAGTTTCATTTTGATCTTCCCTATTTGCATATAGTTGTTTGCTATCAACAGAACATGTGGTCATGCTATTGTTCATTCATTCATTTTCTACCGCTTACCCTCACGACGGTCGCAGGCGTGCTGGAGCCTATCCCAGCTGTCTTCGGGTGAGAGGCGGGGTACCCCCTGGACTGGTGGCCATACAGGTATGAATGTGGGTGGGAATGGGTGTTTGTCTACATGTGCCCTGGGATTGGCTGGCCACCAGTCCAGGGTGGACCCCTCCTCAAACTAACAAAGTATAGTTAGTTAATCATCCAGCCCTCTCCCACCCCAGAATCCTCCTGATAGTGTCCCATACCCTTCAGGTCAAGGCCAGGTGAGTCTTTTGAACCTCTCCTGCTGGCTTGCTTCTCGTGATAGAAGATCTTGACAGGGTTCCTTGTGGTCAGAGTTCTCTTGGGAGTCCATCGTGTTTTCATCTCCATTTGGTCTGCTTTCTCCTGGGAAAGTGTATTGGATATTTGTCCCATCCTCTGAGTGTGATGTATTCCCGCTTCTAAGGCCCTTCTCGCATGGTCATCTTATCACTGCGATGCCTTTTGTTTTAATGAGCATTCTAGTGTGGTGAATGGCTGAAGGGAGGGAGACTCTTGACCATTTGGGCTCTGTATTACTACTATCAAAAACAGTCTTAAGGATACAGTATATAAAGTTTATCACAAAAACACAAGTGTTTGCCTAGTATGTCCAAGAAAATGACCACAGTATCTACTACACACATCATATCATTTTTACCAATAGCATGCCAATATTTGACCAATATATCCTATCAAAGCCCACATTTAAAAAAGACAAATTGCCATTTATTCTCCAATACTGTTTATCAACTCCTATAAAGTTGGATTCAGCAGCTATCAGCACAACACCGAACAACACTGATCACTTGGGAGTGTGACCCCAAGTGGGACGTGGGACGTGTCTGGAGGCGGGTCATGGGTGGAATAAACTAAAACCGTTTTTAAAAAATGAAGTAATAAACACCATTTTCGCGGGACGAATGGCATCCAAAGAAATACAGCTGGAATAGGTGCAGATTCTGGAAGATCTACAGTAGAAAGCTTTGTGTGCTGGTTATGGTGTGTAGCTGCTCTATCTGAGTCCACAACTCAATACCATGGGCCGAAAAATGAGCAAAATAGTACCCTTAGAGGCTCTGCTACATGAGCTCCTTTTCTCTCGTTTTAAGAAAAGGGAAAGAAATACTGTTTGTGTTCATGTTTCACATCAGGATGGTGGAGGATGGTCAAAATTTGCCAAAAAGTGCAGTTTTTCTTTAAGAAAGTAGTTCTAGCTAGTTGGTGGGGTCACAGAAGCAAAGCGATTTGCTTCTCATTGAAAAGATTAATACATTTGCATCACACAAAAAGGCAGACCTCACAATCTGTGCATTTGTCTGCCGTCTGTCAACTGTCCACCATGCATATTGTTTTGGAGAAGCAAAAGGCTTCACTTTAGTGACCTCACCAACTAGCCAGAACAATTTTCTTCAACCAAAAACTGACCAGAACTACACTGCTGATTGGGATGTCATACAATTGTCATACAAAAAAAATCCAGGATCTAGTATCGCATCAATTTCTATTCATCTCCTCCTCAAATGGCTTGAAAGTCTTGTGTTTTTGTAATCTACCCAACGGAACTATTGCTCATAGGACTCACTGACATCATCCTCATTACGGCTTCTTAAAACACACATCGTGGTTGTTCAGCCCATTTGCAGCACAGACTGTTTAGTTTTTCTGGAAGTGGGCAATTTAGAGCCACAGTCTGATTACTTGTGTTCTTCCTGTCACTCGTTATCGTTTTGCACCGACTGTCTTTCATCCCAGCTAGTGTCTCACTCCCCTTATATGTCCACCCTAAATATGTCAACATGCCAACACAGGTTGGACAGAGGGTGACTGTTTTCTGGGTTTACTGGTTGTGATGAGAGGAGCAGACAGCTCTGGCACTGAGCTGTCATAGAAACTCAGAAAGAAAGCATCATGTGACCAGAGCACACAAGAGAGGTCAGTCAACCTCTGCCGTGCATGCGGAACTATTGCTCATAGGACTGTTTTATAGCATGTTAGCATGCAGCATGTTTTTGCAAGGTTTTACAGTTTACATTCCAAGGATGAATCAAGATATCTCTGACCTATGGGGACAAAAAAGGCTGTGCATTTTCCCCCCAAAATATGGACGTTTTTGGGACATGTTTGTGGAAACAGTGGCTTAAGTTCAGCTGTTGACGTCTGTGGAGTGCTTCTGGCTTGTGCGTATTGTCAATACACTGTGTGTTTTTTATTAAATGGATATTACTGTACCTCTTTAGATCACCGATCTAATAGCGTGTCAGCTACAAGAAGCTTGCCACCTGATTTTGAGTAGCTGACCAAAGGGTCAAATAATTATTATAACCCTAACTATTAGTATTCTTATAACCGTTCAAGTCAGACACTATACCTCTATTTAATGACAAATGACTATAAAAATAAAGAAAATGATCACACAAAAATATTTAGAAAGTAGAATAACTCAACCAGCATCCCATTATTTTTAACTGTAGACTCACTCATTTTAACTAGGAGTCACCGAAGGTACAGTTTATGTAATCCCAACATAGAACTTTAGCAACTACAGTGGTGTGAAAAAGTTTGTCACACTTAGTAAATGTTTCAGATCATCAAACTAATTTCAATATTAATCAATGACAACTGAACATAAAATGTAGTTTTTAGATGAAATGTTTTATCATCAAGGGAAAATAAATCAAAACCTACATGGCCTTGTGTGAATAAGTGATTGTCCCCTAAACCTAATAACTGTCTGTAAATAACAAGCTTTCACTGAGTATCTTTTCAGAATTGTTGTCATTCAGCCACATTGGAGGCTTTTCCTAACCCCCCCCCCCCCCCCCCCCCCCCCCATGGAGGTGTTATGGATCCTGCTGCAGAACCCAAGTTGGTTTCAGCCTTAGGTCACCAACAGATGGCCAGACATTGTCCTTCAGGATTTTTGGTAGACAGCAGAATTCATAGTTCCATTTAGCAGCAGTAAAGCAGCCCCAGATCATCACACTACCACCACCATGTTTGACTGTTGCTGTGATGTTCTTTTTCTGAAATGTGGCATTACGTCTATGGCAGATGTAATGAGACACACACCTTCTGAAAATTCAAACTTTTTCTCGTTAGATCACAGAGTATTTTCCCAAAGGTCTTGGGGATCATCAAAATGTTTTTAGGCAAAATTGAGATGAGCCTTAATGTTCTTTTTGTTCAGCAGTGCTTTTCATCTTGGAACTCTGCATGCAGGTCATTTTTGCCCAGTGCCTTTCTTATGGTGGAGTCATGAACACTGACCTTAACTGAGGCAAGTGAAGCCTTTGATTCTTTGTTTGATCTGTTTGATTCTTGATTAGTGTTCACTTGAGAACCCCGGCTACCCTTTTCATTTCACTATGTGAAAAGCTCATTGTGAGTTCACTGTTGGCTTGTGTTAGGTTGACACATCCATTTCTTCAATGGATATACACTGGTCCATTTATTAAGTGTATTTCATTATCCTTCCATCCATTCTCTATAGAGCAATTGGCAGCTTACAAAAAGAGCATGTTTTTTGGAATTGCCTGTGAAGAGAATTTCGACAGGGGAAATATTTTATAATAATGACGACAAAACAAGACACAAGTGACCCATTCATTAGGGTCTCAAGAGTGTGGAGTTTCCCCTGTCACAGCCAAACACACAGTCACACAAATCGTGTACACTGAAACACTGTGAGAAAGTCAGTTGCTTATGAAGTCAGCACATTTTATAAATAAGCGCTCACTACACTAAATCTGAAACACAAATTGCAATGTGCGTCTGTGGTGTCTTTGTTTTTGGCAAAATATGAATAAATTATGGATGGAATTGCTGCATGCATGGGGAATTTTTACACTATTCTCAGGTGTCAAACTTTCTTGAGTGAAAGTACTGGTTTTAAGGTCTGGCTGGCATCAGTATCTCCCTGAGGAATAACAACTTTCATCTTGTCTCTACAACAGGAAAAGTTGATTTGCTGCAGTTCTGAGCGATGACAATTTATTGTTGGTCTGGAATAGTCAGTGGTGGAAATGAGAACAGCCACAAGTGTATTTCTAAGTAGACCTTGATAAGGAAAAGGAAATTACCCTCACTAATACAGCCAGCTTTTTTTGTTTCACACAATGGCTGAATAGAAGTTGATTATCATGGGAGATGCACTTGAAACTCCACCTTTTCCTGCATTTTCCAAGATTTTCAAAAATGTTCAAAGCTGCAAATGCAACCATTTCAAGCTCCCATATACAATATATAACATACAATCTTATATAGGCCTGTCATATTCACCTGGGTATATGATGGTCACATTTTAACAGGCTAGGAGAAACAAAAGCTTACTGTTAAAACTTACACCTTGCACATTTGTCAGCAACACTCCAGGCTTTATTTCAAGCTGTGTAGTGAAGCCTGCTTTTTTTTTTTTTTTTCAAAGGTGTGTGGAATGATGGGCTGATACACAGGGTGCTTTCATGTGTCAAATAACCCCCAGGTATTGATCATATTTGAATGTAAATATTCAAATATAAATAACATATAAATGTAATTATTTGCCAGTGTGACTGCAGTCTATGCAGACAGGTTATGTATGATCTCTCAACACCACACAAAAAATGTCATTGAAGGCATTGACCTGTCTCTATGTTCAGTCCAAGGCCAGTCTGTGCGTACCAGGACTTTGGTCTCCTTGAGTTTCCCATCACGCATGAGAAGATCAGCAGTGATTTACCACTGAATGAGACCAGGCAGCTGTTATGTCAACTCAGAGTTCATTCAGACATCTAGTTTGACAGCTCTTTGACAAGATGAGAAAAGAGGAGAAGGGGAAACTGCAACAGTGTGCGACCACAGCAAGGCCTTTGACTGTTTAAATGTGCCTCTCTAAAAAGAAGGCAAAAGCAAGGAACACTGAAGAGGCTTTCGGCTGTGCCTCTTTTGCAAGCACCCAGGGGCAGCACGGGTGGAGAAGTGGAGTCATGAAAGTGGTGCCATTCCTCGCTCTTTTTCTAACGTGTCTACATTGGTTGTTTCTGGAGTTTCACTTCTGTAATTCCTCTTTGCATTCGTGGAATAGTAAGGATGACACTTTTCTTCCCATCATGCCTAGTTCATTGGATTAGAGGTTCTGTCACTTAACAGGAAACCACGTTAAACACACAAAACTAAGCTACAGGAGGGTGGCCTTTTCCACACACCGCTATTCTTCATACAAATATGGTATTTTCAAAGAACAAACGTGACCATGATGGATCACACAGCCACATCAACCGTCTTAACTTCCGAGAATACACGCAGATACTGGCTCAACTAAAGGCTTTATTTAGCTATTTCAATCCTGGGTTGCCTCTGAGGAATATAGTTAATCACTAAAACAGAACTTTGGAAAGAAATCCCCCCGTGGCAGGAGTCTGCAACATGGAAACCACATTTTAAGGAGGGACAAGGGCCCAGGAAAGCATACTTAAGATTGTTGAACACTGCAACACACACTCACACAACCTTGCACACTCACACTGTGAGTGATACACAAAAACTAATGATAAAAAATTTGACTGCATGCAAAGGCAACGTATTTACATATGTATTTGATGATGTGCGTAACCTGTTGAGACTCCACAAGATACTTGTGTAATTTATATTACATACAGAGTCATAATTTCCATTTCCCCATTGAGGTGATTATGCAAAAGAATGACATGCCGGACACAACGGTTGGCCGCTTTGGAATACACAACAAGCATCTTGACCAGGATGGCTCCCAGTGTGCACAGATACATTTTTTTGTTTTCCTGGTATGTAGGCGACCTCACTGTTTTGGCAACTTCACAAGATGATCTTATGAATCTCTGATGCAACCTCTAACCTCGGATTACAAATGTCACTAAGGTTGTACAGTTCTGAATTCAAGCTACATTTTCTGGAAAAATATACCTCCAAAGTCGCACTAAGCTTGGGAGTTCAAACTTCCTTTTTGCATGACCCCACATGAAGTGCGATCTTATATTGGTGTAAAAATTAGTTGGAAAACTATTTTGCAAATCGCATCTGGACTGCTGTCCCGGAATGGATTTTTATGGGACTTTTGAGTGATCCATTTTCTCCAGCTATCCAACTCCAGGTCATGTGTGAGCTGGAGCCTATCCCAGCTGACTTTGATCGGAAGCAGGCTATGCCCTGAAATGCTGGTCAGTCAAACACATTCACATTCCCACATATGATAATGTAGAGTTTCCAATTAGCCTTGCATGCATGTACTGGAGGTGGGAACATGCAACCTGCACACAGAGAAGCTCAAGCAGAGATTCAAACCCCCTTGTTTTGGGTACTACTTTATTAGTCGAGGGCAAGCTGATTGACGGTAGGCCATTCCGATTTGTATTATTCACAAAATGTGGCATCCCAGACAAAGATCTCTTGAGGGCAGCACATGTTTGGTGTCTTTGCGGTGATTGTGCCATCCCAGCAGAACACTTTACAGCTGGACCCATGGTTGGTTCCAGTCAGGTTCTTTCATTTGGGGTCCATTTCCTGAAGGACTCACCGTTTTCCGGAATACTGCTTTTGAACCAAATAATGATTACCATCACATACTAACGTCCCTTGTGTCATCTGGCAATGACACTTGATTGTCGCCTGATTATTGGCATGCAATGAGACCAATCATTTGATTAAGGTGAAGACAGAAGTGTCACAGACCAATACATTCAGAGGACTACAGCAGATAAACCATGTCACGTGTATGTCAAGTCTGTGATGAGTCTCTAGTCCATCATTTGAACTTCCATCTTCAGACATTTTCTTTTTATTATTTATTGAGTACCCTGGATTCATTTTGGTCAATCCATGTACACCACAATACTCAAAATGGGGAGCATGACGGAGGTGCCTTGTCCTGAAATTTCACCACTGCTTTGAACCTCGAGTTGGTTTAGAGAAAGACTTAAGAGCTCAGCTCATGAAATAATTACTGGTTCACCACGAGTGACCACATTCGCTTCTCTGATGTTGCCTTCAGAGGGCCCAATGCAGCTGGCTGATGGTGCAGGCCTTTGTAGGTGGCACATTGCAGTGGTGGTAGCCATAGCTGGGAATGCCCCGTCATTGGATTCTTGGACCTGATTCCTTCATTTTATAGCGGAAAATGCCCACTTGAACCAAGTGCTATGTGCTTTGACTTGACCCCAACACAGACAAATATCCTGTTGCTGTCATCTTAGTCCTATATATATATATATATATATATATAGAATATTGATGGGGTGCTAACCCCTTACATCTTGATAAAGAACCGTGTTGCTCCCACACACATTTGACCTAATACCCCAAAACTCTGTCCAATATAATAAACTTGTTCTTTAGTTATAGTCGTTCTAGCCCTTTCTGGTACACCCCAACATACACAGGGTGTACGAACCTGTTCCCAACTTTGTGATTGCGATGGTATAGCAACTTAGCAGAACACAGAGATGGCCTCACTGCGACCACAGAGAATGCAATGATTCACACAACGAATATGTGCCTGTCATCACAGTCCTACTCCTGGTTTGGTTTAGAGACGCAAAAGAACAGCGGTGCATTTAGTCACCACTTTCACACCCTGAGAAAACCACACCCCGTTACTGGACAACCATTTTGGGTTCAGTGGGAAAACAGCACCTCACACTTGATAAACGTTTAAAAAAAATGTCTTTGTTGAGTGTCAGAATGAACATGGGCGGTGTGGCTTGGAATAGGTCCTAAATACATACTGTCTTAAAGAGGTACGTTTATTTAGGGACACTAATCAATGTATGTCTTGTCTGGGACTAATATGAAATACAGTCACATCCATAACCTTCAAATATTCCGTGTCCAGCTGAAAGCTGCTATTCCAATATGCAATCTGTTTATATGTTCTTATGGACTCATGAATGTCCATCAATACCGTTTCAAGTCCACTATGGAATAGTCAACATTCCCAGATGTGATAGAGCTCAGCCTTAGCATGCATTGTGGGGTGGGTTCGCTGATTTGACAAAAGCCCCATTCCGACCAACCAGTATATTGTGGCTGTATTATCATCATTATCCATGTATTATATATTTTGGATAATTATGTACTTAATCAAAACCCTACTTACACGTGTTTCGTTTTTCGATCAAATGTGTCACCCTCATGTTCTTCACCAGTGACTCAATACCCACCCTGCTTTCCTGCTTCAGCAGCTGGATTATTTTCTAGCGTTTCTTTATGTGTTTCAAGTGTATTTTCCAGGTTTTCTGTTTGGACTATCTTTTGAAGTTTTGGCTCTTTCCTTTTGCCCCAGACAAATTTGTTTGGCTTCATGTGGCTGCTTGTTGGACTCTCATCTGGTTATCCTGTTTAATAGAGCTAAATTTGAGCATTTTAATGGCAGCATCAGTCTGATGTCAGAAGATGAACGTAATCCCTTTATATACGGACTCAAAGCAGTTCCATGAACAAATGTGGTAGAAGTGTACACATTTGTATAAGAAGACGCATCATGGCTCCAAGTTTCCTAACTTAATATTTTCCAGCTGCGTCTACCACAGAAAGTTTCTTAAATCTTCTTTTCTGTCATGAATTCTGCCGTAAAATAGGGAACGAACCTGTTGCATTTTTAATCCAAATAATGTTTGGGCATTCAAAATAATCTTCACTTAATTTCCGGGAATAATTCTTGTTCAAAGTGAGATTTCTATGCACTATAAAGAATATCTGGCACAAGATAATAATAAAGGTAAGGCAGCTGTCAACCCATTAGGTATTGTCCTTGTTTGCACTTTACTGAATGGTTGACTACAATACTTACCGATAGGAATACCGATAGGATCACCATTTGAATATTTCATTAAAAACAGGCATCCCGTATGTCAATCAAGATTAGTATGTTGTTTCCGTAGTGACACTTAAAGGGGAACTGCACTTTTGGGGGAATTTTGCCAATCATTTACACTACGCATTTGTGCATTATAACACGGGAAAACGAGTTTGAGCTAGTTTATAATGCTGTCATTGGGATACACCTATTTAGACTATGAAACCCTCTACCAACGTTGCATGGATATCCAAGCTGTGATCATGTATTAACACGTACACTGATGACAACATGCCATAGTTGCAGTATCATGCTCTATTTTGATCATTTAAAACATGAGCCAAACTTCTTTCCTGGGTGCATTGATACCCAAACTTATGCTTAAGCTCTTAATGACAAAATCAAAACATATGAATAATTAAGTCATATGTGGTTACGGTGTTGGCCACACAGTCCGGACCTCAGAAAGATCTGTGTGTGAACATAAACAGACAAGATCTGACAAACACAGACTAAGGATATTTTCACAAAAACAGCAATTGTAACAATTCTGAAAAAGGGGCATTAATACATACCAGTTTTGTGACTAAATCGTGACTTCATGTTGTATTGGAGGTGACATTTCCTTAATTATAATGAACAATTAACTAACTGATTTGTTACGTTTTGTTTCCATTCTGAAATCTTGTTTCAATTGCAGTGTTGTATTGAGGTGAAAAATGCTACCCCTGTTAAGACAGAATCAGCAGCGCCTCAGCTGGTTGCGGCCAAGTAGTGCACAAATTTATCCCTCAGTCGCTTCAACATGCAATTGATGAACAACAGATTCTTACACAATTCAAATCAATAATTAATTGATTCATTGATTCTTATGCACATAATTAGTATTATGTAAAATGTTTCTTCTGATGCAGTGAGCCGCTGCGCAAAAAAATCATTACTGAACAAAACACTGCAACAGTAAAGGAATAACAAGCTATTCCCGCCATGAAAATTCCCTACTAATTGAAGCTTAGGGGTGAAGCCTCATGCCGTTATTAAAGGTGAAACTCCTGCCAAGCATTACAGCAGCAACAACATCACTGATTATTCAGCCCTGACACATAAATGCTTTCGCCACCCATTGCTTAGCTTTACCAGCACAGCTACTGGCTGGCCCCCACACCAGTGCAAAGGCATCTTTTTGTCCTGGCTGCCACACACTGCTTTCCCAGCACCGAACCCCTTTGTGTGTGTGTGTGTGTGTGTCCACTCAGGAACATTGGTTTATGTTTATGACTGCCGTTGAGTGTGGAACTAAATGGTTTCCGACTGGAGGTTTTTGCTAAACTGTTTGCAGAAGCAGAGTGCTGCTGATTGTGGCCTCAGAGACTGCCCTTTGGTCCAAAATGCAATTCCCAAAATGATGTTTGACATGATGTTTTAATATCATGAATCTCTGGGGAAACATTTTCTTTTTTGTTGGGCAACCAAGTAAAACACACAAATCAACTAATAAACTGAAGTTTTTTACCGTAAATTGATGACAAATGCAGGAATTTTTTCTAAATTCTCACAAGACACTTGTGTTTTCCCCAGCATCATTCATATTGTATGTGGTTAAACGAGATGACAGGACAGATTGTAAAACAATAGGATCATAAAGATTTTACACAGATTTTACACAATAGGCATGCATGTGGTAACCTCAAGTTGTCTATGAAAGAATTTATTGACTGGACTTCCTTTCTCCATGCTGTCACATTTTATATAGAAATGTATTTTTAATCAGCCCATTTGCAGTAAAAGTGTACAAACATTTCCTCATAAGTGTGATTCAAAAATGCCACTCTGGCAAAGTTAACTGGCTTTGTTAACTGAAAACATTAGTTTCGCATTATTTCAAATATCAACCATGTGGCAGTGTAGTTTTTGTAACACAGTACAGTGGGCGGTTTTACATTATGTGCCACGTGGGCAATTGCCCAGAGCGGCGTTCTCAACGGGGATCCACAAGTACGCATATTTATTTGTGCTCAGTAGGTCCCGATATGTGTGTCACAAGATACTGGCATCCCCCTAAAACCAAAGGATTATCGTCACAAGTCAACAACAAAGGCAGGATGTCAGTGCTCAATGCAGGGATACATTGAATTGGCTCAACAGTTAACATGCACATTTGTGTGCTACTCTGGGACAAATTCGATGGGTGAAAATGACCAATTTTGCAAGGAGGTTGTGAGGTCACAAAGAATGGTTGCATTTGCCAGAAATAGCACCATGACAACATAGCAAAGTCCAGAAAAAAATTAATGACATTGTTAAATAAATAAATAAATAAAACAATGAATTGTGAAGTGTTTTTGTGTATGGCCAATTGATGATAGTACATATTGATCTGGTGAGAAGTTAGCACTCAACCCTAACCCTAACCCTAACCCTAACCCTAACCCTAACCCTAACCCTAACCATATTGTGTGGGGGTGTCCAAAAGAGGTCTCACACAGGATATCACTGATCCTGGAACTGCCATTTGTGGAACCTTGAAAAAGGCAAAACGTTGTACTATTCTCTTGCATTACACTTTGAACCTGGACATGATGTCATTAATATGGTTGTTGTGCACTCCTTTTCGTTTCAGTGTTTTATGATATGATTATCCATCCTTGTATACATTTTCTGTCCTGCATGTCCATGGCCGGAGCCTGTCCAAGCTGACTTTGGGCGAACCGAACAGCGGACTGTACACCCTGCACTGGTTGCCAGCCAATTGCAAAGCACATAACGCACACAGTTACGAGCTAAACTGAATGGGATGTGTCGTTCTGCCTGAAAACGGGGGGAATGGCGTTAACAGCTGTCACTCACTCATGGCTCGACCGAGGAAAGGAACAAGTCAAACAGAACCAAGACTCAACCGGGTTGATTGCCACAGAGGGAGTAGAGGGACACGGCGGAAAGAGATCAACCAGGAGTGTGCATATCACACATACTGTATATAATATTATATTCCCTGTCCCGCCATGTGTGGCTGTGCTGATGTTTTTGTGAGGCAAGCTGTTTAACCACAGCAGAACAACCCTCAGCCCACCACTGTCGCGCTCCAGACATTGAGACCTCACTGAAAGGAACAGCTCCAGTCGATAGATGAGGTGGAGATGAAGTCAGTTCTCCTCATGACAAATCTGTGTTAAACAAACATAGCTCAGTGCTTTGACGGCCCAAAAATCCCTCCTTTTTCTCTTACTCGCCAGATTTAAGATCCATTCAATACATCCACTTCTCTTCTCATGCCCTTGTCTGTGGACTTTTTCCCCACTCAGCCCACCTATCAATTTCTCCTTCCAGAAAGATTCAACTGTTCCTCTGTGCCAGATCCAGCCAAATTTAGCTTTCAACGCCCTTTTACTGGCAGTGCACCCATCACTGGATTAAGCTCACACTTCTTCTGGCACTGTCAGCATGTGTGTCTGCCTGGCTGCGTATTTCTGTACAGTCTATTATAGTTTCAAGCCACAGGTCATCGTTTCCATAACATTAACATGGGCCTACAGTATTTCTCATTAGAAAGACAAACAATAGGACTGGTTGCAAATAAAGAAGTGATGTTTACTGGAAGTTCTGTGGGTGTAAGGGTGAGCAACAAGGGAAACAGTAAAAGGCCATTCATTAATAATACATCTTTGTACGTCTTTCTATCTACAGTATGACATTTTGCAACTCGGGTCTATTCTGTATTTAACAATCACCAATGTCAACTTAGCACACACTACCACGCTATCACCCATTTTACCCACAAACTGTATGTGCAACACACATGCCCACCCACGCATACTCCCCAGTACACACTTGCATGCAGACAGGACGTTCCTTGCAGTAGAGCACAGTGCCCATTGCGGGAAAGCCCAGTGGCCTGCATTCCAGTGGCATCCTGGCGAGAGAGCAGGAAGCATGCTGCTGCTTTGCAGGCTGCTCGCCTCTTTGTCATCTTTTCCAAGGTAACCAAAGACTGCAAAAGATTAGCCCAGTGGAAAAGATAATAATGGGGGAAAAGACAATAAAGAAAATAATATCTGAATCAAGTGGTCACCTTGAGTTTGTCCATTTTAAAATGAAGAAGCAGGCTTGAAGTCTGTTTTTTTTAAGAACCGTTTCAAAATATGTCGTGTCTTGAGAACAGTACCTCAATCAATGAAGTTGATCATATTAAGCTTCCCCAGATATGTTCCATCACAGAAAACTTGTGCATGACAAGTTTTGCACTCTGCCGTAACACCTAGTTTTTTGACTAGAAAGAATACCGCCATATGGTCGCCATCACTCCAACTCTTTGCTATTGTAAACACCGGAATGGATTGCTAATATCAGATATTTCATATTTGATCCCATTGTACATTTTGAAATTGTTTTGATGTGGCCCAAGCTGCCATTTGCAATGAAAGCTCTGGCGAAGTAAGGCGTTCTCCTTCACTACTTCTATTGATTATGTTTCCTTCATGCTGCGTTCATGCGCAATGTCCTGAATAAGCCTAGTTGATCATTTCACTCATCATATTTGTCCAGAATTACACACTTTGCTCTTATATACGGTAGATTTTTGTACCACATAAAAATGTGTACCTTTTCAAATTGTATCATCACCAGCAATAATTCATTTGATTTTGTGAATAAATTTGTCAATTTACTCAAACAAACCTGTCTTACTTGTTAATAATAGGGGAAGATTATTTTTTAATGTTATTTCAGTTGGTCTATTATTAGTCATGACATTGAATGGCTATATTGTGGAGATATTGTGAACAAAAATGTTAAAAATAATTACAAATAAATATATGAATGCTATACATATTAAAAAATATATAATACATGATGTAAATATTTTGCCATAATTGCATGACAGTAAAGAAGCATAATATGTTCATGTATCACATGAAATGTGATTTAGTTTGAGGGAAGAGCTGCTGCCTACATCAGTATCAGTGGATATTCATAATTCAATGCTAGACGATATCAGTACATTGGAAAAGCACCTTGTTAGGGTTATTTCCAGATTGGCTTCAGCAAGCAATAGTGGCTGCTTGTCAAACCAGCTCAGTGTAGTTTGCACTTTGTTGCTCTTTTCCAAACTGTTTCCATCGGCTCTTTCCGAATTCACAGGCATGTCAGGCTATTTTAGCTTGGCACAATAACGTTGAAGTCTACCTTTTTTCAACTGAATTACAAAAGAAGTTATTTATATGGACTTTTTGAGGGTGCTTGAGGACAAAATATTAGGGTGATTTCCACTGGATTGTGATGGTTGGCCTCTGTGCTCTTGTTGCCAACTGCTACAAAGTTCTTCAAAATGAAGGTTTTGAGTTTTCACAGCTTTGGGGGGATTTCTGCTTGCCTGTGGGGAACACTAAATGTTTTACATTGAAAGCGTTATTCCATATTTACATGTCAAATTAAAGGCCAGTCGCCACTTCCTCTTTATTGAAGGGATGTGTTTGATTTTGACCCTGGTTATTTCACTGTGGTGTAATGAGGGTGGTGAGGGGTGAGACCCTGTAGAGTAAAGCATAAGCACAGTAGCTGCACAGTGAAGCCATCTTTACATTGGGCCCGTGCCATTCCAGGTTGCGTCCAGTGAGTTAAAATGTGTTTTGGCTAGTACACGCCAAGCACAAATACACACATTACTAACCCTCTTCGCATTAAACCAACACACAAACAGGGAAGCAGGTTGCTTTGACTTTACTTAAAATAGTTTCCCCCGCTGACAGAATTGTTTCCTATGTAAAATTTTCATTTCTGTTCAAAAGTATCTTGTGAAATATCAACATATGCCCATTAAACTGGTACTATTCCAACGTACAGTAAGATGAATTGCCCTGGCGGAACGTTCACCGCCAGGTACGTGATGGACAGTTGGGGGAAGTGGAAGGTCATGTGCCTGGCGATTCTTCTTTCCGTGGAGGACATCAAAAACATGCGGGCATGACGGGGACCACAGCTTGTGCCGTAATTGGCTGCAGGTAGCTGTGGCTGGCTGCTGGTCGCACTGGGGACCATTTCCTCTTTGTGGCGCTGGTCTTGTGTCTACGTGTGTGAATAGTGTGTTTTACTTTTATGCCAAATTGTATGCAGACGTTTTTTTAACAGTCCCACACTGTGCTCCTTCATTTTAGGAGATTATTTTGGATTTTTTCCTCTCCCCTCTCCCCTCTCCCCTCTCCCCTCTCCCCTCTCCCCTCTCCCCTCTCCCCTCTCCCCTCTCCCCTCTCCCCTCTCCCCTCTCCCCTCTCCCCTCTCCCCTCTCCCCTCTCCCCTCTCCCCTCTCGGCTCTCCTTGTGTTGTACCCCCCCATCAACCAATCATCATGTCCTGTCACCCCTTGTCGCACTGCCTAGTATGTTGTATATGTATGGACAGATGCTGTCAGTAGGTTTGTAATCATGCTGTGCAGTTTCACACACCCGACTTCTATATTTCATTGGCTTCATAAATGCTGACCGGGTGGTGTTAAAAGACAAGGTGATGTAAGACAGCAGTAAAATTCCCCCGCCCCAAATGATTTATCTGCATATCATTTTCCATCTAATGTAACTTGCAAAGAAATTGCAAATGACAATCCTGCTATAAATACACCCAATGGTAAATTAGGATGATTCTTTCTGCATTTCCATGTACTTTATTAATCCCAAAGGGGAAACTGTCTTGAAGGTCTCTGAAAAACCAATGTCCAAGGTGGCAAATATGATGGCAGATGTATCTAATAAGAGGGGTGAGAGGCGTGAAAGTGGTGCAATGGTGTGCGTGTGAGCGGTAAAACCGTGTGACCTCCCGTCACCCTAAATCCATGCACTATCACTTCTGCCCTTTTATACCCAACACCTCCCAGTGGTCAACCAATTGTAACACTGAGATTACTCCAAAACAAACCAGGTGAATTAAACCCAAAGACAGCATAAATGGCTCCTACAACTGGCCTGGGAATGCCTCATGATCCATCAAGAGGATGCTTTAGGACGCTGCCCCTGTGACCTGACTTTGGATAAGCGGAAGAAGATGGATGGATATTAATAAATCATGCTATTTGTTTGGTTGAATACGGACTATTGTAAAAAAAAACTTTTAAAGGAACCTACACAAAACACACACAGACACCTACACTGGCCTTTCCTTATAATCCTTATAAATATCCTCTTTGGCCGTGTTCCTACATATTGATGCGCCTATGTGTCACTCCAGACACGTCTGTCTTCATCGGCTTCGTAGAGTTTCCCCTAAATCATTTTCAGAAACCTCACAAGAGAAAACAAGGTGACCACATCAGCTGCTGTGGAAGTCCAGGGATCCCTCTGTTGTTATTTCTTCTCTCAAGGCCACATGTGACTCACTGTTTGGGCTGGCAACACTTCCAACGCTGGGCACAAGGTCCGCTGGAACACTCATTGCTCTTTTTATGCCTGTGTGTCTGTGTTTCTCCAAGCGTCTAACCTCCACTACTGCTTCCCTCTTCACTGTTCTCACTCTGTGTTCATCATGGCAGTGTCGCATCCATTTCAGGCCTTTTTGACCACTTAGTAAAATAAAGACCTGTCCACTGTAATTTCCATCAAGGGGCCTGGATACTGAAGCTACAAAGTAGCCTGACAAATGAAGTCTGCATTGGACCTCGATGGTGGAGTGAAGAATATGAGAAGGTCAAACAATGGTTATTCTTTGTACAGCAACAGAGTTGTGGCCCACGTTTCCTGCCACCTTAACTCGCAGGCTGCTTGGATGAGAAGAATACTAGTAACGAGACAGCATTTTCTGAACATCTTTTGACTAAGCAACAGTGTCTTTTAATGACTATTTGAATTATTGTGAGATCTTGCAAGACTACCACAGTATGTGTGGCATTTGTAAACAACTTGATGGCTTCAGTCATCTGTCTGGTGCTGTTGTTTTGGTCTTGCTTCATGACGGTTTCCCACACATCTCCAGAACGCTGTCAAACGTTACCGTAAGTGTTTAGTAAAAGGTGGACAACAGAAAGATGTTTTTTGGTCACAACTATTTACAAAACTGAAAGGATTTGAAACAACAAGGGCACAATAAGGACTTTAACACAGTATATGTCTTAATTACTTCAGGAAGATTAAGGTTCAGGGTGGAGTACTCGCACAAGGTCAATCATATTTGGACCGACTTCACACTAAATTCACGTTTGGCGTGTATGAGTGCTCTGATCTGTTTTTAAATGTGGCGTATTTCCCCTCCTTCGACACGACTGGAAGAGGTGGGCCTGCTCTGTGGCTTTCTTCAACGTCTTTGCTCTGCCAGCCACCTGCTTCCACATCCAGCATGTTCCTGCTCCAGCCTCAGAAAGGTCCTGGAAGAGGATTCACTCCTTACCAAAACCCTTCCTCTTCATTCAGTCACTACTTTTTATTTTCTTTCAGGGAACATACAAGGGGAAGTTCTGTGTTTCTCCCAGCATTTTAGTACTCTCACTGAAACGAAAAGAAGTAATACCCAGTTTCCAATACAGATGAGTTAAGTACTATATACCTAATGGAATGTGAATGAGCACATTTGTTTCAGAACATTGTCTTACATTCAAAGGTCGGAGGAACATTAACGATCCATCCTGTAACGTGACCTAAGTGGGTGTTCCGCTTTTGGTTGGAACCTTGATTGGTTCTGCACTAGCAGTTAATTTCACATATTAAACCCAAATTCTCTTGATAATAATTCTTATAGGCCATTGGCAGTGTTATGGTTATTTTCATGTAGCTGGCCAGGAATCAATTCCCACTATTCCCACGACAATGTCGGCATTGAGAGTTGCCTTGTGATTGAATGACATCCGATCGATCACAATTGGCTCCAGATTATTGAAGACCAACAGGATTAGCAGCCCTGCAAATTCATTGATGACTACAATATCGATCAATGAGTACAAATCATGACATTAATAACCTTTTAAGCCACAGAGGTACATAAATCCCCAATAAAACCATAGTCAAGCCAATGGATATAAGGATAAATACTTTTTATGTGCACTTCACACCAGAATGTTAAACGGAGTGGCATTGATAGTTTACCTTGAAAATTATTCTTACGTTCTTATTTAGAATCAAAATATCCAAATTTATTATAAAAAAAAAATGTTAAAAAAAATTAGGAGTGTCACCAGACATTCACAAGATTGGGTCTACTAGAACAAGACAAGACAGTTCATTCATTCATTCATTCATTCATTCATTCATTCAATCATTCATTCATTTTCTACCGCTTATCCTGACGAGGGTTGCGGGGGTGCTGGAGCCTATCCCAGCTGTCTTCGGGCGAGAGGTGGGGTACACCCTGGACTGGTGGCCAGCCAATCCCAGGGCACATATAGACAAACAACCATTCACACCCACATTCACACCTATGGACAATTTGGAGTGGCCAATCAAGCTAGCATGTTTTTGGAATGGGGGAGGAAGCACGGGGACGGCACACATGCATGGGGAGAACATGCAAACTGGAATGGAATTGAACTTGGGTCTCCTTGCTGTGAGGCCTGCGCGCTAACCACTCGACTGCCCTGCCACCCTAATGCTTTAAGACAGTATTTTAACGTTATTTTAAAGAAAAGTATAATGAAAAAACGTTTAAAAAATATATCTACTAATACAATTTCTACTACGTTTTCTGCTAGATTGCTTCAGATGCAATGCATGTTTCTATTTTTAATCATTTATGACTGCAAGAATAAAAACTTTACAGGTCGTCACCTTGACGTGACTAGTTATTAGTTATGATCAAGCACAAGAAAGTTTACAGTTCCCTACATGTTTTTAAAACTGCTCGTTTCCAGGAGTAAGTGGAACTTTCAGTTGTTGACAGCAAACAAAGTGTCTCTGGAAATGAGTTGTTCAATTACGTAATGTTATGTTGTGTCATGGACTCAACTGGGCCTGTGGTTATTCTGCAACATCTATTTTCTATGACTAACACCTAATAACTTGAATAAGCACATGTCATAAATCATGGATGCAGGGATTTCCTTCTGTGGATTTCACCACACACACACACACAAAAAGACAGAAATGTTTTAGGACTGGGAGCTGTGAAGTGCAAAGTTCACCAAACTGTTCCGCTTGTTGTACTGCTGCTCTCTCTTGCCATGGTTTTATATAGGATTCACTTACGGGACCCCCCATGAGACAGGGAAGTTGGACAAAAGTGTTTATTCATACCAATTGAACTAATTTATGAAGGAATTGACTCTTGGATGGCACATGTTGAATCGTAGAGTACTTGACAAGACTTTCCTTTTGTTACTTCACGTGTTTGTTGAATACTGCTTATACTGTTCAGGGTCATGACTGAGTTATAGAGCTTCAATTTCATAGACCAGGCGCAGGGCAATTTTGGTGAGTAGCGGAGTCTGGCGCACCTCACTCGCGCCTCTGTCCCTCCCACCAAATGAACTTTCTTGGCCTTTAAATACAGTGGACTGGACTGCACATCAGAGGCCACAATGCGCACCATGTGCAACGTACACCACCTGACAGTTACATTAAACACACCATCAGCTTTCCTGCTCTACATGGCCAAATAGGAGAACCTTTGATGGTATATTTCCTCCTCATCCTCCTGGACAAAATTATCAGCAGGTGGGGTGCGCCACGCTCTGTCACGCTCCTTCACGCTCCACCACCCTGCGCCACCTAGTGCTGCACCACGAAATTATAGCCCATAGAATCTATCCCATCTGACTGTGGGCGAGACACCCTAGACTGGTTACCCGCCAATCACGTGACACATATTCACACTCACACCTGGACAATTTTAAGTGTCACACACATCAATAGTGGGGTTCATGGCGATCGAGTGGTAAGCATGCAGGCCACATAGCCAGGAGACCCGAGTTCAATTCCACCCTCGGCCATCTCTGTGTGGAGTTTGCATGCGTGGCTTTTCTCTGTGTCCTTCTCTGTTTCCTCCCCCATTCCAAAAACATGCTCGGTTAATTGGCGACTCCAAATTGTCCATAGGTATGAATGTGGGTGGGAATGGTTGTTTGTCTATATGTGCCCTGGGATTGGCTGGCTAAGCAGGAGAAAATGAATGAATGAGTCATTCATTCATAATGAATGAGTCATCAGTAGCGGGAAAAAATTCAAATGTCTAACTACATGAATGTTTTCACATTACAACTTTTCTTTGCAATTAGAACCACTACATAAGAACTAAGTAGCATTGGGAGATGACAATTGCATTGCATTGCGAGCCTGTTAACATGAGCATACTAGACACATAGCGTTATCATGCAAGGTGTTAGCATGCTGATGTTAACATGCCTGTTACGTCCCAAAGGGGTCGAGGGCAAAAATGGGGTGTAACAAAGGTGTAAAAAAAGAGTATTTCATTCTAGGAGCACCAACGAAACAAAAAACAATCCTCAACACCAGGACGCAAAAAGAAACCAGTGAAACAAAAGTAATGGACACCAAATGGATGCGCGCTGAGCGATCACCCACATGGCAACGCTTCCAGGCAAGCAGCACAAGGTAGAGCAAGCAAGCAAGACAGCACTGTTTGTTGCCAGCCTCCCTTATGGAGATGCCCCTTCCAACTTTATAAACATTGCTGATGTTGCGCCAATAAAAATAGTTCCAAGTTTTGTTGTTCTGTGGTGAAAAGACATTGCAGGCAGCCTCTGTAGTAACTGAAAAAGTAACTAGTAATGTAACAAAGTTCAAGTTCAAAGTTCAAAAACACTTTATTTATCCCCGAGGGGCATAAATAAACTTTGTTACTTTCAAAATAAAGTAATCTGTAAAGTAAATAAGTTACTTTTAAATTCAGTAATCAGTAATCAGATTACTTTGTCTTTGTAACTGTGACATCACTAGCATGTTTACAGGAGTTTTTCCTCTTTCCGAATGGAATCTTTCCGAATGACTTTTCCAAAAACAAGGGATACATGGAAAGGAATATTCCCATCTCCTGTCTACATGCGCCGCTATAATCAAACAGAATAGTCAATGGGGCATGCACAGTAAAAGGTAAACATCAACATCACGTGATACTGACTTCCCCGATTTTTTCCGTATTGCCAGTTTTTCGTTCGTCCAGTCTTGAAATTAGTTTGGATCACAAACTTTTCACAGTAGTCCAGTGCCGATTGCCTGAAGAACGTCTCCAGCTGCGTGTTACATCATATCTGAGCATGCGCTGAAAGAACGCACCCAGGATAAATTTACACAGGAAAAGATCAAATTCAATATTGCTAATATTTTAGAATTAAACTCGGGACATGTTTTATATAGATATATATTTTCTTTTTTAATAAAAACTGGACTTGTGAGTATAGAAGTGTTTAGATTCTGTTCCACAGATGGCAGTAATGCACACCAAAAGCTGCTTGCCACTCACCAATAAATAACAGGAGAAGAAAAACACACGAAGAAGAAGCACCCTGACAACTATCCAGTTTGAGCGGGTACAAGATACCTCAATCGGATTGGGGAAAGGAATATTCCACCTGTCTGAATCCGATTATATGTTCATTGGGATTGGCACTTTGCTTTCGGAATGAGGTGTACACAAAGGTTCCGTTCTTCCCTTTTGAGCAAATAAACCAAATGCAATTGGAATATTAGAGTCCATGTAGTATGTATACTGGCTACTGATGTTGATACCCGTGGTGGTCACACGTTTGCTTGTGAAGAAGAGGGCACATTCCTAGAAAGTAATACGCCTGGCATTCAAATCGCGTCCTTTGACTGTAGCACATTAAAAGACTTCAAATACATAACTGAGCCACAAATTCAATATGACGTCATTTCATTGTCACGGAATGTCGCACCACGCACGGAGAAAGCCGGGACTTAGCATGGACGTCTCTCAGTGGGTGGGAAGGTCCTCTCTCACTCTCTTTCTCTTGCTCTCTCTCTTTCTCTCTCTCGCTCTCCCTCCCTCTCTCTTTCTATCTCTCTCTCGCCCTCTCTCTCTCTTTCTCTCTCTCTCTCTGTGCGTGTGTGTGAGTGCGTGTGTCTGTCTGGCGCTTATAAGAGCACATTTGTGATGGAGTCCACATCAGTACACTTTTCCGCAGCGAAGATGAGCGCTTGGATAGCGAGCACGAACCCAGCCATGAAACTCATTTTGGTAAGTTTATTACTTTCCCTTAGCCTCTCCAGAAGAGCCCGTTTTTAGATGTCAAAGTTCATCCACATTTATTTTAAAGGTTTGATGGTAGTGTTGTAGTGTGTTCTGTGGGTAGATGTGCATGATTTTCAGTTTAAGACAATTAAAATCATTCTTCATGTTCGTTGCTATTTTGATCACTTCTGTGCCCAGTGTGCAACATGCGCTGGACACTCTTCATTTGAGTATACAACATGCGAATAAAATATGTACACTGAATTTCCATTTAGTCTGCACTTTTGTACTAGCTATATTCAGCATCAAAATTCGTTAGAGACGGAACAGAATAACAGAACAATTTTTACAATGCAAATATTGCACAGCTCATGCAAAATGATGCGAAATGATTCTGTTGTAGCCACTAATGAGGTGTTACTCTGAGTGGGTTTGCCCTCAGTAAAGGTGTGTGTGTACCTGATGTGTGTGCATAGATTGATATTGTTGTCATTGATTGAACAGTTATCAGAGGTCAGCTCAGCCTAATCTGACCTATTTATCTGTCTAGCTTGTAATGTCTTTTCGCCTGATGTTCGCCTGAACATATGGTAATCACTCAAAAATATCAATTCAGTCAGACAAGCATCATATTTAGCCAACTAATGAGTCAGTGTCCTTTGTGTTTCCAACCTCCTGCTAATTGGCCAATCATATCCTTGGGGATCCCTAATATTTCTGGCGTGCTTCTATGCGAGCCGTGCAGCCAAGCAGCCACACAGAATGATCATCTCCTTTCCTCTAAAAATGGTCTGCAGCCTTGTCTGGAGTTGTTTTCAGAATTAGTGATCGTACCTCATTGCACCTGTGAGCACTTCCTGCTCCCTGCATGCCCCTGACATGTGGCTGCAATATGTCTTCTGTCTTCAAACATCAACATGAAATCTTTTGGGGGCTTTGTGAGGACATGAGCCGTGGAGAGAAGGTCAAAGGGAGAGTTATTCTGTTGTGGATACACAAACAACTTCACCATCTGCCCATCTGTCTGGCCGGCCATTGACACACCCACCCTAAGTCAGTCTGTTTGTCTGTCAGTTCATTCTTCCATCTGTCTGTCTTCCCGTGCGTTCATAATTTGATGTATATGCCCCAGCATCTTTCCATCCATCCATTAGATTGTGTGGCTGTCCATCTCTTCATCCATCCATCCATCCATCCATCCATTTATTATTTTGTCCATGTGTTCATCTGTCCATGAACCTGTCCAACTATACGTTGAGTTTTCTTTATTTTTTGTTCCCACCTGCTGTCTTTTGGTTTGTCCCTGCGTCCATTCATCTCTCCCAACTGTCCATACAACTATGCATCCATCTCACTCCATTGTGTCTCCAATACACCTGTTTTACACGTACAGTGAAGAAAATAAGTATTTGAACACCCTGCTATTTTGCTATTTCTCCCACTTAGAAATCATGGAGGGGTCTGAAATTTTCATCGTAGGTGCATGTCCACTGTGAGAGAGATAAACTAAAAAGAAAAATCCAGAAATCACAATGCATGATTTTTTAACAATTTATTTGTGTGATACAGCTGCAAATAAGTATTTGAACACCTGAGAAAATGAATGTTAATATTTGGTACAGTAGCCTTTGTTTGCTATTACAGAGGTCAAACGTTTCCTGTAGTTTTTCACCAGGTTTGCACACACTGCAGGAGGGATCTTGGCCCACTCCTCCACACAGATCTTCTCTAGATCAGTCAGGTTTCTGGGCTGTCGCTGAGAAACACGGAGTTTGAGCTCCCTCCAAAGATTTTCGATTGGGTTCAGGTCTGGAGACTGGCTGGGCCATGCTAGAACCTTGATATGCTTCTTACGGAGCCACTCCTTGGTTTTCCTGGCTGTGTGCTTCGGGTCGTTGTCGTGTTGGAAGACCCAGCCACGACCCATCTTCAATGCTCTGACAGAGGGAAGGAGGTTGTTCCCCAAAATCTCACAATACACGGCCCCGGTCATCCTCTCTTTAATGCAGTGCACTCGTCCTGTCCCATGTGCAGAAAAACACCCCCAAAGCATGATGCTACCACCCCCATGCTTCACAGTAGGGATGGTGTTCTTCGGATTGTACTCTTCATTCTTCTTCCTCCAAACACGCTTATTGGAATTATGACCAAAAAGTTCTATTTTGGTCTCATCTGACCATAAAACTTTCTCCCATGACTCCTCTGTATCATCCAAATGGTCATATGCAAACTTAAGACGGGCCTTGACATGTGCTGGTTTAAGCAGGGGAACCTTTCGTGCCATGCATGATTTCACATCATGACGTCTTAGTGTATTACCTACAGTAACCTTGGAAACGGTGGTCCCAGCTCTTTTCAGGTCATTGACCAAGTCCTGTCGTGTAGTTCTGGGCTGATTCCTCACCTTTCTTAGAATCATTGAGACCCCACGAGGTGATATCTTGCATGGGGCTCCACTCCGATTGAGATTGACCGTCATGTTTAGCTTCTTCCATTTTCTAATGATAGCTCCAACAGTGGACCTTTTTTCACCAAGCTGCTTGGTAATTGCTCCGTAGCCCTTTCCAGCCTTGTGGAGGTGTACAATTTTGTCTCTGGTGTCTTTGGACAGCTCTTTGGTCTTCGCCATGTTACAAGTTAAAGTCTTACTGATTGTATGGGGTGGACAGGTGTCTTTATGCAGCTAACGACCTCAAACAGGTGCATCTGATTCAGGATGATACATGGAGTGCAGGTGGACTTCTAATGGGCAGACTAACAGGTCTTTCAGGGTCAGAATTCTAGATGATACACAGGTGTTCAAATACTTATTTGCAGCTGTATCACACAAATAAATTGTTAAAAAATCATGCATTGTGATTTCTGGATTTTTCTTTTTAGTTTATCTCTCTCACAGTGGACATGCACCTACGATGAAAATTTCAGACCCCTCCATGATTTCTAAGTGGGAGAAATAGCAAAATAGCAGGGTGTTCAAATACTTATTTTCTTCACTGTACAACCATTTGTCTATCTACACATCTAACATCTTTCGTCTGTACATCCACCCATGTATTAGTCTTTAGTCATTATGCACCTATTTTGAAATGCATTTGTTATTAGTTTGACTAATATTCTTTTAGGGGTGTTATGATAGTATGTCTAGAGAGCTCTAATAATGTTAACACCATATTTACAAGGTTGGACACTGGTTTTCTATGCTCTATATTTGTGAATAAGGAATCCTACTTTGCAGGCATTCATTTAACTTGGAAAAAATGTACCTCGATAAATGAAGGATTGCTGAATACTGCGCCAAGAAATTATTTTTGGATTCATTTTTTTTTCTTTATGAAACCAATTACCATGGAAGCTGATTCACATATTGGTGTGCAATCAACCTTTGCCATTTTAGTCCCAAAGTTGGAACATACAGTACAATAATATCTCAGTGTTTGATTACGCTTTATCTCTTCCTTCTTTATCTTTACGCCCCTATCCCCACTTTCCTCTCTGATGTGGCCGTTACTGTGAGTCACACCAACTTCCCCAAAGCCGCTAGTTGTCCATTGTAGTGATTTGACGTGCAAACTGCTAGAGCCACTAGAGGCTATGGAGAGGTGAACAACACACTCTTTTGAAGAATGTGTGAGGAGGGTCATACAGAGGGTGTGGGAAGGAGCAAGATGTTTTTAAACACACAAACACTCACCTGTGGAAGTTGTCTTTGCAAAGCTAACTTCCTCTTTTGCATCAACAGCAGACGTTTGCATGAATGGAGGGTGGCTGAGGGGACAGGAGGGATTTTTTGTGTAGGACTGTGTGGAGTGTGTGGTCAAGAGACAAGGAGAAGCGGGGGAGTATGCAAAAGAGCTATTTGTATCACCCTATGTCAAACACTGGCCTTCATCTTTCATCTTACTTCCGTATGAGCTGCATTAAAAACAGCATGACTGATGCAAATCTGGTGAAAATGTAAAGCACAGTGTGCACATTGTTACATACAGTTAGCACAGCGCAAATAGTTACACAACCTCTTAACATTAGACACACAGCAGAAGTTCAACATTCCCAAATGTTTACGGCCGTTAAGACAAATAATGCTTATTTTTTCTATGTGGATTCTACAAACATGTAAGAAGAAAAACAGAAAAGATCCATTCGTATATATTTTCCATACCGCTTGTTCTGAGCTGGAGCCTGTCCCAGCTGACACTTTGGGTGAACAGTGGGATACACCCAGTCAATTAAAGGACACAACAACAGACTCACACTCACTCAACTCATATTCACACTGATGGACAATTTAGAGTGTCCAATTAGTTTAAGATGCTAGGTTAAGATGGTAGCATAGGCTTGATCAAGTGATATTATTCAAACAGAGAAGTCAGCAACAGTAGGTGAGAAAAACTGACCTATTCTTTACGCATGTGGGGTATTGTTTCATCCACAATGTAACAGCAGCTCAGCATGATATAGCGAGGTTGGAGATGACATTACTCACCACCAGCAGGGGGTGGCTCTCTTCTGTTGTAGCAAATGACTTTTTGCCATAGGGTTAGGGTTAGTGTGATAGTTTCTCGTGTGATAAGTATTTACCAGCAGTTGCAATTTTCACCATCAAAAAATGAATTAGAATCTTTACAGACGATATGTGGTAAAAAAAAAAATTGATGATTGACGCACTCTGGGTTGAATAGCTATGTAGAATTGGACGTACTGAGCAATGAATCAATGTGTAATATCCTGCCACACAGCATGGAAGCATATCCCACGTCACTTTATGCTTTAAAAAAAGAGAGATTCCATATTCACGGGAAAACACTCACACACAAACATATTTGCAACGAGCTGGAATGCCCCTCAGCCCACCTGCGTTCTTCAGTTAACTGAAGCCATGTGCTCTGTGGACAAACTGCTGCTTTGTGGTTTGATCCCTTTGTGCTCCGGCTCCACTCCACATGTCACCAATTGATAGGTGACCTCATGCCCTCCAACATCATTCTCCCATTTCATACAGACACTTAAAATTCTGCCATTAAGTCAATATGGTTGCTAATTAGTGGTGGAAGTAATTTTGACACAAATAGTCCAGGATGTTTCACCCCCATGTGCTCAGGTCAGCCTCACAGCCAGATTGCAGGTTCTCCTCGTATGGATGATTTGTGTTCCCCCATATTCACAGATTTCTCTTCTCTGCTTTGAATTGTGCACATACATATGGTTTGTAATGGGAACTTAAATGATGACTTTTCTCTATATGGTGGGTGGGTTCTCCCTTGGAGATGAGGTCCGCATTGACAGGAGGCGGGAGGTGTTTGGGGCACTTTTGACCAGTAGGAGGCTTCTGGGAAGACCAGGACACGTTGGAGAGACAATGTCTCTCAACTGGCCTGGGATCTGCCAAGAAAAGCTGGATAAAGTGCCCTTCCCTGCCCCTGACCGGACCTTGGATACGTGGAAAACAATGGATGGATGGAACTTAAATAGAAAAGGCTTTGTTGCTGCTATATGCAGGGGTGCTGCAGCAGAGGGTGTTGTTTCACAAGTCAATTCCCTCAAGACTCAATTCCCTCAATGAAGTTATGGAACTGCAATTCTTGATTTATTATTATCATTATCGCTAGATTACAGTCAATTTAGCCATATTGCTAGGAGCCCCCAGACCTATGTGACGGTAGGATCCATTTCTGCTTCTATGGTTTATCATGCGTGGGTTTCCTCCGGGTACTCCGCTTTCCTCCCCCATTCCAAAAACATGCTAGCTTGATTCGCCACTCCAAATTGTCCATAGGTATGAATGTCAGTGTGAATGGTTGTTGGTCTATATGTGCCCCGGGATTGGCTGGCCACCCGGCCAGTGTGGACCCCGCCTCTCGCTCAAAGACAGCTGGGATAGGCTCCAGCACCCTCCGCGACCCTCGTGAAAAATTAACAGCTGTGGCTGTCGGCAACCTCTTGATTTAGTTTTACATGTCAACTGCAACTTCATGCGTGTTACATTTGGCGTACTGACTGACCAGTTTGCTCCTTACCGGTATTACAACATTGCTTCTGTTGCTGCTGTGTTGTGTAATATACTTGTTATCAATAACAGGCTCTCTGCTTGCAGTTATCACCCAATTCTCACAGTGAGCTTCAATTGTCATGCAAATATGCAAAGAGATTTAGTAAGTACTATGATCTTCTGGTTTTCCTAACATGATGGATGTTCTTGCAGAAAAAAATCCAACATTTGCGTCTGTTTCATTATTAATAATTATATGGACAAAAAATGCAATTGCAGCGTCATTGTGTGGTATTATGTAGATTATAGCACTTTGTAACTATGACGACTCTGATGTCATTACTTCCCAACACTAGGGGCAACAATTACATAATATATTTGGATTTCTTTGATGACAACCACCAAGTTTTCTCACTGTTTTGCCTTGGCACCGGCGCATGCTGACATCATTTTTCAGCATTCGCACACAATTTTTAATGTGATGTGTAATTTCAAGTAAATAATTTGGATTTAGCTCTTAGAGTTATTGCCTCCTATGAGCACATTTCAACAAATAGAACGTGTTAGTATGCGTGAAGTGGGAAATGGGTTGTGTCGTGAACTGGCTTGACCTTGTGTTTTCAGTGCCTTTTAGGAATTAATAGTACTTAATGTTTGTTTCATGCTGCTGGAAAACACATCTTCTCAGAAACGGTTAAAGAGAGCGCATTAGCTGTGATGGACAGAGGTTACATAATAAGCAGTGTGACATGAACCAACTGTGAATAGTAATAAAATTTTGTTTACTCTAACCAATAAGTGTCTTCCCAGTAAAAAGATTTTGGTGGTCGCTGAGCATTTAAGTGCCCAGTTAAAGTACTTAAAGCTAACATCCTTGAGCGTTTATCCTTTTGATGTTTATACTACTACGTTAAAATCATTATATTTTAATCTTAACTTCCCCATGCTATCTTTTGATTTCCTTCTTCGTTTCGATACCCTCATCCATCCTTTCCTCCCATCTGGCTGTGCTCATTTAGTACTTTCTCACACTGACAGTGTAATTATGGCTGTCGGTGAGTGCTCGCTGCCATGTAATTTGGCTTTCCAGTGATGGACTATGATGTCATCAAATGGCATCTTCAAAGACAACAAGGAGGTTGAAAAGTTCAATATCTCTTTTGGTGGCTGATACACACACTCACACTCCACTGAGAATCTTCCAGTACATCCATTCTCAAAAAGTGTCTTGGCATGAGGGAAAGAGTGATGAAACATTGGTAGTTTGGTAGTGGTAGTTTGGCAAAATGGGAACATCCGGGAAATGGCAACAAATCAGACATGTATTGAACTAGAGGGTCAAGAACGAGTTACCCAGCATGTCTTGCAGCAGGACTGGATGTAATTTTGACATGGGTATTTTACCTAGATATTTATTTGTATGCACACATGCTGCAGTAGGTAGGTTACGTTATGAGTCACGTGTTTGACTTGCGATGTTTGGATCACGTTTTTGCACAAGCTACAGATCTGACCATTTCCTGTACGACTCAAGCATGCCACAATAGCGCTGCAAGTCATGTTGCCAGATACAACTTTGATGTTGTGTTTTTATTTTTTTATTTAAAATTTTCACAAAATTATACGCCATTTAATTTATTACTACCTTTCATCTAAGAAATGAGGAACTGTATGCATACAAATAACGCATGAATCCATATCAATAATCACAATTGTTGTAAATCAGATATTTCACTTTTAACTGTGCAAACAGTATGTTTATTAAGGAGGAAGATGGAAAAAAATACCTGTATTGACTAAACATTTCATCGACAGTATATGAAATTGTTTAATTACATTTGTGACAAGCTTGCTGTGACCCACCTTTGGGTCCCGAACCAACAGCTGAGAATTACTGTCATGCATCATCATCTCAAGCTGAATACTACGTCCCGTCCCCAATACTACGAAGGGCACAACAACACACAGCATTACAAAAATAAGAGTCACAAAAAAAGTATACTACAAACATTTATATACTACAAACTTTTGTCACAATTCCGCTCATCTATGTCACAAGGGGGTGGTGTGTGCTGGTCTGGAACCCAAACGCAGAGACACTTTTGTGTAACAAAAAATGTTTTATTTAACCAAAGGTTGTCTGCTTGGGGAAATAACAGAGGGCAAAAGTATGAACCAAAAACAGAACTACACAGAGTCAAAAAAAAAGTACAACACAAAAGAGAACAAAAAACACTGCTGAAAACGGCTAGCAGGAAATTCCGGGAGCAGAGTGCAATAAAAAACACTGGACAAAAGGTCACACAGGTAAGAAGACAAGAAGCAACAAAAATCCCCATCGTCCAAAACTAGGTACTTACAAAAAAGGTGCTAAAAGCCAGAAAGTTAGGACACAAAAGACACCTTGCCCAACATGTAGGACGAGGAAGGTAACAACGAGGCACACCTGCCGCCATGCTTTAGAACAGGTGTGTCAAACTCCTGCCATGGGGGGCCGAGACACGACAGGTTTCCAGCCGGTCACTAAAGCAGGTGATTTGAATGATGAACCCTCCTTTGGTTTGAGGGAAGGAGCTCGTCAATGGAATCATCTGCTGTAGAAACTGCTTGGAGAGGAAACCTGCAGTGCTTCGACCCTCTGTCGACACATGTGCTTTAGAAGGTCAGGGATGAGATTGGCACAAGGTGTGTGTGAGTGAGCAGACACCTCCTGCAAACCAGAGGTGCGCTGCAAAGAAAGGGCAGAAGGCGGCAGCATGCAAAGCGACAACACAGATCCTGACAATCTATTCATTTTTTATGCTGTGTACCCTCACTTCGCTTGCGGGATATGCTGGAAACTATACATAAACATGTATTTAGTTATTAAAAACTATGAAATATTAAATATGAGTTTAAGCATGAACTTATATTTATGTATCAACTAAAACTATCACATTTTCAATATTATTACTAATCATTGGCATTTTATTGAGTAACACTTCTGGTAGAAAACAAATGCAAGTTGATTTCAGGTTGTGGAGTTCTTTCTCATATAAAATGGCTTTTTAATAGTAATTATAAAATTATTTTTGCTTTTGTTTTTTTTTCATCCAAATTAAATTTTCTCTGCTGCCCCCAAGTGGCCAAAAAGACCAACTCTTCATGTGTCACGCTTATTCCCATGCTGTGTGACCCTACAGCTCTTATAATAGCGTTCTACACTTGAACTGAACAAACCTTTATTCTTGTCACTTATACAGAAGTACAAGCAATATAGTGCTTGAAACACTCTATGCCATTACCTCAATTGCCCCCAAATGAATTTATGTGATGTACTCATAGCATAGCAATTAGTTTTCAACATTTCCCAGCATGCTGGTTCTTGTTTTTCCACTGTCTGTACATACGGCATTGAATTTAACTGTGCTGTCCCACTGGAGGCAGGCCAGTGGAGAGTACTGCTTGAAGGATGACAAAAACAATGTGACCGTGACCATTTCCACATGTGCTTGTGAGCACACGCCAGTGAACTCAGTCTGACTTGTTGGTGTGACGGCGGTAACTGTAACCAGATTAGCTGAGCCGAGGTCACTCTCCATCAGGGCTTCTATATCGTCAACACTCTCATGTCTTTCAATTGACCGTCTCTGATTTCATGGCCAAATAACCTTCTTCCTTTATGACTATGAGCACCAGTTTGATTCCGTGTGGGGCCACCCATAGTACAAACAAAGCATGGAGACATGGTATGGCTCACAAAGTCATTCTAGGTGAAATCCTTCTACTGAAATGTCTTCATGGTTGATATGTTTTGTCAGGAAAAACCACTGAACACTGAAATCTTCAACGGGCTGCTTGAAGATTGTGAAACCCTTTCATCTATTTGTATTATGTGTTCACTACAGAGCAATGGTACGGTGCCCCAGAGGGGACATTGATTTAAAAACACAAAGAGCTCGCAAAACTATATGAAGCTGCAGGACGGACCTCCGGTCATAGCTTGTCTGCCCATACGCAAGCGAGAATGAAGTGGAAAAATTTGGGGAGTACTTGCAAAAATTCATCTTTTTTTTTTTTGTCCATCAATTTTTTTGTTCTCGGGGGCTCAATGGACCTTTGGTGCAAAAATCTAGAGCAATGTGTGTTTCTGCGTGTTAGGTTAATGCAGTGGTTCTCAATCATTTTCTTTAATGACGCCCCGGGGACAGAAATATTTTCACACACCCTGATTTGAAATACTTTTGAGAAGCATACAAGTGTATTCAAAAGTGAAATTGCATGCTGAGTACATGTTGGCAGGTCTGCACGAACATTGAAGGTACTCCCAGATGGATATTTATTTGTTTACAAGAAGAACGCACCCTAACCCTAATACAGGCAGGATGTGAGAGTGAGGGATGGTACTTGAAAAAATTTCAATTTTCCACTTTTTTTAAACTATAGGAAGTTATATATTATTATATATACTATTATTACAATTACCATTATACGAATAATAGATGAAATAATAGAGGAAAGGGCAAACCATCTAATCCAGCCGAATCCATTATTTGGCTGGATGACACACCAACAGCAAAACGAGGCACAGCATCTAGTATTAGTGGAAGTCGCTGTTTGAAGAACAAAGACATGCTTTACGTTTAGATGTTTTATTCATTTCTTCAGGAGGAAGGTGCACCCAAGATTTAATGGCAGCTATCAGACCTGAGGCCGTTGTTTGAAGAAATACAGAATTTATTATTTTGGCATCATATTTAATGTTTAATTGGAAGAAACACCCATAACTAACATAAGCAGGACATTTATTTTTTCCCCTCTCTCTCTCAGTGTATGAGTCAAGCGATAATGGCTATATATGTCTATATATTTCTCCGTAATTATAGTGACAAAGTTGGTAGCACTGATCCCTCCTGCAACGTGTTCTTGTTCTCTAGTAGACCAGGAGCGTATGAGATGTTTTAAAAAGCAGGATTACAATGCCATCTACTGGGAGTGGAATGCTGCCATTGTTCATTAAATACCGACGCCAGCATAACACACAAAATGTGCCCAATGAGATACCCTCAGGTTTGTTATTGTGGTGGTGTGTTCTATGAGGAAAGCAGCATAAATACAAACGCACAGGAGGATAGGCAGTGGTGAACGGCAATAAAAGAGTAGGACAGAGTGTTTTGTATTCTGGTGTTGGACAGGGAAAGCCCAGTGACCTCCTAGTGTTGTTGTAACAAACAGCGGCCAGGGGAGACGACCACGGAGAGGGCCACAATCATAACACACATACTGTATGTATTGCACACACACGCAGAACACATTATATGTGACATGCGAGAATGCTCCCTGTCAAATGCAACGTTGGCCCGTTGAACGGGAAAGTCCACAGAGCCAATATTGTAGCAGAAAGGAAGCAGGCTGTTGGGTAACATCTGGTCTGCATGTGTCCTCCCTCCACTGTCTGCATGGCTGCATGTCAAACATGCTTGCTAACTGATGGCTTATATTCCAAGTCTGCTGAGAACTATTCAGTCTCTTCACAGAAACAATAAATAAAATAATAAATACTTGAAATGACAGCCAAGTGTAAGGGCAGTCTTTTGCTCAGTGTTGTAACAAAAAAAGTGCAACATATTGGCACATTGGCATATCCTCCGAAGTGGAAGGCCAAGAAAAATCTCAGATAAGCAGAGGCCAAGGATGGTGAGAACAGACCAGCTCCAAAGACCTACAACATGATCTTGCTGCAGATGCTGTCACTGTGCGTAGCTCAACTCTTCAGTGCACTTTGCACAAGGGGATGCTGTACGGTTTTATCGATTCATTTGAGTTTTTTGTTGCAGACAATTAAAAAAAAACATGTTGTCCTCTTGCTGTGGTGCACCGTTTGCCCTAACAACAGCAAGAAGTTTGTTCCTAAGAAAGTTTGGAACTGATGTGAGTGGTGTGAGCAGCCATGGAACAAGTGACTGCACCCTGCAAAGCCCATTGCAACAAAGGGCAGCAGCACAACAAACTTATTCCAGTATCTAAAACAAGGTATCCAGCCCAGTGGGAGAAACACCACACTTAGGGTTAGGGTTAACCATAACCCTAACCCTAACCCTTGTGGGAGGAAACCGGAGTCCCCGGAGAAAAGCCACGCACGGGGAAAACGGGTAAACTCCACACAGAGAGAGTGGAATCGAACTCCTATCGGCCTCCTAGCTGTGCGGCCTGCGTGTTAACCACTTGTTCATTTTTACATTAAAAAAACAAATAAAAGCTTTTTAAAAGTACTTTAAAAGAATTTTTTGTTGTCTTTAAAAGGTAGAAAAAAAATCAGGACAAAAAATATTTTAGTGAAAAAAAAGTTTCTAGTTTCTATTTTTAGGCCTTAAGTACAAGAAAAGCTGTTTTTGGACCTCAACCACCTGATGTGAGGCTCTGCTTTGAAAACCCCTGATACAGAAAATAAGTTCATTTTCTTGATGGTTTTTCTAAATGTGGTTGCCTAGCAAAAGAAAGCAAAATAATTTAAAGCAGATTGATAACCAAGGTTTAAAGAATGGAAGCAGTGTATCACACGTCAAAAGAGAACAATTGTCTGTTGTTGTTGAAGTATTTAGTTCGACTAAAACATCTGAATCCACTTACTTTATTGTCAAGAAATCATTTAGTACGTGTAACGAAAAGATGCCAAAGACGCTGTGAGAGATGTAATGAAGACTAAAATGCATGATGAAATCATACAAAGACAATTAAATAATGCTTGGAACCGTTACAAAGTGAATAATGGAGATTAACAAGGGCCAACAATGAAGAAGCTGTTATGCAGGGATCCAGGTCTAAGCATGATTTTCTTCTCAGACTCTATAAAGCGCTCAATTGACTTTAAGCCAGTGAGTCCACCAGGAGCTACATCTTTACAGCTCTGACCTTTCCTTCACCTCGCTCTTACTGGAAGGCTTTGGGCAGGCAACCGCTCCAGCATTTGCAAATATTTTGTTCTCTGTCCCATAAAATGTGCTCAATATGACTTCCACTGTCACCGTTCACTCACCATCACCTCATTTCTTACCCCTTGTGCAGCTCTTCACCGCCTCCCTTACCTGGGCCTTTCAGCAGCAGGCAACACCACCCAAGTACCAGTACCGCAACCCGGTGACTTCAGACCTCCTCCTGTGCGACCAGTGTCCTCCGGGCACGGCCGTGAAGCGACACTGCACCGCTGACATCCCAACGGAGTGCCAAGACTGCCCTGAGAGGCACTTTGCTGACAACTGGCACTGGGGGAACTCATGTCAATACTGCACCTTGGTAGGTAGGAGAGGTTCACACCGCTAAATAAGACTTCACTTCATGGCCATTCTCTCAGACACTATTTAAGATTTAAGCAGATACAAGTCTGTTACTTCACTTATTTGAACTGGAATAGGAATTTGTTACCTTGTTATTTTTATTCACCTTTCCCCTCGTGTTAAAATAGCATGGTTTTTCTCAGATCTTTTCCTCATGTGCGTGACTATATCGTACGGTACCTTATTGTTTTAACAAATCCACAAGGTGGTGTTATTGTATTCCTTTCAGGAACATGTAGGTTCAAGTCTGCGGTTTTGCTAGTTCCATCCATAATAAATGTTTATTTTTCCATATTCCAGGCATCCAGGATTGGTGACAGATTTCCTTCTTGTGTGTTGTCTTGTGTAGGTGTGCAAAGAGAGACAGCTGGTGAAGCAGGAGTGCAATAGCACTCATGACAGAGTGTGTGAATGCGCTGCAGGTTTCCACCTAGTGGTCGAGTTTTGCATCACACACAGCTCCTGCCCACCTGGTTATGGAGTGGCAGCCTTAGGTAAGGTGTTTTTCCATCCATCCATCCATTTTCCACTGCTTATCCTCACGAGGGTCGCGGGCGTACTGGAGCCTATCCCATCTGTCTTGGGGCGAGAGGGGGGGTCCTCCCTGGACTGGTGGCCAGCCAATCCCAAGGCACATATAGACAAACAACCATGCCCACCCATATTCATACCTATGGACAATTTGGAATATTTCACTCTGTGTGACATAATATGGTATTTACTTTACACAAAAACACCTTATATCTGCACGGTGGCCCAGTGCAGCAAGGGTGTGGTCCATGGTGTCTATCTTTTCCAGTTTTTATATTTTATCTTACATTATTTCATACTTTATTCTATTTATTTACTTTAAACAGTGCTACACATGGAGCTGTGGAGATGCCAACTTCCCAGAATCCACAAATCTATCCTTATCTCTCCTCTGTGGAACACATTTAACATTCATCCTGCAACCATTAACCCGCCATTCTTCCTACCCTGTAATTCACACGAAGTCTACCTGGACTTGAGACAGCATTACTGGGGATTCCCCTGCCTTAAACTGCAGTACTGATTATGTAATGGACAGAAATGTGGTAGAAGCCTTGAGAAACAGAAGCTAGGCAAAAACTAAAACAAAAATAGAAAATGAATGAATGAATATTCATGTTCTTAAAATATTAAATTAATTCATCATTCGGATTACATGGCTATCTTTTACATTTTAAGATAGCAACAGAGTAGGCATGGTGGGGAAGGAGGCTGCATGTTGGCCAAGGGGAGAAGAATGCAGATTTACCACACAGACAATTTGAGAGTAATGGAGTATTTTAATTGAAGAAACATACAATATATAGTGCTGACTCTTGCTAACTCTAAATGACCAAAAGAAATGTCAAAAAAAGAAAAATTCAATGAATCCACTGGAGTGTACTGTAAATGCTATTTCGTATAAGAGGTGGGCGGCATGGTATAGTTGGCCCTCCTCACAGTAAGAAGATCTGGAATCAAAACTCTGATAGAAGTGTGGAATTTGCATGTTCTTCCTGTGCTTGCAGGGGTTTCCTCCCTCATGCACGTTGATTGGAGACTAAATTGTCCATGGGTGTGAATGTGAGTGTGAGATAAGGGTGTGCCTCCCGCCCAAAATCAGCTGAGATATAGCTCCAGTTCACGTGTGACCCTGAACATGACACACAGCAGTGTGGATTAAAAGAACAGTAGCGTGGGCCACCGAGCAATAAGATATTCTTCTTATTCCTTGCTTTGAAAGGGCACACCCTCATTGCTTGGTCTCTTTCCAGGTACACCGGTGAGCGACACTGTGTGCAAGCCATGTCCTGCTGGTCATTTTTCCAGCAGCCACTCTTCGACAGAGCAATGTCGACCTCACAGAAACTGCACAGATGTGGGCATGAAGAGATTGAGAAAGGGAACGTCCACTTCAGACAGCATTTGTGGGAGCCAGGACCAAATTATGGCAATTGATTGTGCTCATCAACACACATTGTGTCACACAGGTGAGGCCATGGTGTTTGAAGTGGGGATAGTATACAATACTGTTGCCGACTTAGAAGTCTATAGAGGTCACATATACGTACATACACAGTCTGATCGAAGCCAAATTATTTTAACCATGCTATTTTTTTCCTCTACAACAGGACAAGGGATTTTCTTAGTGATGTATTTCTTTGCATTTACTGGAACACCAAAATACACAGTAAAAGGCTTAAATTTGTTTTTTTGCACAACCATTATATGTCACGAGGGGGTGGCGAGATTGGAACCCCAATGCAGAGACACTTTCAAGGAACAAAAAATGTTTATTCAACAAAGATAGTCCACTTGGGTAAAAAATAAAGGATGAAGAGTACAAACAAAAAAACTGAGATACAAAGTCCAAACGTACCACCCGACAGAGAAAGAAAAACACTGCAGCAAATGGCTAGCAGGAAACAAAGGGACCAAAGTACAAGAGAAAACAAAAGGTCACACAGGCAAAAAACAAGTAACAAACAGAAATCTCGGTAGAGCAAAACTACGGGCAGGTACTCACAAGAAAAGAAGCTAAGAGTCAGAAAGCAAGGGCACAAAGGGGCTAACGTTGCCGAGCAAGGGTACAGGATGCATTTTACCTGTACACGTCAATGTATTTACTTTTAAAGATGAACAGAATCTAAAAAGGAGCAATGCTGCCAATCAGAGAACTTGGAGGATGGGGAGCGACGGGGGGGATAAAATAGAAAAACTAGCCCCGTCAACATGACATGGTCAAGCTCAGAGAGTGACGCCTCGTGTGCCAGTGCGTGTACTTCTTGAAGAAAAGGTCACATGCGACGCCAAACTGTTATAAAGGCACCGACGCGAGGGTGGGGCAAAAGCAGTGTCGAACAGTCGGAATCTGATGAGAAAGTTGTATGATTTGATACGTGAATGGTGTGAATCGCTTAAAAAATGACGGAGGCTCACTAGTTGCTGTTGAGAAAATCATCAAGGGGGTTTGGAATGTCGCCAGATCTAGCGACAAAATCACCAAGTTAGCAACACTGACACCAAATGATGAAGGTTTCGTTTTTAACATGACAAAAGACTTGTGGTTTATTTCAAAGAACCAAGCTGTAATTCTGAATGCATGCAGCAGGGGGCAGTAATGCTTATTTGAAGCCAATATGCCAGTGAAGAAGTATTTCCAAGGACACAAATAGAGAATAAATAATCATCTAAAACTGTCAATTGTAAAGAGTTAAGACGCACTGTTTGATGTGGTAAATTTGATATGAGGGATTGTTTTGATGTTTGTAAGAAAGGAGGGGGCCTGATGGCATTTTCAAAAAAAGGCTGACACCTCACCGCAGAAATGTGAATGGTGAAGTTGGTGAAGCCCATTCATTTTTAATGAGAAAAAAATCCGTCGAATTTGGGGATTTTTGGAAAAGCTGGGAAATGAACGATTTGATGCTTGAATGGTCTGAATTGGATGAAAAATTAACGAGTAGAAAGAAATTTTAAAAAGTATGAAAAAACTGGCGGAATGAGAATAAAAAATAAATAAATACAATATTTTAATTAAATTAATTAATATTAAAAATAAATAAATTTAATTTAATTACGTTTAAAAAAATAATTAATAAATTAAAAATGGGATAAAGTCGCTTGGGAAACTTTTAAGTTAACTTTTAAGTTCAAGTATTGAACGCTGTGTTTTTGGAGCAAAATACAGTGAGCAAGGCTGATAGATGATTTCCCTTGCCATCATTTGCATGCTTGCATGAATCAACAACTTCACACAGATCATTTAAAAAAAAGTCTTACACATCACTTACACACAAACAGTACACATATAGCGAGATGGTAATAAATACAGCAACATCTGATCAATCCCTGTTAATTTCAGACTTAAAAGATACCGATATTGGTCTACTCACTCATCACTGGTATTTGCTTGTGATGCATATCAAACACAAGTATTGCCTGCAGAACACCCACGTTTTGTTGAAATAAATTCCAAATCTGCATGCACAATAATGCACTGTGATGCATTAGATTAACCAGTGATTTTGCTATCTTCTTCTAGATGTGTTCTTGTGTGAGGAGGCAGTTTTCCAGTCACTAGCCTCACTGCAGCTGTCCTCTGTGCCCCTGGAACGTTTGTTGGAGAGCCTGCCGGGTCGGAGGGTGGATCGCAAGAACGTGGAGAGGTTGAAAAAGTCCTGTTTGCCACAGCAACAGGTCCTCCAACTGCTACGACTATGGAGGCAACAGAACAAGGACCAAGATAAGCAGTATGGCATAATAAAAGGTGCGACCACTTTCATGTTTTTCACTTTTGTTTAGTAAAGACGGTAAAAGTAGTGATGCTCCAGTCAGTGTTTTACCCTGCCGATTCCGATCGACTTGGACTGAAATCACCTAATTCAATCTAATCAATCGCCTCATTTGTCACAGAAATTGGCTGATACTGATTGGTGGCTGATCGATTGGGGCATCCCTACTTAAAACCAATCCTATGTAGGCCAGGATTTACTACACAACAATTGCACAGATTTAAGAGTGTTTTGGATAGGACTTGGCAAGGGCAAGCAGTTCGTTATGCATCCGTTAATGATAATGCATTTTTGCCAGATACGAGTATGAAATGAGCACATTTGGTCATTATCTGTATTTGTGTTAAAAGAAAATGCTCATTATGTATTCACTCTTCACGCTCTGTGATTGGCCAGTCACACGCAGCGAGCACCACTCCCTACACGGCTGCAGCGGACATCAGCGGTGCCTCATTCACATACAGCACACGATGCAATTGGGAATTTGAAAACATCTTGGCGATTGTCACAATGCCTCCACTTTGTTAGTTTTTTTTCAGCTGGCCACTACTTTGGTTTGTATCTAAAGTTACATGGAAAACTTGTTCCATAGCATGCGCAGCACACAGAGCTGTGCAGACACTCACCTCAAATGGGGTAGTGTGCCTGCTTTTTCCTCCTGAAATGTGTTTTTGTCTTATTCCATGAAGTCATGATAAAACAGGCGTGCTACCTACAATATACAAATAATTTTCAGTTAGCAGTATACAGACAGTGGCAACAGTAACCTGCATTGACTGGCCACATCATTAGGTACACTTGCACAGCCTCACAAGAGCTGCGTCAAGCATCCTGCATGTATGGCTATATTTTAGTGTGCTAAAAAATGAACCCCCTCTCAATACGTTGCAGTATGCACCTGCAACCTTAAACTTGTTTCATAACATACACAGCGCATATTTTTTTAAGACAGCGGGCACGATTGTGCATCAGTCACTGATGGTGTTTTGTTTTGTTAATGTATACTGACGGTGGTTTGGCTGGTGATATAAAGTCAGTTGGAAAACTGCTTTTAGTACCCAATGCCGTGCATTTGAGAAAAATACAGCCAACAAGGCTGACAGATTATTATTTTGTTTATTGAATCACCAACTTCACACTGCTCATTAAAAATAACTGAAGAATAAATTCTCAAGGATCACTTACACACATAGCATAGTACACATATTGCTGAATAATAAACAATACATATAGCAACTTCTGATCAACCCAAGCAATTTTCAGACTTAAAATAATGTTCAGATTTAAGTCTTGCCCATTTCTGAATCAACCACACCCATTTCCTGTTTATATGCTGCCCATTACAAGTACGGACACTGATACAGATAATTTAGATGGGTGAGGAGATACAGATGCAGATACAGATAGTGGTATACTCGTCCCAACTATTAACCCAGCATGAACATTACGTGTGAAAAACAGAGAAAAAAGGCAACATAATCACAACTTTTTCTTGCAATTGTGTCGTACAGGTGTGAACCACTGTGAACGCAAAATCTCCCGCTGCAACAGCCTGAAGAACCTGACATTGGACGACCTCTTGGAGGTCACCAACAGTTTGCCGGGGGTTCATGTTCATCGGGAGGTTGTGTCAGCGGTGTTCGCGACTTGTCTTCCCAAGCAGTACATCCTCCAGCTTCTCCACCTGTGGAAGATCGCCAACTTTGACCTCGATCTAGTCAAAGGTCTTTCTCACAGTCTGAGGGTACTGCGCAGCAAAGGGGCACCACGTTATCTTCTAAAAGGCCTGAAGAAGATTAACCGCATCATCGGCTACTCCTCCACTCGCAAGATGTATGAAAAGATGTTTGTTAATATGCTTCAAGATGAACTGTGTTTTAAAACTCTTAAGCCGTTCAACGAATAAGAGCAACTACTTTTTAGGGGTGGGCACATGACTAAATCTTAATTGGCTTTGCGGATATTTTATGCTCAATTACATTTAATGTTATGAGATAATGTCTCTCTGACTGTTCTGAACGCTAGTTTCAATGCCTGTGTTGTATTGAGCAGAATTAGACTTGTACAATGGCAGCGGTCTACATGCTACAGTGCTTCAGCAGCGCCTCTGGTTGTTGTAGCTGGGTACTGCACTCCATTTTTCCTCAATAGCTTCCAGTCATGATTCATCAACAATGAATTCCACAGAACTGTCCATCCCTCGCTTTTGTTCATACTAAACTTCAAGGGAGAATAACACTCAAGTTGGAATAGATGCACCCCGATACTGTAGACATTTACTGGCCTAAACATTAGGTACACTTGAAACATCAAATGAGATCGAGTACATGGTGTAAAATGAACGTTACAATTGTGTATTTCTGATACATCTCTTGTATTGTTATTGTGATGTTGACAAAAGTCTATTGTGCAGATGCACCTAAAGTTGTAGATTTATGCGGAACAGATACAGAGCTATACACATAAAGAACATCCCTTACTTCAATAAGCGGAACATTCTGAAACAAAGGCATGTTATTCAGTAATTAACCAGATGATTTTGATTTAAAAAAATAGTAATTACATTTTTGTGTCCTCCAGGCAGAGTAATCTTTGGAAAATATTTCATGGGAACTTTTTTGAGTCTGTGAAAAGTAATAAACAAAACTATTTAAGATGTAAATAGCACACTTTTATGGAAAATGGGCAAGCAAATGTGTTATTTTTATTACTTTCTCACTATTTGAGAGGAAGGATTTGGTTTCATTATGAAATCCAGGTATGAGCTATATAATTGTGTCTTGTTTTGTTGGTTTTGTCCACGACTGCTGGCAAGTAAAGTTCATAGGAATTTAGTGTTGTTATTGTCAGCTTTCTGAATGTACAATTGTGTTTCTATTTAAAAGGGACTTTAACTTTCCACTCTTTGTAAAGGCTTGCTTTTGTTGCTTTTTAAGAAAAACTGGATCTTACATGCTGCAAAATCTTGAAGGGAGATGTGTTTTATATACGTATGTTTTTCTATCATTTTATACAAAGAAGTGTCGGTTTCTTTATTGTATATATGCCTCGGGTAACACTAATGTCTAATGGTGTGTACAGATGCCTCATTAAAGATTACACTTTTTTGCTGCTGTGACTTATCGTTTCTTAAACAGCTCACAGGACACCAGCAGTGATCATAAGATGTCATCCGGTTGATGACAATGGAAAAAAGACTTTTCGGACTCATTGTAGTAATCTAATGCAACATAGGGTTAGGTTTAGGGGTTAGGGTTAGGTATAGGGGTAAAAGAGGTCTTGATAGCTGCTCGGGGTCGAATTAGTATTGATGCACGTGGGTCCCGTCTCGATACGAGCTTCCGTTGGTGAGTAATAGGCGAAAAACGCATCCTCCGTTGACATTGCATGGTGGGAGTTGCAGTACATAGAAATGACCAGGAGGTGTCGGTATTTGCCTGCAGTACATTTAATTGACCACCAGATAGCGACATAGTATTAGGGTTAGGTGTAGGTGTAGGGGTGAAGGAGGTCTTGGTAGCTCATACCAAAACCAAATAACTCGAGAACGGTACGTCCTACGGCATTTTTCCCGATTTGTCCCTGAAAGAAAGTCAGATGAAAGAAAGTCAGCCCATTTTAGTTCAGAAAGGGGTGACCTTTGACCTCAAGCAGGCCTCAATTTAATGGGTTTGCAGGTCTAGCCACGCCCCCTTTTGAGACAGACACTTGAAACTTGGCACACGGGTCAGCGGCCAGCCCCTGATACACATATCAAAAAATCAGGGTCCTGGATCAAAGGGTCCAAGATTTATGGGGAAAAAGAGGGTTTTTTGGCGGGAAAGCAGTTTTTCATGCCCTGCGAGGCCCATGTTGACCCCAGCAACTGCACATTTTTCAGTTTTTTTCTTTCCAGCCTCATGAGACTCCAATGAAAGAAAGTCAGTCCATTTTAGTTCAGAAAGGAGTGACCTTTGACCTCAAGCAGGCCTCAATTTAGTGGGTTAGCAGGTCTAGCCACGCCCCCTTTCGAGCCAGACACTTGAAAATTGGCACACAGGTCAGCAGCCAGCCCCTGATACACATATAAATAAATCAGGGTCCTGGATCAAAGGGTCCAAGATTTATGGGAAAAAAGAGGGTTTTTTGGAAGGAAAGCTGTTTTTCACGCCCTGCGAGGCCCATATTGACCCCCACCTTTCATTTTTCATCTGGCTGAAATGGCCACAAAGGCTCTGAGAGTCATCGACCTGCAGACTGTCGTACGCTTCAGACCTGATCCGCAGAAATTTTTTTTCCAGACAACGCAGAGGTCTGAAATTCGAGTATGTTGTTGGGGGCCTCCAGATGAGCGGATCGACATAAGTCGGGTGTCGGTCGGACATGTACTTTTCGACCAGTGGGCGTCGGAATTTTGTTGTCTCCTCATGTTCACGCCCCCGCCGATTGGACAAAAAAGTGTTCAAATGTGTCGAAAAACGCAACAGAACATCTACAAAGAATATAAAGCAAGTGTGCACAGTTTCACATCTGTGCGACCTTTGGTTAGCTACATAGCTTTAGCAAGGTTGTATCGAGCTGGGACCAATTTCTTCCTAATTGATGGGATGGTGTCTGCAACATATTGAAAAATGAAAAATAAACTCCAAGAGCAAGTGTTTCTACTTTCAACAAGTTGATGGTGACCTATGACCTTTGAGTAGTCTGTTCGATTACTAGGCAATGTTCCTTTGGAGCTAGACTCTTGAAATTTTGTACACTCGTGCAGAATAATTGTCTGATGACATGGTGAAAAATTGGTAGACCTAGCTCCATGTTTGATGAATTTATTGAAGTTTTTTTTTTTTTTAGGGCCTTCCACGGGCTTCGTGGTCAATCTATTTGGGAAGGAAACATGGTTTCTGTTGAGTCCCGTCCCTGAAATTTTGCACACTCATGCAGAATAATTGTCTGATGATATGGTGAAAAATTGGTGGACCTAGCTTGATGCTTGATGAATTTATTAAAGTTTTGTTTTTTTTAGGGCCTTCGACCGGCTTCGTGGACAATCTATTTGGGAAGGAAACATGGTTCCTGTTGAGTCCCGTCCCTGAAATTTTGCACACTCGTGCAGAGTAATTGTCTGATGATATGGCGAAAAATTGGTGGACCTAGCTTGATGCTTGGCCTCAGGTTAAGACCCTCGCCTCCAGTTTGCCCACCGGCCGGCCACCGTTTCCAGTGTGCCCGCAAGCCAGCAGCTGACAACAGATTGCCCGCCAGCCGCTGCAGTCTGCGCCCTGCCGCCGGCTTCGTATTGCTCTTTAGTCACCGGCAGCCGCAGTCTTCATATTGCTCTCTAGTCGTCGCCGTCAGTCCGCTGTCCCGCAATCTTCAGCAGAGTAAGACAAAGCTTACATTAACCACAACTTTATTGATTGCCCAGCATAACGATTACAGTCACGGTGTCATGAAAAAATCCCGTCAAACACCAACACAATAGATAGATTTAGAACAGACTTGGCCAGTCGTGTGCAAGAATAACCTATTTACGTGGCTTAAAACAATTAATTTAACAGCTATTTCTTTCATAGACAGTACCGCAAAGCACGCTGGGATGTGCGCCTATCGGCTACATTATTAAGAGGACAAGGAACTGCTGATTATGATGCGGGCGAGGGAGGATGTCAATTAAGGGCCTCAATTTCTTCTCCTTAAAAATTACTTTTATGCAATTCTTGGCTATGTTATCTGTATCATGCGTCATTTGTGTGCTTTCAACATATACTTGTTAGTCCAAAATACAGTACACTTCAAAAAGACGTTTGTGTGTTTTCGAAGTGGCCAGAGGAGGGCGATAGAGGCTGATATCATCTATGTATGTCCGTCACAGGCCACCGTACTGATCCGCCAGTAAGTGGTGACATTACGTGAAATCCAACAAATTAAATAATGCCTCCTTTTTTTTTACAGCACCCTACAAACGGTGCCCAAGGTGCTTCAGGAGTATAAAGTATTATTGCTCTTGTTATAGTGTGTAAAATCATTGTGAAACACGACGTCACATCCGCGCTGTAACTTCCTGTTTGCACTTCCTGGTTTCGTCCGGATCATAGCGCAGACGATCTCAATTAGGCTGTGTCAACCTGTTGGCAGCCAAGCTGAAGTATTCTAGAGGGAATGCCGTCTACTGTTTGTA